>NC_090436.1:586265193-586573491 GCF_031143425.1 Pleurodeles waltl | reverse complement strand
CAGGTGACTCATTTCTGTTTATTCTCCAAACATATCTATGACATTCAAATGAAATATGTTTATGGGACAAATTTGTGATTGTAACATCACAAGCAATGCTTAACATTCAAAACACGAGTAAATCAACAGACATACTGCAATGAGATACAAGGATCTGAACCTTCAAACTTCTGAAGGACAGTCCAGGAGATTTACCAGTAGGCCAGAAGACACTGGGGGTTATTCTAACTTTGGAGGAGTGTTAATCCGTCCCAAAAGTGACGGTAAAGTGACGGAGATACCACCAGCCGTATTACGAGTTCCATAGGATATAATGGACTCGTAATACGGCTGGTGGTAAATCCGTCACTTTTCCGTCACTTTTGGGACGGATTAACACCTCCTCCAAAGTTAGAATAACCCCCAATGTTTTTTGCTGTGCATTAAAATGTAATTATAATATTCTAATCAAACATCATGGTAGTGTGACGCTTTCACATCATTTATTGGGAGACTATTGCAATAACAATCTCTCTCTCTTTCCCTGCCTGCAGATAGCATAGTTCTGCATAGTTTTTAAATTTAGCCCGGGGCAGTGGTGGTCCCTGGGTCTTTTAATAGCCATAGGAGGAGGGCCCCATGTGACCCCCCCAAATCATAAAAATATGTACAACCTCAGGACCTGACTCACTTGGGGACAAAATGACATGCAAGTGCGGGAGACTGTGCTTACTTTTAATTTTTAATTCATGGCAAAATTCATGAATATTGGTGAATGTTACTATGAATTTAAAAAAAATGTTTTTTTGCCCTGGTGGGGTGAGGGGGACCCCTTAACCAAGGCTAGGGTGTTAGGATAAACCTACAATGTCCCCTTTTCATTTTTTTTGGTTGTTTCTGAAACTCGGATAACACTGAGGGGGTCATTAGGAACTCGAAATCAGCGCTGACGGTCAACAGAAGACCACCAGCGCGCAGAACCCCCCACTGGCCACATAAAGAACATCCAGCTGGGCCGGCTGGCGGAAACAGTGTTTGGATGCAGGGCCTGAACATTAACGCCGGCTCCAGATGGAGACGGCGGCAATGTAGCAGTGCAGCGGGTGCAGCAGCACACGTTGCGCATTTCACTGCCCGTAAACCGGGCAGTGAAATGCGCAACAGGGCTGTGCAGGGTGGCCCGGGTTCACCCATTCCACCAGCCTTTACCTGGCGGGGTATACTGCCAGGAAAAGGCAGGATGGAACCTGAATCGTTATCCCGTGGGTATGAAACTCTGCCACCGCCAGGCTGCCTGGTGGCAGAAGCCTGGCGGTGGCAGAGTTTTAAAAGTGGCGGTTCTGCCACGAACATTATATGGTGGTCTGGACTGCCATGCCGGTGGTGGCATGGCGGCCCAGACCGCCTTGTTCATAATGACTGCCTGAGTCTCCAAATGGCTGCCAACACTTCCTGGTTGAAGTATTGGCATCTAATCAGATCTCTGAAAGAGATCAGAAGGATTGGCAAAGTGTTCACACCTCTAGATAAACAAATGTGATTTTCCAAAACTCCAAGTAACTAAAAGGATGACTTGTGGACCAAAAGCTACCTTGCTGACAAATGTGGTGTTGTTTTGTTCAGTGGTTTGGGCTGTAGTCATATTTAAAACTCCTAGGGGAATTAACATGGGAAATGTACTTTTTTTCTTTACTCCCGCTTGACGGATCACCCCAAAGCTTTCTATGCAAAACAAGACCCTTTGACAACTTTAAAAAAAAGAATTTGTGATGATTCATCAAACGGCATCAAAGATATAGGCAAGTCAATAATGCTTTTTCAATAGAAGCTAGGTCCTAACTATAACTACCTATCGCCAGTAGGTAATATATATATATATATATATATATATATATATATATATATATATACATACATACATACATTATCGACATATTTATATATATATTTTTTTTTACACTGAAAAACTAAAGATTACAGGAATGTTATAGTTAGGTTCTCATTTTACTCATACAAAACCATAGGAATTCAGCAGTTATAGTTGGAGGTTTTTCAAGTAACTATAACTTGTGACCTAAGTTAACTATAACTCGCACTCTCACCATACACAGATTGTTCTTAAAAAATGTGACTAATAATGTTTATTTTATATTTTTAAGGAAGTTATAGAAGTTGTCATGACTGCTGTAATTCCTGGGGGTAATTAGCAGTGCATTGCAAGGGCATAGCCCCCCTCCCCATGCTAAACTTGGTCCTGGGACCCCATCCCCCCAGGCCGTGGACTAATCACCTATTATTTTTGGGAGGGAAGGGGGGGACGCATAGCCCCCTTCCCCAGGGCTTATCTCAGCCTCAGAGACCCCATCCCCCAGGGCTCAGCCAGGTGAACCCAGGGCACCCAGTCATAACTTTGGGATTGTGGTGGGACACTTAAGGCCCCCACAATCCCAGCTGGTTTCCAGTCTCCTGCAGGAGGCAGCATTGCTTTCACAGAGTGGGAGCTGCTAAAGCAGCTTCCTCTCTGTGAGAGCAATTGTTTCATCTGTCTCCCTGCCTCTATCTCAGCGGGCAGGGGAACCGAGGAATCCTCTGCTTGCAGACTAGGGCTGTTTGACAGATCTCCCTCGCTATGAACCGAGTGTTTGCTGTGACTTGGCAGCAGATATCAAAGATGCTGGCAAACCACAGCAAACAGGAAGTCCCAGGTGTGGGCACCCCGGGACATTGCAGGAGCCAGTCCAGGGGGGTGGCAGTCACAATGGCTATCTGTGTCTCTGCGAGGGGGGGCGCACATCCCCCCTCTCATGAAAAGAGCCCTGGAGAGAGTCGGTAGTCCCTGAAGCTTTGGGGGTCTGAAGCGGACCCCCTTAATATTCTTTAATAATTGCCCCAGGAAAGTGGTGTTCCCCAGGGCTGTGGGGTACCACGTGGTCCCTAAGCAAACAATTTGAGCAATGCCCCAGGAAGGTGTCGATCCCCAGGGCTGCTGGGGCGGTGCAGTATCCCCCACACTTATTTTGAGAAATGCCCAGGGAGGTGGTGGTCCCTGGGTTGCGGGAGACAGGAAGGACCCCACATTAAAAATGCAAATGCCCCAGGACCTGGCCTACCCAGGGACCTCAAAGAAAGTAGTGCGGGAGCCCACACTTGTGTTTTTTAAAAAAGTTTTGACACAAAGTTGCACAGAAATTTTTTAGAAAAATGCTTTTTAGCCCAGGGGGCCCTCTGCGACTCCACCACCAAAGGTAAGGGGTCAGGGTGTCCCTACCCTGGCCCCTTTTCTTTTAAAATTTCTTTAAAAAAAATTTTTTTAATGGGACTCTGCTGAAGCCGAGTCCCAAGATGGCTGCCAGCACTTCCTGGTTTTGAAGCATTGACATCCAACCAGAGCTGTGCATTCCCTTGCGCGAGCTTGTCTTTTTTCACAAAGTCGTCGTGGCCAGAGATATACAGATGTATTTTCCCTTCAGTATCTCCAAAGCTACTGAATGGATTTACACCAAATAAACACAATCATAATCTGCTTACTGAGAGCTAGCTTCCTGCCAAATTTGGTTTAATTCCATCCAGTGGTTTGGGCTGTAGTCATGTCTAAATGTCCTATCGGAATTACCATAGAAAACGCAACTTTTTTGACCCCCCCCTTTTTCTCAGTCACTAACCCCGAAACTTTCTGTGTGCAAGAAGAAGCACAAGCACGCTTTTTTTAGAACATTTTGTGAAGATTCGTCAAACGGTGCCAAATACACAGGAACGTCAAAAAACACTTTTGCTAGGGAAACATACCTGCCTAGTTGTGACATCCACTCTCTCTCTCTCTCTCTATATATATATATACAATGCCAGTCAATACCAGAAGGCCAGTGGTGCCTAAAGCAATGCCAGTGTTTCTCACAAATTCCACTTCCTCCTGACATATAAAGAAGACAGGCACTCGGAGAGCAATTAAAATCATAATAATTTAATCCTGTATGGGAAAAGAAGGCAGCATATACTGCCTTTTTCAACCTGTAAATCCCCATCTTCTTTTCCCTTATATACCCATCATGTGACCACTCTTTACCCATTGCGTGAACACAACTTTTTAGAATGTGGTAAAACCCTCTCTTTTTATACATAAGCTATAAAATAACATTTTAACTTCATATGGTATCACTGATTATTCCTCCGTGATTCAGACCAAACTTAAACATGACGAATGCCATTGGTTACACACATCATGATACTCCTGAAACAGTCTATCTCACAATATATACATATCTGTTACACATTCAAAAAACATTTCTTGAGAAACTATGTGGTTCCATAGGCCATTATAACTTGCTCCTTCTTGATTTGGCCCAAACTCATATATAATGATAGAAATGATACCCCCATCTTGGATAACATGCATCATGATAAACAATTCAAAATCCTAAACTATGTAATACTATCCTACTTTTTACTTCTCAGGGGGATTCAAAGTGGAATAAGTGAGACGCGCTGGTGAGGTGTCATTACAGACACCACTGGTGTTCTGGTGTGGACCGGTATCACCGAATGAGAACCACTGAGCCCTTAATGTGAATGAATGATACAGAGGAAGGCAGGAGTTGGAGAACGCCCATGAAATGAGGGAACCAACTCCAGGGTTGCATGATTCATCTCTGTAATTGGAAAAGGGAATGTCGGAGTCTAGAGCTGTTTGAGGTAGATTGAGATCAGACATGGGCTCTAGCAATAGGGGAGCAATAATACACAATATTAATACCAACTTAATGAGTCATTTGCCCGCACAGTAGATATCACAGTGATGTTGGCAGCAAATTTGGAAGGAGAGTTTTTGGAAAACAACAAAGAGCAGTCATGATCTACTCAGAAACTGTGAGCAGTGGTACCAGTCAAGATGTTGTGAATCAACATCAATATCCCGAGGACCTGTACGGCCTATTTAGGAACAGCACTCAGGGGACTGAGAATATTGATCACACCCACATACAAAGACTCAAATCGGGAAATGTTAAATGAATAGGTGTGACACGATGTAAAAAGCTCAGCAGGGATGATGCAGATACTTATTAAATAAGTACAGGTTGATAGGGACATGTTAATGGTGAGCATTTCAGAAATGACAGGCAAATTGCGAAACAAGATAACAAGAGACTGGCAGAATTTCTCTGGAAATTCATGATGGAAAGATTAAAGAGGTTAGCAGAGGAAAGTATTCAGAAAAAAGTGTGAACATTTCATAAAGACAGAGTGGATTATGAGACTGGACAGATATACACTTTTATGAAGAAATTCGCAAATTTGAGGAGACAGAAATTGGATGATTTAAACAGAGTAAAGCCAAGCACGATGCCTAGTGATAAGAGTACCGATATCAGTGCGAGTTTGGATACGGATGTGGATGAATCCAAAAGAATGGATGTACGATCAAGTTTACAAGTGGAATTTGATTTTTTTATGAAGGGACAGAAGGACAAACTACAGGCCTTGGAGAGGCAGCGGAAAACAAAGAGGGAGAGGCAGAAGCAAAAAAGAAGATGAGGACGAAGAAAAATCTTTTCAAAATCAGATCAAGAGAAAATGACTTGGAGCAGGAAAAAGGTACTGATAGAAGACCATATGGTATTGATATGGAACTAAGTGAAGAAGATATTAGAAATGTGTCTCTAGTTCAGTCCTATTGTAAGAAGAATGTTTTTGATTATGTTCAGAGTAGGGTAGATTTTTTTCTTATTCACAAGAAAGTTGAAACTAATGAAGTTGCATAAAGCTAATGAGAAAAAGGCACTCGAAATACCAGATATGAGTGTGAGACACTGCAGTTTATTGGTGGAAGATGTCTATGTGATGAAGCAATTAATGGAACTAGGGAGGAATACAGTTGAAGAGATAGATGATGAAACTGTTATTAGAAAATCGGAAAGTGAAGGGGTATGAATCTCTGAAGAAGGAGGTTCTATGCTCAAACTGAAATCTATGGCAATAGTTATGAGTTGTGGAGATACTACAGACCAGTTTGTAGACATGGTCATTAGTGAGTTCAAGGAAATTAGAATAAAGGAAAATGAAGAACATACATAGTTTAAACAAGAGTTATATATCGAGACTGTAGCAAAAATAGCCACAAATCCAGAGGTGGCAGTAAGTAGAGTAGACAAAGGGGGGAATATAGTGATTTGGTCACTTCAGGAGTATATGAAAGAAGCCTATAAACAATTGACAGACAAAGAGTGTTACAACAGAGTAGATTTTTAACATTTTAAGGAAGTAAAACAAGACGTTCAACAGGTCTTGAGAGGATTGAGAGAGGAAGGTTTGATCAGCTGGGAGAAATACAGCTATTGCTGGAAAGATTTCCATAGACTACTGGTAGATTACTTGATCCCTAAGGTCTATAAAGTTGCACAGAAACCACCTGGGAGGCCCATCTTAGCTTTGCAAGAGGGCCTCTTTGAAAAAGTCTCACAATACATTGATTACTTCCGTAGGCCAGAATTAATGAAAAGGTGACTTCCCACATAGTAAATTTATGACAGATCATTGGCAGAATGCTTCAAAAATTATTTATTCAGTTACAAAGAAATTTAGTTCAGAGAGCAAAATTGAAAATAAGGAATGCTTCACTAATCAGTAAGAATAATAATCCAGTCCGAAGAGTTGGAAAAGAGGTCAGTTAGAGTTGTGCGGTAGTATAACAGTTGATTCAGTTACAAGAGAATTTGGTTCAAAAAGCGAAGTTGAAAATAAGGAGTGCTTCACTAATCAGCAAATTTGATAATCCAGTCCGGAGAGTTGGAAAAGAGGTCAAGTAGAGTTGTACGATGGTATAACAGCCAACACGTATTTCGCCCCTTGAGCGAGTAAGCGAGGGCTTTCTCAAGGCTGAGGAGAATATATAGACAAGGTAAGTCAAACAGTCAGGCAAATGCTGTCAAATGTGATAGCATGCTTTCAGTGTAGATTGTGCAGAGCATTTTGTGCTCCCTTTAGGGGAACCCGTGAATTTAAAAGAAAAACCCATACCATAATCTCAAGTGAGATCCACTAACTGAAGTGAAAAAACCAAGTGCTTATAATCTACTATTTATTGATATTCTGGTACGCAAAAGTATATTAGTGATGCTCTACTAATTAGAAAATAGAGCTAAGAGTAAGTCCAAGTGGATGTGTGCTGGCACTCACATGCTAGTTCATATATATTAGAAAAATACACGTGACGAAAAAATAATAACCAAGGACATTCTGTGATAGGTATTAGTAAGAAGAAAACTTAGGAGAATGGAAAAAACACACATACCCAATTCGGAACAATATGCAAAAAAATTCTGACATTAAATTGTCACAATTGAGGATAGAAATCTAGGCATGGAATTATATACAATGAATTATACAAAATATCAAGTAAAACCAATATATATCAAAGACACAGATGAAGAACATGCAAAAGTGTTTGAAAAGCTCAGGTTTACCGTCTAACGACAAATCTCTAAACAGAAATCTATAGTAATTGAGATCCATTTTAAACAACAGAGAAAAGACAAAGATATCTTAGTATAACAAAGAAAGTCTAATTGTGGAACGACAGGCTCTAATTGAACTTCAAAGTAACGTGCCTTGTCTAGCGAGCATGTATTAACGTTCAAACTGCGAGCATATTTAACATCGTAGCACTGTAACTAAAATCCAGCCTCCCTGAGAGGGGAGACGCATGAAATACAACAAAGCGGAATTAATTTTTACCTTGTTCGGTGTTTAAAGTTAATGAAAATGTGCCGGCGTCCCGCGGTAAATCGCATTTGCTCCGACGGGCTGCTGAGCATGATTTACGTAGGTACGCGTCCCTTCTCTGCCTCGCGAAAACGAAACAGAGAAGGGACACTCCATACAGCAACACAAGTGAAAAGGGGGAATAATGACGGCCATATTTGAACAGGTAGAAGCCCTACCTGGTAATAGTAAGGCTCAAAAGGAAAATACGAACTGCAGACCTAAACAATTCAATGGTGAGAAAAATTAACCTTTGGTGCAATCCACAAAGGAGAGAGATGTGAGATGAGAGGTACAAAAATAATAAAGATTATAAAGACATTTGAAAGAAAAGAGAAAGGACAGGGAGATTGTCTACAAAAATAATTGTTATGAAAATGATGAGTAGGTGATCAAAAAGGGGAAATATGCCCAATATAGACCTTGATTTAGATCATGCAGGGTTGGCATAAGATAATGTGATAAAAGAAGACTCATTAGTAAAGAAAATTATCAGTAGAAACGGGGAAATTGTAAGAAAGAAAAGAAAGACAAATTAAAAAGTTATAGTGTAAACCATCAGATAGAACACATGAAGGAGAAAACGTGGCTCGAATAGAGCGTTATGAACTGTCAGCCAACAAAAATTGTATTAACAATGCATCATTTACAATAGCCAATAGTGCCATTCATGATCCTGGTTCAAACCATTGTTCACTGTATCATATTGAATAATCATCCTGCTCTCTTGTTGACGTAAACGTAAGTGTAAGTTACCACCCCGTGGAGACGGAGTGATGCAGTCAATTCCAATAAATTTAAAGGAGCGTGCATTATGATGGAAAGTTTTATAGTGCTCCACTAAAGGTGCCTTGGTCTCCAGTTTCAAAATGTTCCAGAAATGTTCTTGGATTCGAAGTTTTAGGGGGCGGATCGTGCTGCCAATATAGGCCTTTTGACATGGGCAGAATATCAAATACACCACGTTTCTGCTTTCACAATTAATAAAGTCCTTGATTAGAAGTTCTTGATCATTAATGTGCAATGAGGTGGTTCGATTGAGACCCAATTTACATATTGAACACTTTGTACAAGTAAAAAATCCCTTTGGTTTGGGAAAGTAAGGTTCCGAAACTGTTTGTTGAAAAAAGGAAGGACAGAGTTTATCACGAAGGTTAGGGGCCCGTCGGAACCCTATTTGTGGATATTGAGTAATAAATGGTTGAATAGAAGGATTATTACTAATAAGATGCCAGTGTTTACGAAGGTGTTTTCGTATTGAATAATGTCCATTGTGAAATTGGGTGATAAATCGAATAGTGGTGTCTGCTTGACGACGTCGTGTTGAGTTAATCATCTTGTTACGGTCCATTTTACCCATGTTGTTATGGGAAGTAGTCAATGAGAATTGTTTGTAGCCCCTAATCAAAAGTCTCTCAGTAATTTGTGAAGAGAACAGGTCATAGTCGCTGGGTTTTGAACAGTTAAGTTTGGCTCTTCTGTACTCGCCTTGTGGGATGTTTTTGATTATAGTTGGGGGGTGACAGCTCGAAGCATGCAAAATAGAATTAGCAGCTGTGGATTTTCTGTAGAATTTAGTCTGTAATTTGTAGTTTTCCACATAGATCAACAGGTCAAGATACTCTACCTGTGTATCTGAAATATTATATGTGATGTCAATGTCCCATTTGTTTGGTACTAGGGACTGAAGAAAAAGAGTTAGTAATGTTCTATTTCCTTGCCAGATCAACAGGATATCATTGATATAGCGTCCCCAAAAAATGATATTGTGAGAAAACTCTTCATTGTGGTCACTCCACAGCCACTCCCGTTCTACCGCTCCCATGAGTATACAAGCATAAGAAGGCGCAAATTTGGCCCCCATCGCCGTACCCTGAAGCTGTAAATAGAACTGTCCGTCAAAGAGAAAATAATTATTCTCCAAGCAAAATTGTAACATGTGCAATATCATACTATTGTGAGTAGAGAAAGACACTGATTTGGTCACTAAGAGATAATCAATAGAAAATTCATAAAAAAGATTTTCCTCCCAAAGGCAGGCCCATAATATCGGGTGTAAATTCTATCTGCTCCAAATTAGGGACTTTAATTGACCAAGTACTTCAGCCCCTAATGACTAATCTACCTTCCTTTGTGAGGGATACAAAAGACATCATTCGTAAACTCCAAGAAATAGACTGGCAGCCTGATTATCTCTTAGTGACCATTGATATAGTCAGCCTCTATACCTCCATTAAACACCAGGATGGTCTAGAGGCTGTTAGATTAGCACTCTCGACCAAATCAGTGTCTTTCTCTACTCACAATAGTATGATATTGCACATGTTACAATTTTGCTTGGAGAATAATTATTTTCTCTTTGACAGACAGTTCTATTTACAGCTTCAGGGTACGGCGATGGGGGCCAAATTTGCGCCTTCTTATGCTTGTATACTCATGGGAGCGGTAGAACGGGAGTGGCTGTGGAGTGACCACAATGAAGAGTTTTCTCACAATATCATTTTTTGGGGACGCTATATCAATGATATCCTGTTGATCTGGCAAGGAAATAGAACATTACTAACTCTTTTTCTTCAGTCCCTAGTACCAAACAAATGGGACATTGACATCACATATAATATTTCAGATACACAGGTAGAGTATCTTGACCTGTTGATCTATGTGGAAAACTACAAATTACAGACTAAATTCTACAGAAAATCCACAGCTGCTAATTCTATTTTGCATGCTTCGAGCTGTCACCCCCCAACTATAATCAAAAACATCCCACAAGGCGAGTACAGAAGAGCCAAACTTAACTGTTCAAAACCCAGCGACTATGACCTGTTCTCTTCACAAATTACTGAGAGACTTTTGATTAGGGGCTACAAACAATTCTCATTGACTACTTCCCATAACAACATGGGTAAAATGGACCGTAACAAGATGATTAACTCAACACGACGTCGTCAAGCAGACACCACTATTCGATTTATCACCCAATTTCACAATGGACATTATTCAATACGAAAACACCTTCGTAAACACTGGCATCTTATTAGTAATAATCCTTCTATTCAACCATTTATTACTCAATATCCACAAATAGGGTTCCGACGGGCCCCTAACCTTCGTGATAAACTCTGTCCTTCCTTTTTTCAACAAACAGTTTCGGAACCTTACTTTCCCAAACCAAAGGGATTTTTTACTTGTACAAAGTGTTCAATATGTAAATTGGGTCTCAATCGAACCACCTCATTGCACATTAATGATCAAGAACTTCTAATCAAGGACTTTATTAATTGTGAAAGCAGAAACGTGGTGTATTTGATATTCTGCCCATGTCAAAAGGCCTATATTGGCAGCACGATCCGCCCCCTAAAACTTCGAATCCAAGAACATTTCTGGAACATTTTGAAACTGGAGACCAAGGCACCTTTAGTGGAGCACTATAAAACTTTCCATCATAATGCACGCTCCTTTAAATTTATTGGAATTGACCGCATCACTCCGTCTCCACGGGGTGGTAACTTACACTTACGTTTACGTCAACAAGAGAGCAGGATGATTATTCAATATGATACAGTGAACAATGGTTTGAACCAGGATCATGAATGGCACTATTGGCTATTGTAAATGATGCATTGTTAATACAATTTTTGTTGGCTGACAGTTCATAACGCTCTATTCGAGCCACGTTTTCTCCTTCATGTGTTCTATCTGATGGTTTACACTATAACTTTTTAATTTGTCTTTCTTTTCTTTCTTACAATTTCCCCGTTTCTACTGATAATTTTCTTTACTAATGAGTCTTCTTTTATCACATTATCTTATGCCAACCCTGCATGATCTAAATCAAGGTCTATATTGGGCATATTTCCCCTTTTTGATCACCTACTCATCATTTTCATAACAATTATTTTTGTAGACAATCTCCCTGTCCTTTCTCTTTTCTTTCAAATGTCTTTATAATCTTTATTATTTTTGTACCTCTCATCTCACATCTCTCTCCTTTGTGGATTGCACCAAAGGTTAATTTTTCTCACCATTGAATTGTTTAGGTCTGCAGTTCGTATTTTCCTTTTGAGCCTTACTATTACCAGGTAGGGCTTCTACCTGTTCAAATATGGCCGTCATTATTCCCCCTTTTCACTTGTGTTGCTGTATGGAGTGTCCCTTCTCTGTTTCGTTTTCGCGAGGCAGAGAAGGGACGCGTACCTACGTAAATCATGCTCAGCAGCCCGTCGGAGCAAATGCGATTTACCGCGGGACGCCGGCACATTTTCATTAACTTTAAACACCGAACAAGGTAAAAATTCATTCCGCTTTGTTGTACTTCATGCGTCTCCCCTCTCAGGGAGGCTGGATTTTAGTTACAGTGCTACGATGTTAAATATGCTCGCAGTTTGAACGTTAATACATGCTCGCTAGACAAGGCACGTTACTTTGAAGTTCAATTAGAGCCTGTCGTTCCACAATTGGACTTTCTTTGTTATACTAAGATATCTTTGTCTTTTCCATGTTGTTTAAAATGTATCTCAATTACTATAGATTTCTGTTTAGAGATTTGTCGTTAGACGGTAAACCTGAGCTTTTCAAACACTTTTGCATGTTCTTCATCTGTGTCTTTGATATATATTGGTTTTACTTGATATTTTGTATAATTCATTGTATATAATTCCATGCCTAGATTTCTATCCTCAATTGTGACAATTTAATGTCAGAATTTTTTTGCATATTGTTCCGAATTGGGTATGTGTGTTTTTTCCATTCTCCTAAGTTTTCTTCTTACTAATACCTATCACAGAATGTCCTTGGTTATTATTTTTTCGTCATGTGTATTTTTCTAATATATATTAACTAGCATGTGAGTGCCAGCACACATCCACTTGGACTTACTCTTAGCTCTATTTTCTAATTAGTAGAGCATCACTAATATACTTTTGCGTACCAAAATATCAATAAATAGTAGATTATAAGCACTTGGTTTTTTCACTTCAGTTAGTGGATCTCACTTGAGATTATGGTATGGGTTTTTCTTTTAAATTCACGGGTTCCCCTAAAGGGAGCACAAAATGCTCTGCACAATCTACACTGAAAGCATGCTATCACATTTGACAGCATTTGCCTGACTGTTTGACTTACCTTGTCTATATATATTTTCCTCAGCCTTGAGAAAGCCCTCGCTTACTCGCTCAAGGGGCGAAATACGTGTTGGCTGTTATACCATCGTACAACTCTACTTGACCTCTTTTCCAACTCTCCGGACTGGATTATCAAATTTGCTGATTAGTGAACCACACCTTATTTTCAACTTCGCTTTTTGAACCAAATTCTCTTGTAACTGAATCAACTGTTATACTACCGTACAACTCTACCTGACCTCTTTTCCAACTCTTCGGACTGGATTATTATTCTTACTGATTAGTGAAGCATTCCTTATTTTCAATTTTGCTCTCTGAACTAAATTTCTTTGTAACTGAATAAATAATTTTTGAAGCATTCTGCCAATGATCTGTCATAAATTTACTATGTGGGAAGTCTCCTTTTCATTAATTCAGGACTGCAACCTTTGGGAGGCTTAGGGTCCAGACCTCCTGAATTTCCCACATCTCGTTTTATCAATTCAGCAATATAAAATAGGCATTTTAAGGAAGTCGTCAAGCTGGACTCTTCTTCTTTTCTGGTACTTCCGTAGGCCCTTTGTACAAAATCTACCCTCCTATTTGAAGGATACCACAGATTTTCTAAAAACAGTATTTGACATAATTTGGAAGAAATGGATGATACTTATGTCTCTTGATGTGGTCTCACTATATACTAGCATTCAGCATTCAGATGGTCTGAGAACTACAGAACATTACCCAATACCCATTAGGCCCATTAGGTTTTAAAAGCATAGTAAAATGCTACTAAGCATGATGGAATGGTGCCTTAAGCACAACACCTTCTTTTTCAATAATGAGATTTACGAATTTGCATGTGGGCTGGCGGGAGAAGCAGGTTCTCAGAAGTCCACCTTTGGACAAATGAGGGGACTGCATAATTTTATGGCTTTCTTTTATCAATGACAGTTGAGGTCTGGAAAGGAGATAAAAAACGTGCAGAGGACTTTGTTACTGAAATCACTGAGAATGATCTAAATCTGAAGTTTACAAGTCATATACATGATGAGGAGATTGAGTTTATGGACGTGACATTCAGAGTGGAGCAGAATAGAGTGGATACATCATTATACAGGAAACTGAGTGCTGGTGCCAGTATCCTCCATGCCTCCAATTTGTATCATGTTCCTTTGATTGAGAATATACCCTTTGGGGAACTCCTTTGGTCTAAAATGATTTATAGCGATGATGAAAATTTTGAGCGTGCACAGCAGGATATAGTATAGAGGCTTACTAAGCCGGAGAGGATAAAAGAAGAAACCCCTAGGGGAGGTGGTTAATAAGGTGAAATACAAAAGCAGAGAGAGTATATTGTTCAGAGAACTGAAATATGAGAATTCTTCCAAAATCAAACAGGGATTTATCACCACTTCCAGCAATGCCCACTCTAGAGAGAGAGAGAGCAGCCTTAAGTAAACACTGGCATTGGGAGAGACATACCACATTGCCCCTTATTAACATTCAGAAGGGTTGGACCGATGAGGGACCAGCTAGTGAGGAGTGGTGTTTGGCAGAAGAATGTTGATGGTACCTGGTTAATGAAAAGAGATACTTTTGCCAAGTGTTCAGGATCTAAGGCTTGCAATAATAGTGAGAGCAAGAAGAGAGTGGGGCTGGGAGGCAAAGTTTAACACAGGATTAAAGAGCAGTACAATATATGGAGGAAGTACTACCCTACAGGTACTTAAGTATATACTGCAGCATCTAAGGGCAATTACGAACAAGAACCCTACATACCCGGGGCGGAGCCAAGATGGCGGATGGAGCGGACGCGTAGCCCAGAGCTCTGCACCGGCCCCGGAACATTTCTCCTGACACGACAGTCTTGCAGCCCTGGGGCCCGAGGGAACACTGCCTGAAGGTAGCCTGGAGGCTCCGGGGACAGCTGGCTGGTGTTTTTGGGGTGGCGAGGTGCCCCACCACCTCGCACACACCGCCGCGGCTGGGACCTGGACGGTGTGGCCTGACGCTGCACTGGGGCGGCACCGGCGGAGGGGAGACCCATTAGCGCGCCAGCGCTGGCCAGGTGAGCGCTGAGTGGGGCGGCGCGAGGGAACCCTAACGCACTGCCCTAACCGGACCCGATACTGCCTGGGTGGACCTGGACGAGCACCCGGCTTCATTGTGGGCGTGCCCCGCCTCCAGATCAGCGGAGCCTCCGAACCCGTCGGAGGACCGCAGGCGCTGAACATCTCCTCATCGTTCTTGCGGGTGCTCGTGCTGTACCCCCACCGCTTGGGAGGCCTCCCCCGCGCGTGACAGCGGCCCGCACAATCTACCCGGCTGGGCCTACTGTGGCCTCACATACTCACGCTATACGCCGGAGCTGCTGGTTGGCCCCTGGCAGGGGGTCCCGGGGTGTTCGGGACACATCAATGGTAACCGCTGACTACCCACAACGAGCTGGTCAAGATGGCAGCCGACCTTTCCTCTTACCGGGATCCATACATATAGTACTTACAGCACACGCTCTGCAGACACCGAGAGCGACTTCCATCAGCGGGTACATCCAACAAAGCGATGAACGACTACGCAGAGGTGAGCGGAGTTGTTAAAGGCACCCTAAAACTGGCGATTCCTGGATCATCTGATACTGATAGGGAGTGCTCCACCTCGAGCTGGTTGCGTCATAACTGAGAAAATACTACCTCACCTATTACCTGCTGTGGTAGGCTGCTATACGAGCGGATCAAGTAGAGTCAGAGAAGGGGTATATGCGTTTTAGGCTTGAAGTTTTATTCTCTGTTTTATTCACAAGATATTCACTTATTCAATGTTTATAGATATTTGGTAAGCCTCGGGTTTTCTGCTCTTCTCAATTTCTTTCTTTCTCTCTTCCTTAGGTTTCCTCTCCCTCTGGTCTATCCCGGTTGTGAAGGATGTGGGCGTCTCGCTCGGATTCCGGGCATGAAGAGAAAAGAAAGGAACAGGTAAGTCCTTCTGCGGGAACGGGCTGTTTATTGTGCTTGTGAGGGAAAGGGTAGCAAGCAGGGTAGGTCTGTGAGGGGGTGGTCAGAGGTGGGGTTTAGGGCTCCTGGTGTTCGTATAGTGCCTGGTTCCCTTCCTTCCCCTTCCCTTGTGACTTATTCACCCTCCCCGTCCTTCCTCCCGCCTCCCTGAGGCCTTTTCCTAGTGCCCGTGATTCCCCGTAACCCTCCTGTCCCTAGAAGGGACCGTACCTTATTAAGCCACGACCCTCTGGGGTCGTGGCGGCATTCTCGCGTCTCCGGCGTCTATCCTTTCGCCGTTTCCCGCGTTTCTTCACTTCTTCTGCGGTCTGACTCCTGCTTCCTCGATGGGGTTGCTGGAAACTCTGTTCTCCCGGTCGGAGTTCTCTCCGTCTCGTTCTGCTTCTCCGTCGCGTTCTGCCTCTTCCCAGGATCGTTTTCCTTTTTCTTTTCCTCTGCCGGAACCCGGAAGTCGTCGTAGCTGTTACTGCGTGGCGTCCCCTCGTTGCCAGGGGAACGCAACGTCGTCTCCGGGGAGCCTGCCGAGTAATGGCGGATTCGGGGTAAGTAAGACGCGGTCTCCGCGACCCGTCTACAGTCCCCTACCCATGATCGGGACTGCTCGAGGACCGAGGAGGACGAAGGAGGAAACCGGGAGAGGTAGCCGGCAGGACCTTGTTGGGAACCAGGGATGTGGCGTACCTGGAACGTAAATGGTTGCAGTTCTAGGAACCATCTCAAGATTCTGGAGTTAGTGTCTTTGTGAGAGGCAAGCCAGGTGAGAGGGGCATGGTCAGTAAATAAAACGAAGGACCTGCCTAAAAGATAATACTGCAAGGAGTCCACAGCCCATTTGATGGCGAGACATTCTTTTTCGATAGTTGGGTAATGGGTCTCTCGCGGAAACAGTTTTCTACTTAGAAAAACCACAGGGTGGTCAAAACCCTCTCCATCGGTCTGGGTGAGTACAGCTCCGAGACCGACGTCCGAAGCATCAGTATATAAGTGAAAACTGTTTGAGAAATCGGGACATTTTAGTATTGGGTCTGTGGTAAGGGAATGTTTAATCGATCAAAACTACTCTGTTGGGAGTCGGTAAATGGGGCCAGTTTCGTGGGGTTTTGTTTAGTCAGGAGGTCAGTCAGAGGGGCTGCAATGGTAGAATAATTGGGATTAAATCGGCGGTAGTATCCTACTAAGCCTAGGAATGATCGTAGGTCTTTCTTCGTTCTTGGTTTAGCTGCTTGGAGTATGGCCTCAACTTTGCTTTTCTGCGGTTGTAGAGTGCCGCTCCCTATGACATAACCTAGATATGAGACTTCAGTGCTTCCTAGTAAACATTTCTTAGGGTTGGCAGTTTAACCGGCCTCAGTTAAGGCGGAGAAGATTGTATGCAGATGCAATAAGTGATATTGCCAGGTTTCACTAAAGATGACAATGTCGTCTAGGTAGGCTGCGGTAAAGGTCTGGAAGGGTTTTAAGATTCGATCCATCAGGCGCGTGAAAGTCGCGGGAGCGCCGTGAAGACCAAAAGGTAAAACCGTGAATTGATAAAGACCGGAGGAGGTTGAAAAGGCTGTTTTTTCTTTGGCATCGGGGTGGAGGGGTATCTGCCAATACCCCTTGGTTAAGTCAAGGGTGGATAAGTAACGAACCTTCCCTAATTTCTCTAAGATGTCATCCACTCTGGGGATAGGGTAGGTGTCGAACAGGGAGATCTCATTAAGTTTGCGAAAATCAATACAAAATCTAATCGATCCGTCTGGTTTAGGAACCAACACTACCGGGGAATTCCAGGGACTGTTAGAGGGTTCAATGACCCCTAACGCTAACAATGTTTCGACTTCGGTTTCAATGATGGGTTTTCGTGCTTCAGGGATGCGATAAGGACGAAGACGTACTACATGTCCTTCAGGTGTTTTAATGTGATGATATATCAATGACGTTTTTCCCGGTATTTCTGAGAAGAAATGGGGATGTTGTTCGATTAGGGTGTATAATTGCTTTTTTTCAGTTTCGTTTAGCTCCTTATTAATACTGGGTTTCTCTTCTTGATGTGTTATTCTTAAAGGGCATAGATCTAGTTCCCGTTCTTTGGTAGAGGAGATGAAACAACCGGTGTCTGTTTGTTCCTCAGTCTCTTCTGAAGGTCTCCATTGTTTTAATAAATTTATATGGTAAATTTGGGTTTTCCTCGGGCAGGTGTTTATCTCTAATAGGTAAGTAACAGGAGAGACTGCTCTAATAACCCTATAGGGTCCTTGCCATTTAGCAATCAGTTTATGATCAGATGTAGGTCGCATGATGAGGACCTGATCATTGGGGAGAAAAGAACGTATTTTGCTTCACTTGTCATAGTATGATTTTTGTTGTTTTTGAGCCGTGACTAAATTACTATGGATGTCGTCCCAGAGGGTCTGTAACTGACTTTTGAGTTGGTGGATATAGTCAATCAGGGGTTTCCCTTCTTCCTGTTCTTCCTCCCACGTCTCGGCGGCCATATCCAAGAGACAACGAGGTTGTCTCCCGAAAACCAATTCAAAGGGACTGTGTCCCGTAGAAGACTGTTCGTGGGTTCTTATGGCATACAGGACCAAGGGAAGCTTCTGATCCCAGTTGCGACCGGACTCGTCCACAGTTTTCCGCAGCAATGTCTTTATAGTGTGGTTATATCGTTCTACCAACCCGTCTGTCTGGGGGTGATAGACCGAGGTCCGTAGTTGGGTGATCCCTAATATCTGACATATCTGTTTCATGAGTTTTGACATAAAGGGTGTACCTTGATCTGTCAGTATTTCCTGGGGAAAACCTATTCGGGAGAACACTGTTATCATGGCTTGTGCTATTGTTTTGGTTGTCATGCTGGAGAGGGGTATGGCTTCGGGGTATCTAGTCGCATAGTCAACTATGACTAAAATGTAAGTATGTCCTTTAGAAGAGGGAAGTAGGGGCCCTACGAAGTCCATACCCACCCGTTTAAAAGGGATATCAATAATGGGTAAAGGGTATAGTGGTGCTTTCCGGGGCATTCCTGGTTCAGTTAATTGACATCTAGGACATTGGGAACAGTATCTGCGTATCTGAGCATACACTCCGGGCCAATAGAATTTTCGCATAAGATATTCTTCTGTTTTTTCCCGACCATAATGACCTCCCCCGGGTTGATTATGGGCTAAAAACAGTACTTGGACTCGAAATGGTTCAGGGACTACTAATTGTTGCTTGGTTTCTCCCGTAACAGTTATAGTTATTCGGTATAGGAGGTTTTTCTTGACAAGAAAATAGGGACCCACCTCATTGGTGATCTCTGTTTTAGCCAAGCTCCAGGCGTGGGAAAGGGTAGGATCTTCTCTCTGGCTGGTTTGTAAGGAGATGGGCCTGCTGCTAATTTCGGCTACTAGTTTAGGAACTTCCTTCATCTTTCGGGCTTCCTGATATTGTTTTCTCTCAAGTCTTTTCTCATTTTGTGTGAGTTTCTTTCGGTGGGGTGGAACTTCAATGGAGGAATCGGAAAAAGGGGCTTCGGTCCACCACTCGGGAGTCACAGTGGGTCCGCGGACTTGGTCTAATAGGTCATAGAATCGAGTATAATCAGTCCCTATAATGCAGTCCTCGATTAATCGATCCATAACCCCTATTGAAACCATATCCTGAAAGGGACCCCATTCAATTTTAACCATTGTGAGGGGATAACTTCCTTTGTCTCCATGTATACAACAGATGGAGACCCAGCTGTCGGTAACGGAAGTATCAAGATGGATTAGACCCTTCCGGATTACAGATTGGCTGCATCCTGAGTCAATTAATGCCGAAATGACCTGTCCATTTATGGTGACAGCGTATCTAAATTTCTCATTCCCTTTTCCTGTACATAGAACTCTACGTCGTGTGACCCCAATTTCCATGGGTTCCGGTCCTTCAGCTTTCCTTGGACATATTCTTGCAATATGGCCCCACTCTCCACAGTGGAAACATTGTGGGGACTGCATAGGGTGATGTTCTACGGGTTTAGGGAACCGGGTTTCTTCTGGGAAATACCTGGGAACTGGTTTTGATGGAGGGGTGGGAGGTTTTTGGAAAGGTCTCGGAGACAAGGGTTTAATTTCTGCGGAACGATGGAAAGCACAAGCCAAATCAATAGCAACCTCAGTGTCCACCTTTGGGTGTTGACGGATCCAGTTCTTAGTACTAGGGGGCAGGGAATCTAAATACTGTTCTAAAATAATTGTCTTAATGACATCTTCCCGGGTTGTCCCTATGGGTCCCAACCATTTTAGAGCCAAGTCTTTCACCCGGAAGTAGAAGGAGCGAGGGTCTTCGTTCGTACTCCACTTTATTTTTCTAAATTTTAAACGATAATATTCCGTATCATGTCCGACTCGCCCCAGGATACTTTTTTTTATATCTTTGTAAGGGGTAGTACCGTCAGCGTTGGCGGACTGGTATGCAGTCTGTAGGAATCCAGTAAGCAGGGGTGCCACATACTGACCCCAGCGGTCCTCTGGCCATTGAGCAGACGAGGCTACCCTCTCAAAGTTAGTAAAAACCGAGTCTGGGTCTTCCCTCTCCTGGTACTTTTGTAGGACCGAACTGGGAACGTTTGGATGCACCTTACTGGTCCCTATTGTATCGGTTAACTTTTGTAATGCGGTCTCATGTACTAGTTGGTTATTGGCTAAGATTGTAGCCTGACTTTTTAAGGCCGATTGTAAGGCCTCCCGGTCTTCCTTGGCCTCTCTTTGGTGTGCTTCCCACACCAACTGCAGATGTCTTTGTCCTTCTGCCAGTTGCTTAATCATATCCTCGAGGGATGGGGATTCACTCATGATGAAGCACGCTCGTAAGCCCACCTGGGGATTAGGTCCCACTTCTGACACCACTGTGGTAGGCTGCTATACGAGCGGATCAAGTAGAGTCAGAGAAGGGGTATATGCGTTTTAGGCTTGAAGTTTTATTCTCTGTTTTATTCACAAGATATTCACTTATTCAATGTTTATAGATATTTGGTAAGCCTCGGGTTTTCTGCTCTTCTCAATTTCTTTCTTTCTCTCTTTCTTAGATTTCCTCTCCCTCTGGTCTATCCCGGTTGTGAAGGATGTGGGCGTCTCTCTCGGATTCCAGGCATGAAGAGAAAAGAAAGGAACAGGTAAGTCCTTCTGCGGGAACGGGCTGTTTATTGTGCTCGTGAGGGAAAGGGTAGCAAGAAGGGTAGGTCCGTGAGGGGGTGGTCAGAGGTGGGGTTTAGGGCTCCTGGTGTTCGTATAGTGCCTGGTTCCCTTCCTTCCCCTTCCCTTGTGACTTATTCACCCTCCCCGTCCTTCCTCCCGCCTCCCTGAGGCCTTTTCCCAGTGCCCGTGATTCCCCGTAACCCTCCTGTCCCTAGGAGGGACCGTACCTTATTAAGCCACGACCCTCCGGGGTCGTGGCGGCATTCTCGCGTCTCCGGCATCTATCCTTTTGCCGTTTACCCGCGTTTCTTCACTTCTTCTGCTGTCTGACTCCTGCTTCCTCGATGGGGTTGCTGGTGACTCTGTTCTCCTGGTCGGCATTCTCTCCGTCTCGTTCTGCTTCTCCGTCGCGTTCTGCCTCTTCCCAGGATCGTTGTCCTTTTTCTTTTCCTCTGCCGGAACCCGGAAATCGTCGTAGCTGTTACGGCGTGGCGTCCCCTCGTTGCCAGGGGAACGCAACGTCGTCTCCGGGGAGCCTGCTGAGTAATGGCGGATTCGGGGTAAGTAAGACGCGGTCTCCGCGACCCGTCTACACCTGCCTAGAAACTTTTTGCGACTCCTCTGGTCCTTGGAGGTACCTGGAGACCTCCCTTCACTTCGGCGCTACATGCTCTTGATGTTGCATATTGATTTCACGGAACTCCACACCGATACCTCTGCTCATTGCTTTGCTTCCTCCGGTGCTCTTCTTTATTGCTCCATTATACCCCTCCCTGGGCAGCAATGATGGGCAAACCTAAGGCGCCCAGGGCTCCGGACCTGAGCTGGATCTCACCTCAAAGGAGGGGGGAGTCTTGGAGACCCTGGCACAACTAGACACTACACTCAAATCCCACTCTGCCCAATTCGATAAGGTTCTACAGGCTATTCTCGATACCAAAACGTCCTTGGAAACCAGAATCGACACAATCGCCACAGACGTTACCCTACTTCGGGCCGACCATCGTAAATTGGCTGATCGTGTGGAAGAAACTGAATCCTCACTGGCAGCTCTCTGTCCCACGGTGCAAGACCTGCATTCCCAACTGAAACAAATGCAATTGGATCTAACCACCCTGCAAAATCGCGCAGAGGATGCCGAGAGTAGGTCCCGTCGGAACAACATTAGACTTGTGGGGTTTCCTGAACAGGTTGAAGCACCCAATACTGAACTCTTTGTGGAACAATGGCTGATTGACCACGTGCTAGACGGTAAGCCTCCAAAATTCCGTAGAGAGAGCACACAGAATCCCCAGCAGGGCCCCCCGCCCGGGGGCGCCACTACGACCCATTATCGTCCAGTTATTGAATTTCTGCGACAGAGACTTAATTCTGCAGCGCTCTCGCTCTGCACGGCCCATGGCAGTACGAAAATGCAGCGATCTCAGCATATCCTGACTTTACGGCCGAAGTACAGGCGAAGGGTAACTCCTTCACCAAAGTAAAACAACGCGTCCGCGAACTAAATTATAAATATGCGCTCCTATTCCCGGCTAAATTGCGGTGATTGACGGTGAGGCCACTAGACTTTTTCATTCCCCGGAGGATACGTGGACCTGGTTGCATGCGAAGGGATTGGTACACTCAGCTACAGACACTCTGGAGGACGCCACTTGGTTGACCCCACACTTTAAACGACGCAAGCGGAAATCGAGTAAAGCTGGTCCCTCTCTCACTCAAGCGGTCACTGAACAAGAGAAAGCGATACAGGCAGCAGAACACTTCTCTCACAACTCCTTTATGGCCTTATCCGACAAGTTCCAGTTCCCCTCCGGCACAGATACTGGAGCCACGTCGCCTTCCGGGACTTCTGGCGATGAACGTGCCCAACTGGTAACTCCAAGACTGACTGATGATCTTTGACACGCCACAATCTATGGCTCCTAAATATTGGTGATGTTTGCCCCGTGTCTCCATATTAGTAGTGCTTCTTATCTCTCTCGTGGCCCCAGGGCACAATTGTATGAAGCTATTCCGGGGTCCCTGGGATGCTCCCTATTGTGTTTCATGATACATACAACCCCCCGACCACAGGGGATACTGTGGATATACTATCTCTTAGTCAGAGCTGTTTCATATAAAGTATTACGCATTTTTGTTCCCTTTTTATGGGGTTATGGCATGCTATCTGTTACGATACAGGCCTGGGATCTGGGAGTTGTTCGAATGTTTTTTGTTGTTAGAGCCTGCTTGGTGTTAGACATGAGGGGGATCGCCTCCTTTTGGGGGTTTCAGAGGGGGGGGAGGGACTATGGTTATGCCTTTACACTCCTACTCTCTATGACTACGGACTATAACATTTTAACCTGGAATATCCGAGGATTAGGCAATCCCATAAAAAGATATAGAATATACACTTACCTCCGGCGGCGCCACATCCATATCGCCTGCCTGCAAGAAACACACCTGACTCACGGTGAATTATTTAAATTGCAGCGGCGCTGGAAGGGTCAAGTTTTTGGCACTAGCTATTATGCCAGAGGGGCCCTGATATGGCTCGCGCCGGAAGTACCATTCACTAAAACTAGATCTCATATGGATCGGGAGGGCCGGTATGTCATATTGGACGGCCTCCTAAATGGGCTCCCCATACTCTTGACTTCTATATACGGCCCTAACACCCTGCAAGGCACGTTTTTCGATGATTTAACTCCTACCCTATTGTTAGATCCCAATACTCCTAGTCTATGGGGTGGCGATTTTAACTGTATTCAGCATACTGCAATGGTCCCATGCCAAATACCCCTGGTCTCTTAGCTACTAAACATTTTCAACACTGGTCACACACTATGCACCTATCCGACATATGGCGTTTACACCACCCAGACAATAGGGAATATTCGTATTATGCCCCTAGCTACCATATACAAACTAGATTAGATTATATTTTTTGTAACTCCCTATTGTGGCCACACATCCGTAGCTCTGAATATCTGGGTAGAACTTGGTCGGACCATAATCCCCTTAGAGTGTTGTTCCAATGGGGCCCAACCAGATCGCAAATCCCATTGTGGAGGCTGCAAGTGGCAGCTCTTCAAGACACGCCGTTTAAAACTCAACTTGGTACCACCGTTACGGAGTATTTTAAACACAATGAAGTATCTGTTGGGGACCCTAGAACAGAATGGGATGCTATGAAGGTTGTGATTCGAGGCCATTGCATGGCCTACTCCTGGGGAGCAAGATCGGCCCTTACCCACAGTATTGAGAAGCTTGAACACGAAATACGGCAATTGGAAGTTGCAGCTGTTGCTGACCCTTCCGTCCGTCAATGTCTATCCACGCGGCGCCGCCAACACCGGGAGGACTCCCACAGACTTGGCAAATTAGACTATAAGACATACTCTCTGCAACAACACAGAGAGGGTGACAAACCAAGACGTATATTGGTATGGTTACTGCGTTCTGAGGTCCCACGAACAGTACTAGGTGCAATCCGTAACGAACATGGTACAGTGGTCAATACACAGGAAGCAATTAACGCAACCTTCGCTCATTAAAATAAAAATCTATATACAGCACAGCCGACTCCTCCCATGTTTGATCTTCACCCGTTATTAAAGGATCTTCGGGTGCCCTCCCTTACACAACAACAGAGACAGGACCTAGACCTCCCACTGCACACAGATGAGGTGAACCTCGCAATACAACAGATGGCTAGGGGGAAGACTCCAGGCCCAGACGGTCTCCCCATAGAGTTCTATGCCTCTTATGGGACCACTCTTGCACCCAAATTATTGACTTTGTATGAGACATCGTACCAGCAGGGCGCACTCCCCTCAACATTGAACAAAGCACTCATTGTGGTCCTTCCAAAGCCCGGTAAGGATCCCCTTGAAGTAGGCTCCTATCGTCCCCTCTCCATGCTCAATATTAATTATAAGATCCTTAGTAAACTATTAACCAATAGGTTGCTTCCCCTACTTCCTTCCTTGATTCATCCCGACCAAAATGGTTTTGTCCCCCACAGAACTACTTATGGCAACGTTAAACGTCTCTGCCACCTCATTGATACACTGTCCGGGGGAGACGGCTGCCCAGTGGCAGTGTCTTTGGACTTTGAGAAGGCGTTCGATACTTTGGGATAGCCATACTTATTGTGGGCACTGGGGCGTTTTGGTGTTGGTCCCCAAATGTTGCGATGGATAAAACTTCTCTACACAGCTCCTTGTGCTAGGGTTCGTTCTGGGCACTGCATATCTGAGTCCTTCCCCATTCAAAGGGGGACCCGTCAGGGATTCTCCCTATCACCGATACTCTTTGCCCTGGCGATGGAACCTCTTGCAACACGATTACGGCAGGAGGAAACCGCATGGGGCTTGTGGGCTGATGGTAACTGGCACATTACTTCTTTATATGCTGATGATGTACTAATTTATCTACGCGATAGGACTGCTGCCCTAGCCGACTTATTCCTCATATTAGACCAATTCAGCGAGTTGTCCGGCCTCCGAGTGAACTGGAGTAAGTCCTGCATGTTCCCCCTATGCAAAGTAAGCAACGCTGCATCCTGGACATCTCCTCAGGATAGACTTCCGTGGGTGGCAAACAGCTTCCGCTATCTTGGTGTAGATATATATCACACCAACACAGATTTTGTAGAAGGCAACTATAATAGAGTGCTCTCTTCCATTCGTGGGTCCATGCCCTTCTGGCTGCGTTTGCCTCTCTCCCCAATGGGTAGATCAGCTATTGCCAAAATGCTAATACTTCCCCGGTTCTTATATCTCTTCATGGCCCTTCCATTCTTCCCGGAGCGACCTTTTTTCGCAGCAGTTTATTGACCTCTCTCATCTGGGGCTCGGGCCGCAAACGGGTCTCTCTCGATATATTGCACCATCCAACTCAAGATGGGGGCATGGCGATTCCGGACTTGTGCCGTTATTACGCTGTGGCTCAACTCCACTGGCTTTTGACGTGGCTATCAGAGACCCCTTCCATAGAAGGGACCATGATTCGCCAGATGACAGGTGGCGCGGGGGTACTGCATTGGCTCTTTGACCGTCCTTGGCCCGGCATACGCGCTGGCCTGCTCCTTCGCACGGCGAAAGCCACCTGGGTAAAGTTTATTCACAGACGTCGACAGCGATTTCCCTACTCCCCTGAGTCCCCAATCTGGGAACTGCCCCAGATTTATGACCTCCAGCGACGATATGATTTTCACATGTGGCGCGAGGGAGGGTTGTCCCGCGTCGGTGAGTTGTTTCAAGATGGGAAACTACATACTTTCCAGACACTCAGTACCCTCTACCATTTAGATCCCGGACAATTCCTAGCCCACGCAGCTCTACAAGCTGTAGTTCGACAAATGTGGTCCCTTGGTTCCTCGGAACCCCCAACACACGCCATACTTCACCATTTATTGACTAGGACGGGGTAAAGGAAAGCAATCACTAATTTATATGCCCTATTGAGGAACACAACTGTAGTTCCCCACTCTCATAGTAGAACTAGATGGGACCAGAGCCTGGGAGTGGCCCTCACGGATCCCCAGTGGAAGATGGCCTTACAACAAGTCAAATACGTATCGCTGAATGCCAGACTGAAATTTACACATTTCAATTACATCCATCAAACTTACCTATCCCCCCATAGACTGCATTGAATATTTCCAGGAGCTCTCTTGGTATGCCCATGATGCGCCCAAAACAATGCCACCTTCCTACATATGACATGGGAATGCGCTGATATATCCCTCACCTGGGCAAAAGTTGTGCGGCATATTTCCGATATTGTAGACACCCCCATCCCATTAGACCCACTGCTATGCCTCACACGGATAACCCGCAGATCCAAATTGTCCAAGTATTATTTAAAGTTTGTAGATCTCGCCCTTATTCTCTTTAAATGCCTGATTGCTTTGAACTGGAAGGCACCCGAAACCTCCTGACATATCGAAATGGCTTCGAGGGGTGCAACACTGGGCTACGATGGAAGCACAAGCACTTGAATATGACAACTTCAAACGTGGGGGCGAAGGTGGGATTACACTATGGGACACATACTTAGTGAAAATAGAAGAGAAATTGGCCGCTCCCGCCCCCATCGCCTCACCTGGTGTGGATACCTTATCCAACCCTAGCTAAATTAATCAAATGTGTCAGCTTCATGGTCCCGATCCAATAGCAGCTCTCGCGCTCTGAACTCGCTGCCTCCTCACATCATTCCATCCCGTCCTACAATCACTGTATTGCATCATTCATTGTATCCCTCTCTCCCCCCCCGGCCTCCTCGATCGCGGTTGTTTCACGTTAAGCCACTGCGCCCTCCTCAATGATGTGCCTACCCAAATCGTGTGCCAATATACCTTCTCTTCACCAAGCAGCTCTCTATTGTTGTTTTTCACTGTTCTTTCTTTCCGTTAGACCTTATTGGTCCCTGCTGCTTATTATATAATTTTCCTGCATTGGACTACAGTACACCCCATAATGTCTCTATTTATAGAATAGTGTATACTCAATTATTAGCTCATATATTTCTGACCCTCTCTATTACGAATGAATGTAATACATTATCACTCACCATCTGAATCACGCGCAATGCACCACCCCATTTATGCCCTACTATCGTTAACGGATAATGCCTGACTGGTGCAAATATGTTTTCCTTTTTCATACCTACAATCCTTATCCGCTGTGCGTGATTGTATAACAACCATATAACGATATGTAACAGATCACTTATACAAAGATGTTCCATTGTATATGTTTTATTCAATTTAAAATACCAATAAACAGATTTAACAAAAAAAAAAGAACCCTACATACCCAGTGGCTAAACATATGAATGAAGTACACTACTTGCATTTCCTTAACTGACATCATGATTTATTTATAGCATTCTGGGATTGGTAGTCCAAATGATTCCCCACACCTGGAAACACTTAAGAAATTCCTCCTCTCTCGAGCACGTTCCTTTTGCTTAAAGTATATACTGATAAGCGTTGTTAATTCAAAATACTTCACCAACCTCGTAAAAGAAAACATTTCAAAATACTAATTGCTCCTTCGAACTTAACAAAATCCGTCTTTTACTCCGAGGTCAAATAAAGTGTATTATTCCATAATTTCCCTCTCTGACAGATCGTGCCCTTTAAAAAATGACGTTCCCAAAGTCTCTCTGTTTCCTTGTGTGCAACAAATCCACAAGCCATTTCCTTTCAAAATTGTTCTAAAATAAAATGAAGTAAAAGATATATATGTATATATGTACACTATGAAAACAGAGGTTACAGGGACGGTAAAGTTACGCTCACATTTTAAATGTACAAAACCATAGAAATTCACTTGATAAAGTTATCATGCCCTAAGGTAACTACAACTCGTGCCCTCGCCATGCACAGTTTTTTTTATAAAGCATTTTACTGCAAATATTAGATTGATATTTTAAATGATGTTATCAAAGATGTCATGAGTGCCATACTTTATGGGATCATTAGCAGTGCATGGCGAGGGCATGAGTTATAGTTACCTTAGTGCACGAGTTATATTGTAGTTACTTGAGGTAATTCTAACTGGTGAATTTCCATGGTTTTGTACTTTTAAAATGTCAGCCTAACTATAACGTCCCTTTTGGTTTTTTATGTAAATTTCTATTTTTTAATTCTATTTAAGTATACCACTCTTGTAACCTTTTGTTTTTTTCAGTGAATTTCCATTTTTTAACATAGAGTAATTTTCATTAATATATGTTAATCCAACCAGCGCCGCGCACAGCTTTTTACCATGCGCTGTAGTGGTTGGCCACAGAACCCAACCCCCTATAAGCACCCAACTTTGCATGGCCTTCACCCGTGCGCAGGGGAGGTTGCCCGCAAGACCAGGCCTGCAGCCAGACCCTGCGGCCAACCCCCCTATCCACCCAACCCCATGCTCTGCACATCCCTTTGGCCCTGAGTGGCAGGATTCAGCTGCAGCCTCTCTGGGTGTGAGAATAGTTGTGAGAGGGTATGTCTGGAGGTGAGAGTGGCTGTCAGCTTGCCTGTCTGGGTGTGAGAGTGCATTTATTAGTGTTTTAGTGAGTGCATCAGTGTGCGCAGGTCTGTGCTTAGGTGCATGCGGGTGTCAGTGGTCCGTGAGTAGGTGTGTGACAGTCTGAGTGGGTCTGTGAGTGGGTGCGTAACTGTCTGAGTGGGTCTGTGAGTGGGTGTGTGTTGGTTTGAATAGGGCTGTGAGTGGGTGCACAAGGCTCTGAGTGGGTCTGTGAGTGGGTGAGTGAGTGTCTGAGTGGGTCTGTGAATAAGTACGTAAGTGAAAGAGAGAGAGAGCGAGAGGGACAAATAGTTATTCAGGCTTTGATACATGATATACATTAAGTGAGATATTTCTGGACAAATTAAAAAGAACAATGTAATTCAATTTCTTTTTTAAATACCTTTCAGTATGAGCATTGAGGATTTGTAGAAAAAAAAAGGAGAGAAAGAGACTGACTGAACTCAAACCCTCAAGTCTGTGACCTTCACGCTGAGCTATTTCTTTGTTTTTTAATGAAAGCTTCAGTTTTCATAGTTTGACAGGTCCCGCAGTCAAAAACTGAAGTGGTTGTTGTGGCTTGGCTTGGCTGCAAAGCTGCAGCCAAGCCACAGCAAACAGTTATGTCCCAGGGTGGTCAGCCCGGCACATAGCAGGAGCTGTACCTGGGGGGTTGTGTTCCCTAGGGCCATCTGTGGTACGATGAGGGGGGCCATGCAGCTCCCCTCCAACAATTATAGCCCCAAGAAGGTGGTGATTCCCAGGGCAAAGGGGGTTTGAAAGGGACCTCCTTCACTATTTTTTTATCTATGCCCTGTGGAGGTGGTACTCCCCAGGTCAGCAGCAGGGCCACGTGGCCCCTGCTTGTTAAGTAATTGAAGCCCTGGGGAGGTGGCAGTACCTGGGACTGAGGGGGAGGGCGACAAGCCGCCCCCAAGCCAATAAATAATTGTGCCCCAGGGAGGTGGTGATCTCCAGGGTGCGACCATCACACATTATTTCCATTTTGCCCCACCCTGCACTCAAAAAATGGTTGCCCCGGGACGTGGCCCACTTGAGGGCATAATAAACAGAAGAGCTTCCATTGTTATTTTTTTTTCCAGCAGATCCACGTATCTGCTGCATATTCATTTGAAAAAAAATGCTTTTAGCCCTGGTGGGATCCAAGGGGTCAGAGCATTTGTAGCCTGTCCACTTTTCTCTATTTTTTAACTTTTTTTCTGGGACTCAGCCGAAGCCGAGTCCCAACATGGCTGATAACACTTCAATGGCTTCCTTGTTAAAGTGTTGTCAGCCAATAAGATTTCAGGACAAGATTGGGAGGGGTCGCAAATCCTTTGCACCTCTAGCTATACAAATTAGTTTTCCCATTAATTTCTCAAAAACTACTGGCTTTCTGATGTGCACTTGCATCACTGAATGAGGAAATGATTATATATAATATATATATATATATATATATATATATATATACAGTATATATATATATATATATATATATATATATATATATATATATATATTGATTACCTAGTGTCTGTCACCACTATATACTTATAGATAGGACCATGTTTCCAAAAGAAAAAGTTTTGGAGTGATCCGTCAAGCGGGGGCTTAGAAAAAGGAGGGGTCAAAAGAGGTTTGTTGCCCATGTTAATTCCCACAGTAGCTTTGAACATGACTTCAGCCTGAAATGTTGAACAGAATTACACCAAATTTTGGCAGAAAGTTAGCTTTTGGTCTGCAGAATATAGGTTTTGTTATTTAGTGTAAATCTGCTCAATAGTAGCTAAGGAGTAATTAAACAAGTTTGTGAATAACAACCAGCTCTTGCAGAGATCTGAAGAGCTCTGATTGTCTGCCAGCACTTCAACAAGGAACTGCTGGCAGTCATCTTGGGACTCGTCTTCAGCTGAATCCCTGAAAAAAGTGAAAGAAAAAAAAAGGGGCCAGGTTAGGGCCATCCTGACCCCTTAGATCTGGTGCTTGGGTCCCACGGGGACCCCACTGGGGCAGCAAAGCACTTTTTAATATTAAAATAAAAAAACAAGTGAGGTCCACAACATTTAAACATGTTTGTTTCACTAAAGCCCCCAGGTGGACCAGGTCCATGTGGCATTTAAAAAATAAAGGAGGGGTTGCATGCCCCCCCCCCTCCTGGGCGTTTATATGCCCTGGGGACCACCACCTCCCTGGGGCAAAATCTTTCAATTTTAGTAGGGTGTCCTGCGGACCCCCTCAGTCTCTGGGGACCACCATCTACCTGGGGTTAAGATTGTATCATATGGGGAGTTGCATGGCCCCCCCACAGCCCCGGGTGCTGCCACCTTTCCGGGGTAATTGTTTTCAAATAAGGGGGCTGTGCGGTCCCCTCACAGCCCCAGTGATGTCCACCTCCACATGGCAATTGTTTCAAAAGGGGGGGCGGCATGCAGTCCCCCTGAAGTCCCTGGGATTGCCACCTCCGTAGGACAATTGTTTAAAAATAAGAGGGATTGTATGCCCCCGCACCACAGCCCCGGTGACCTCACAGGCGTTGAAATAAAATAACATGGGGTGTCTGTTGTGGATCCTCCACCCTTGGGACAACCACCTTCCGGCGTCTGTTTAAATGGTGAAGGGAGGCAGAGGGGTCCCCTTGCTGAGCCAATAATGGCCCTGGGAAAGCGACCCCCCAGAGACTGCTCCTGCTATGTCTCAGGGTTCCCACCTCCTGGATCTTAGCTGTTTGCTCTGACTTGGTGGGAGCCTTGACAGCTCCTGCCAAGTCAGAGCATAGACAACTCTGGCCCCACAAGTGAGAGCTGTCAAACAGCTCTTGCTTGCTGGAAGCGGAAGTTTCTTTTGTTTCCATCCTCACAGACATATGGGCAGGTAAAGAGATGAAACAATTGCTTTTGCAGACAGGGAGCTGCATGTTTAGCAGCTCCCTGTGTGCAAAAGCAGTGCCGGCTACCACAGGAAGCTAGGAACTGGCTGAGACGCCGGGGGCTTGAGGTTCTCCCCCAGTTCCATTGCACACTGGGTGCCCTGCGGGGGCTCTGGGGTATGGGGTCCCCAGAGCCAAAATCAGCTCATGGAGGGGGGCGTTGAGCCCACATCTTTCATTTAATTGAGAGCAGCCTCTGCGGGATTGGGTCCCTGGTGCCAAGACCAATATAATAGAGGTGGGCCCTACGGGCTGAGGTCCCTGGGGTTGAAAGTGGCCTGGGGAGGGGGGCAACACAGTCCCCCTCCCCCATTGCATAGAGATGGACTCTGGGGGATGGGGGCCCTGGGAGATGGGGTCCCGGGAACTAAATCAGCCAGGGGATGGGAGACGCACAGCCCCCCTCCCCTTCATAACATGGTTCTCCCTTTAAATTACTAAGAGTATGCACATATGCAAATCACCTGGAAGCTGTGCCCGCTTGGCCTCGAACCATCTAACTTAGTAGTATGCATATGTCATACCCCGTTTTTCCAGGATGATGGATAGCTTCCCAAAGCCCCTCCAGTGCATTTCCCTCTGATTTTGATGGAGTGTTTTTGGTGCAGAGGAATATGAGGACATCACCACAAAACAAAGAAGCACCTACTTGATATAGATAAGATAAAGGACACTGGTTTGGTGGAGATTTACATCTTTGTAGCCTTGTTGACTGCTCTATAGGAGGATTAATGTTATCATAGATTCCTAGGCAAATATGCAACAGGAACAATCATGATGCCAAAGCAAACACAAGGTCACTGGTGACATTTCCTTGTGCTCCTTTACACAGCTGTAGTGTAGAATACAGATGGATCATTTAGCCAAGGAGGCCGAAAGAACTCCATTTGGGTAGATATTTCATACAAGGCTGTGCACTTTTGTTTGATAAAAAGGCAGGTGAGGTTCATTTGTGGCAAAGTCACTCACACATTTACTGACACACCCACACATACACTCACACACCCACTCACAGATGAACTCAAACTCTCACCGCTCACTCACTCAGATGGTCACCAGTAGGTAGTTATAGGACTATTTTTCCATTGGCGCCATTTGACATATCTTCAGGAATTTCTTTTTCAAAAAGTGCCTGAATGGCTGTACAGGATCACACCAAATATGGCAGAAAGCTGGGTTTTGTTCTGCAGATTGTGGTTTTTGTTATTTGATGTAAATCCGTTCAGTAGTTGTTGAGAAATTCAAGGAAAACCAAATTTGTATATGTAGGGCTGCAGATCCTCCCTGATGACTTCGCAAAGAATAACGAGCTTGTGCATGGAAATGCAGAGTGCTGATTGGATCAGCTGAGTCCCACAAATAAATGTGAAAAAAAAGAAAAGGGGGCAGTGTAGGAATACTCTGACCCCCAAACCTTGTGCTTGGGGTTCCAGAGGGCATCTGACAGGGCAAATAAGCATTTTTCAAATGTTGCCGCTAATTCATGACATTACTGAATTTGCTGCAAAAGTTTTTTGTTTTTTTTAATTAGCGCAGTCTCCTGCACTTTTTTTTTTTTTAACTAAGCCCTTGGTGGGTCAAGTCCCCTGGGGGATTCCTCCTTTATTAAAATAAAGGAGCGAGGGCACACATGGCCCCCTCCATGAGCATTTTTATGCCCCAGGGACCACCACTTCCCCAGGGCTTTCATTAATTATGCTCAGAGGGACATCATGGATTCTTCAGGCTCAGGGGAACACCATCCCCCTTGGACCACAATGTAAGAAATATATGGGTGGGGCACCTGAACCCTGCAGGCCACGGGAACCACCACCTTCCCTGGGCCAGAATTGAAAACAAACTTTAGGGGACTGCATGGACCCCTCCCCCGCCCTAGCCCCAGGGACCACCACTTCCCTAGGGCCAACCCTATTTTAAAACAAACGAGGGCCATATTGTGCCTCTCTCCCAGGCAATATATGACACCAGAGACCACCACCCCCCTGAATCCAGCTCGTAAAACAGAAGGAGGGCTCCCCTCCTGGAACCAATAATTGCCCTTGAGTCTGTCACCCTCCATGGCCAGCCCCTGCTATGTCCCTGGTGCCCACTTCCGGGACATAGCTGTTTACTCTGACTTGGTGGGAGCATTGACGGCTCCCACCAAGTCATAGCAAATACTCCACTTTCACTGGATGAAAGCTGTGAAAGTGCTCTCACCGGCTGGGAAGGGAGGTTTCATCTCATTCCCTACCCGCAGAGATGCGTGCAGGTAAAGAGATGAAATGATTGCTGTATCACACAGGGAGCTGCATGTTTAGTAGCTCCCTGTGTACAATAGCAATGCCGGCTCCTGCAGGAGGTGGGGAGCTGGTTGGGACCATGGGGCCTTGAGGCTCCCTCTACAGTCCCATTGCACACTGGGGGGCGTATTTATACTCTGTTTGCGCCGGTATTGCGTTGGTTCTTTTTATGCAAATCCGACGCAAAGCTAACTCCATATTTAGACTTTGGCGTTATACCCGTCTAGCGCCAAAGATCTTAGAGTTTGTGTCATTTTTTTAGCGTGGACACCTACCTTGCGTTAATGATATGCAAGATAGGCGTTACCGTCTAAAAAATGACTCCAAGGCATGTGCGCCTTGTTTAAACTCCCGTGCAAAAATGACGCACGGGAGTGGGCAGGTAAAAAAAAATGACGTCCAGCCGCTTTTGCGTCATTTTTTAACGCCTGGTCAGGGCAGGCGTTAAGGGACCTGTGGGCTCTGAAGGAGCCCAGAGGTGCCCTCCCATGCCCCCAGGGACACCCCCTGCCACCCTTGCCCACCCCAGGAGGACGCCCAAGGATGGAAGGACCCATCCCAGGGAACTTAAGGTAAGTTCAGGTAAGTATTTTTTTTTAAAAAATGTTGTGGCATAGGGGGGGCTGATTTGTGCCCCCCTACATGCCACTATGCCCAATGACCATGCCCAGGGGACATAAGTCCCCTGGGCATGGCCATTGGGCAAGGGGGCATGACTCCTGTCTGTGCTAAGACAGGAGTCATTTCAATGGGGGTTGGGAGTCAAAACAAATGGCGCAAATCGGGTTGAGGCCAATATTTTGCCTCAGCCCTGACTTGCCCCATTTTTTGACACCCAAGCGCCATTTTCCCCTACGCCGGCGCTGCCTGGTGTGGCTAATTTTTTTGACGCACACCAGTCAGCTGCGCCGGCTAACGTCATTCCATAAATAAGGCGCCCGCATGGCGCTTTGGAATGGCGTTAGCCGGCGTTAAAATTTTTGACGCACAACTGCGTTGGCGCAGTTGTGCGTCAAAAAGTATAAATATGGTCCTGGGTTCCCTGGAGGGCACCCAGTAGACATGGCCCGACCCAGAGAATGGGGTGCCATGGAGCTGAGATCCGCCCGGGAATGATGGCCACACAGCCTCCCTCCCCATTAAGTTGTGGTCAGGCCCTGGGGGATGGGGTCCTTGGGGTCAGTCTGGCCCTGATGCTTGTTTCACAGAAATCAAACCTCACCAGGAAGCACTTGCAAATATAAACATAGCAGTTTCCCCAGCTGAAGCTCCACATCTGTAAAGGTCAAATGATTCTAAGTCCGGGGTTGATGAAGACAACGCAAGTGTGTTTACTTGTATTGAAAAAAGATCTGAAATCCATCATGGAGAGGAATGCATTGTTGATCTATTGGAGTGCAATCTGTATGTGCCTGTGATCAGTGGGTTCTTTCTTGTCCTCTCCCGGTGAGAGCAGAGTCCATGGTTCTCCCTTTAAATATCATCTGTGATGTAATTTGAGATATCACTGACCATGTCATGAGTGATGTGATATGTGAGATCATAAGCAGTGCATTGCGGGGGCATACGTTGTAGTTAGCTCAGGTAACTATAGCTGCTGAATTTCACTGGTTTTGTATGAGTGAAATGTGAGCTTAACTATAACGTCACTGTTTTTTTCAGTGAATTTCGAAGGTTTTTGTAATTATATTTCCAAACTATAATGTCATTGTAAACTTTGTTTTTTTAAGTGAATATATAATTTTACCTTTAAATATATATACACATATATCTGCATATAATCACTAAAAAACAAAGGTTAAAGTGAGATTGTGGTTAGGTGAAATTATCATCTTGTATGTAATTAGGAAAACAAAATCACCAGTTATAGTTAACTCAAGAAACTATAACCAGGTGCAATGTTGTCATCAATGATGTTCTTACAGTTGTCTTCAGTGATGTTATCAATGATGTCATAGACTAGACCATCTCATGAGTGTTGTAATAAGTGAGTTAATAAGCAGTGCTTGGCGAGGACATGTAGTTGGGAACTTCTATCTTACAAATAGGAGAGTGAAGCATTTGAATTACATTTAGGGAAAAGATGACTACATTATGTTGGTCACAACGAAACTAGAACCCAATAGAGGGCTATAACAGAAATACATGGATATCTGACAGTATAAAAACAATACATTTGGCAGTGAACTATTGATGTGCTGCCCACTTGAGGGCGTTCAAAGCATAAAAACAAAAACTGAAAGACAATACAGAGACTCAAATTACATAAAAATCTTCCTAGATTATAATCGGTCATGCATGTTTGTCCGCTACTTGTAAATGACGTTGATATGAATGTTGGGACTTGTAGCAAAACGCCCGTGTGATTATATTATTATGGAGGTCATTTGATGAACTTGAACTACATGTCCCAGAATTTATGGGAGTGGGATTAGAAAACAATATATACGATAAACATTGTTGGTATTATGAACTTTATGTCCCAGAAGTAATGGGATTGGGTAAGGAGTAAAATGTATATAATGTATAGACATAGATAATGGACCATATTCGTGACCCCGGCCAAATGTGTTGTATTTAGGTTGACATTCAGTTCCTTTGGAACATACAATAAAATGCAAATCTCACTGATTTCCGCTTTGTTTGTGTAATAATGTATATATATATATATATATATATATATATATATATACATATATATATATATATGCACACACACACACACACATATATATATTTATATGTGTGTTGTTACCTGCAGTGCTGTGACCTAGGATTGTAACCTTTGTGAGTAGTGACTCAAATGTTATCTCTCTATTCATCATCAAAGTATGATTCCACCACATACTAACAAATACTAATTCAAAGGTTCTTTGAAAGGTGAGACTTTGGAAAAAAGGAACTTTCATTCTCTAGTTACAACACATTAAACAATTTGGTGGCACATTTAGGAATCCCGTTGTATCCAATGATACCTATTAAAATGTTGCTTCCCAAAAATATTGTGTGTGATGTCTGACAGGTACTTTGATAGTGTTATAATGATGTAATTAGCCCTATGTTCTATATACTTTTAAATGCACAGTAATAAAAACCATTCGATGAAAGCTGTAGCCTGACGAGTTCTACATTTAAATTGTAAAGTAAAAGTGCTAGAACTAATATCGTAATCGCCAAAAATGATGGGGCAAACCAAATAGAGATGCTAAAACAAACAATATCACCATGTTAAAACTGGAGCAAATGAGGCTCGTGCCGCAACTGACTTGGCTTAATATTCACCTTGTAGGTACAGGTGTAGTTAGTGAAGGGACCAAGGCCTGGCTCACATGACTTCATCTCTCGTAGGGCATTAGCTACGGCATATACGGCATTGTAAACCTTGAAGTTGAATCTTAAATCTGATTCGTCTAGGCATTAAAGGTTGGACGGCTCCATCTTCTCTGTGCCAGTACGTTGAACTGACTGTTAGCCAACACCCCATTGACTTAGGCCCGTATTTATACTTTTTTTAGCGCCGCATTTGCGCCGCTTTTTGACGCAAAACGGCGCAAACCTACAAAATACAATGGTATTTTGCAAGTTTGCGCCGTTTTTGCATCAAAAAACGACGCAAATGCGGTATAAATACGGGCCTAAGTCTTTGGGCATTGAAGGCTCATCACCATAAATGGCAAATCCAATATTGTCATCAAAAGGCTTAGCAATAAAGTAGGGTAAATAGGATGGGACAGACCAAGCTTCAGAGAAAATCCAGGTCCTTCCTGTTATCCTGAACCTTGAATATTCAGTAATAAGAATGTGAAGGTAGTTTTTAGTGCCGCATTTGCGCCGCTTTTTAACGCAAAAGCGGCGCAAACTTACAAAATACAGGCCCGTATTTATACTTTTTTTTAGCGCCACATTTGCGCCGCTTTTTGACGCAAAACGGCGCAAACCTACAAAATACAATGGTATTTTGGAAGTTTGCGCCGTTTTTGCGTCAAAAACGATGCAAACGCGGCGCTAAAAAAGTATAAATATGGGCCACAATTGGATTTTGTAGGTTTGCGTCGCTTTTGCGTGAAAAAGCGGCGCAAATGCGGCGCTAAATAAGTATAAATACGGGCGGGTTTGGAAGCGATGTTGACATTTGCAGAGAAACCTCTGATCACCTCCAGGATTCTGATGGTCTCCTGGGTTATGAAAGGACCTGGATCAGGTAGAGTCTCTTGGAATACCAGCAGACACCAGACTTCTGCAAGACTCCTTTCAGGATTTTAAGCCCCTCCACTCCATTATCGTCATTGCTGAACAGCAAACCGACCCATGTACGCTCAAAATGCAGTACTAGCTTGGCAAGTCCATGAGTCTGATGTTCGGTGCTGGAAATGGTGCTGAAGAAAGATGGAAACAGGGCTTGTTGCTAAACACTAGACCAGACAAATAGAAACTGACCTGTAAAACAGAGGAAGATGAGTTATTGAACTAGAAAAGCTGGATTTAAATTATTTTTGTTTTGATATGAAAGATGCACTCCAGGTAGAAATTGTTAACTCTTGTTCTAAATTTCGGATACACAGATTGAGATTCTAGGACTAATGTATTATCTTCTTTCCCCCTTGCAACGCCTGCCCTTCTCAAAGAGGCGAATCACAAGAAAAAGGGCTCGCCAAAGGTATATATTTTTTAATGCATTTTCGTAATTTTTCATGAGGAGCTGCTAATATCTGAAAGGGTGACAGGGTGGTTTACTATACGGATTCTCTGTACACATACAGGAGAAAGTCTACATTTATTCACATCTACCATTTACCATTAAGACAGGTACAAAGAAAACTAATTTGCAGTCATTAACAAACTGGGACATAATATAAAAAAAACTGTTAAGAAAAAATGATGACGTTGTACAGAATGAGGGCAAATATATTACGCATGCACCGTTTCATTGCCAGCATAAGTGGAGAGTATACACATCTTCAGTGAAGTTTATTTAAATCAATGTCAGCTTGTGCACGTTTAGGTTATGTTTAATACGCAAACAGCGCATGTTTTTGTCCGTTCTGAGATGACCAATTATGGAATGTGAGAGGCAGTGCTTAATTTGAACCGGAGGCTGCCAAGGGGACACCTGCACTCATTTTTGGGGACTGGCACTCATATATCCTCATCATGCATTTACTGCACGCCAGAGAAGGAAAACAAAGCCTAAAGATGAAAAAAACGTCATAGAGGGATGGCAGAAACCTGCAAGAGTGAGATAAAAGGCCATAAAGTCTCTGGAAGTGGATTAAAAAGCCCTGAGGTGGCTTCCACACTAACTAGCCTTAGTACTTAGGGGCATATTTATACTCTGTTTGCGCGGCATGTGCGTCAAAAATTTTGACACACATTCAGCACAAACCTTGCCCCATATTTATACTTTGACGCCCGACCCCGCAGACTTCAAAAATCCTCAGTGTGAGTAACTTTTTGGATGCGGGAAACCACCTTGCGTTAATGACATGCAAGGTAGGCGTTCCCATCCCAAAAATTACTTTAAGGTCTGTGCGCCTTATTTATACTTCTGCGTCATTGTGATGCACTGGAGGGGGTGGGCCTTGAAAAACGGCATCCATCCTGATTTTTAATGCCTGGGTGAGGGCAGCGTTAAGGGACATGTGGGCTCACTTCCATGGTCTCTGACCATGGAAGCAGTCCAGAGGTGCCCTTCCCTGCCCCCAGGGACACCCCATGCCACCCTCTCCCACCCCTGGAGGATCCCCATGGATGGGGGGACCCATCCCAGGTAAGTACAGGTAAGTTGAGGGATTTTTTTTTTTTTTTCAAGTGGCATAGGGGGGCCTAATTTGGGCCCTACTACATGCCACTGTGCCCAATGACCATGCCCAGGGGACAGAAGTCCCCTGGGCATGGCCATTGGGCAGGGGGAGCATGACTCCTGTCTTTGCTAAGAAAGGAGTTATTTCAATGGGGGTTGTGCATCAAAAAATGGCGCAGGTCCGGTTTGAGTCATGATTGTTGCACCATTTTATGACGCACAACCCCCATTTTCTCCTATGCCGGCGCTGCCTGGTTAGAGTCATTTATTTTGACTCTGACCAGCCCGCCGGCTAATGTCAATCCTTAAATAAGGCACCCGCATGGCGCATAGGAATGTCGTTAGCTGGTGGTAACATTTTTTACGTTGGTTTGCGTCAAAAAGTATAAATATGGCCCTTAGTGAGCTGATTCCAGCACTTTTTCTTCTTTAAATCAAGCACTGGTGTGAGGTTTGCTGCCATTGACCAAGCTAGGTAGTACCTGGCAAAACTATTCAGGCAAATACCCGAGGGAACAGTAATTACTTAAAACCGTCAGATTCCGTTGGATTCCATGGGTGTTGCATGGGAACACCCACAGCAACACCCATGTAATGCCCCTTTCACGCAGTGTTATGCGTGAAAGGGGTCAATTTTTACAAGGCCATGAAAAGCCACCAAAGGTGGCTTTGTGTGGCCTTGTAAGTATGGGCCGGTACACTGTGCCACGAGAGTAAAAATAAATGATGCCACGGTTGCGCAATGTGCTGCTAAGGCCTTGTAAATGAGGCCCTAAGGGTGGCGGGAACTTGTTGAGTTTCACTCAACAGAATTCTGCAGAGTTCATAAAAAATCTACAAGATTCCGTGGAAATTGTGCACGTCGTGCAGCTCATGTGGATTTTTAACACTGGGAGCTTCCTTCATGCTGTGAAATCAGCATGAACAGCACCACACGGCATGCCAGAGGGTGCTGCTTGTTTCTGCAGCTTGAGTAGACTTTCTCCTTGAGAGGCAGCTTTCTCAACACAAGCCGTCATGACCTGCCACAACCGCCTGTGTTGAGAAATCTTGCTGGGAGGCATTCAAGCACCTGACAATTGCTCTTGAGATGCAAAATCTCATTCACACTCGCTGACCTAACATTGGGGAGCCGTGTACGAGAAAAAACTCTGCCATGCAACAGTTGGTAGAGTTTTGCTGTAACTCTACACTCCAAGTGGAACCCGGAGTGGGAAACACTCCTCTAATTCAGCTGGCAGAGCAGAATTTTTCATCCACCCCTATACAAAACTCTATGCTTAGATTCATTTTGAAACTTTCTATGTGTGCTGTACAGTGCAGCAAACATGTAAAGTTTTAAAGTTTGGAGAAATAAAATAATTTCTCAGAGTTTGCACCTTCCTTGAGAGGGTATTATATGTTGGTGCAAAGTCCTCTATCCCGTTGTTAGTAGGTAGGGCTTTGCATAAAATACCATGAGTGGTAGTGTAGGAATTCCCATGTACCATACATGGAATTTCTTCTTACCACAAAGGAATCCATAGCATTGCAAAGCTCTATTTTGTGTTACTTTAGGAAACTTTCTAGCTCAAAAAGTAAATAGCAAATCAATACTTTGTGCTGGTTTCCACACTTGTTTTTGATGACTTTGTCCTGTTGCAAAGTGTTGATTAGTCTGGCTCCAAGAATCCTGATGCACCGTGTTGGAAAGTGGATTATTGGTAAGGGCAGCCAAGTACCTACACTTAAGAATAGGCCACAAACCTCAACTAGGACCTGTCAGGGTCCCAATAAATTAATCGCAGCTCAACCCTTGGTAGTGTGGCAACGAGCCAATAGGCGTAACTAAGAAGACAGTTGTGTAAAGCATTTGAAATAAGTAGAACACAAAACACAATAAAAATCCAACACCAATTTATATTGATAGATTATACTTCTATCTATAAAATGACACTAAAATGAGAAAAATCCAAAAAAGGGAACCGGAGATATGAATTTTCAAAGAATAAATGTTTTTTAGCGCATAGAAACTAAAAGCGCCAATCTGGACATTTGGTCGCACTCGACTGGGGTAAATTCAAAAGAACCGTGATAGAGCCCTGGTCGGCTACAGTGAGTGTGAGGCATTGAATAAAGTGTTACCATCGGACTTATTCTTTTTCTTGAAGATTTTGTGGACCAGGATGAAGTCACAAGTTGAAACCGACCTCCGTGGAGCCCTCTTCAGATATGCGTCACAGGAGACCTCAGTCAAGGATTCTATGTTTGGATTTAGATGATTTTTCGTGATGAAAATCTTCATCTGTGACCAACTTGAAATTGAAGTCAACCTTCTTGGATCCCTTCTCGGATCCACTGCTTGGGAAACCTCGGTAAACCTTTTACGTTTGGAATTAGAAACTTCTTGGGAGCTTTTTCTCTCCAACATCAGATGACCCTCCACAGCAAGCTGATTTTGAGATGACGTCGTCAGATTGTCTTTCCACAAGTCCCCATTAAAATCCTGGAAGTCTGGGGCTCCGGAGCATTTTAGCGTGACCAACCTGCAAGTCAGGCCAGGTCGTGGTCTTGACTCATGACACTGGGACGGTCCACTTATGGAGCTTTTTTCCAAACTCCAACTCCCAGAATGCACTTTGCTTAAATCCAAAATGACCACTGGTCATTGGTCAGCTGGTCAGTTTCTTTAGGGCTTGATGCACGGGACTCTGGTCAGCTATGTTCTCTCTGTAACAAACAGGGAGTCCCTTCCTGATGCAGTAGAAGCCAGGCAAAGTCCTTTTACTGGTGAAGCCCAAGTGTGCAGCTGGTAAAGTCCTTCTGAGAGCAGTGTGCAGGTACAGGCCAGGGTTCCAGCAGGGCAGTACATCTGCTTCTTGTCTTGTTCATTTAGGGATCGAAGGTGGGGTGCACCTCTGCCATATTTATCCAGCACCTGGGGGTGACCAGTTCCTGGGAAGTGGAGCTGCATTTTCCAAAAATCCGAGATGGCAAACATTGATTCTCAGAGGTTAAGGCCCTCATTATGAGATTGGCGGCAAATGCCGCCTACCGCCACAGTGGTGGCCGCCAACATACCGTTGTCATGGCTACCGACTGTCCATGCCATTATGACCGTAGTCAGAATTCCACCAGAAGGCTGGCGGAATTCCGGCGATGGTCATGGCGGTGGACGCCGGTAAGGTGGCGCTGCTGCCAGCAGCAGCACCACGCCAGCAAAACACCGCCTACAGTATCATGTTCCATGATACGGCCTGGCGGTGTTTTGCTGGTGGACGCTGCTGCTCGTAGCAGCGCCACGTCCCGTCTCCTGTTGGAGGACCCCCTGCAAGCAGGTAAGTTGGGTTCTCCGACAGTAGAGGGGCTAGTGGGTGTTGTGTACATGTGTGGCGGGGTGTGTGACTGTGTGTGAATGTGTGCATGCATGTGTAATGTGTGTGTGCATGAGTGTATGTGTGTGTGTGTGTGCATGTTGTATCGTGCGCTTGCGTGTGTGCCTGGATGTATGTTTGTGAGTTTTGCAATGAGTGTGTATGTATGTGTGTGTGTTTGTGTATACGTGGGGAGGGGGGTTAGGAGTGGGAGGGGGAATGTGGAGGAGGACTCTGAGGAGGGGGAGGGAACGGGGGCGGGGGAGACCCCTATCAGTGCCTAGGAAGGAATTCCCTGGCACTCATAGTGCCTACCACCATGGTTACCTTAGTGTTACTGAAAGCACAGAAATCATGGTGGTGGGCAGGGTCAAAATTCCATGGGCGGCCTAGTGACAGCCGCAGGGCTTGGGACTGAAGTCTCCAGCCCGGCAGTCATTACCGCCGTGGCGGTCAGTGTGTTAACTTGGCAGTTTGACTTTGGCCAAACCGCCAATGTCATAATATTGGAGGTAGGTACCGCCAGCCTGTTGGTGGTAATACCTCCACTATAGCAACGACTGCCAGGGTCGTAATGTCCCCCTAAGTCTGGCTGAGCCCACCCACTGATGGGGCTAGGCTTCCCTTGGCACACCCCTTTCCAGCCCTTTCTTAATCTAATATGGGGGCACTTGGATGTCTGGGTTTGCAGGAAATGGGGGGAGTACATTAGCTGTCCCAATGTCCTTCCCTCCTTTGAAGAACAGTTTGGCTGCACTCCCCCCATCCTGTTCTACCATCTGCTGAAGCAGACCTCCTTTCAACAGATGCTTCATTTGTTTCAGCCCAGGTCACTTCACATCAAGCCTGCCTGGCTCAGGCTACCAGAGGCTGATCAATGAGAGAAGGGTGCTTCAGAGCTGAAGTTGGTAACTTTTATTAAGAGATCTAAAACTCTTTCTAGGTACAAGTTCTATTAAATTCCACAGTGGTAAGATGCTATATTTAGTACGAATTTAAATTTGATACCGAACATGCCATATTTAGTTCTTTCCTCTGAAAAATAAGACTTTATTATTTTAAAATAAAGTCTCTCCATGTTAGCCTATAGTGCCCATTCACTACAATAGGGAAAAACAAGTTTAGCTATTTTTCCCTCATCATGGCTTATAAAACATTGTCCTTGCTTATAGTTGCACTGCACCCAACCCTACAAACACTTAGGGCATACCCTAGGGGAGACATATGTGAAAATGAGGTAGCTTAGGACTTTGAAAGTACTATTAATGTTTTAATTCCAGAATGGAATTTGGGCTTAACTTTAACTTAAAAGCAGCCAGCATGAAAGGCCTGGCTTTAAAATGACACTGAGCACTACAGCAGTGCACCTATGATTGGACTACCTATGCTGGGGGCCCTAAACCTGCATGGCCTAAAATTTTCTAGGGACTTATAGGCAGGTTGTTACAGTCAATTATAATTAGCCTAATTTGGGTATCCATTTTAATCAGAGCACAGGCCATGGGACTGTTTAGCAGTGCCCATGGCACCATCAGACTCAGAAAAACACCAGTATAGGTGAAAAGGAGAGCAAAAAGTTAGGGGGCTTCTGCAATCATCCCAGTTTTTCCACACAGGCCTGCCCAGTCAACACACCCAGGAGATTCAGACCAACCCTGGGAGAATCTTCCTAGCTTGTCAGGTGAGAAAGACAGTGAGGAAAACTGTCTGTTCTTTTTGCAGAGCCTACTCTACCTTACATATTCCTGTCATGGTCACTCCCTCTGGGTAGTGAGCCCATCCCAAAAGTAAAGTGACCTATTTTAAACTGAAACTTCCCACTAAGGGGATCTTTCTCCTCTCTCTCAGCCAACTTGAGTAGTGAGGTGCCCACTTCCTCTATCCTTAACTTTGCTAGGGCAGCACCTAGCATACCCACAGAGGCTACCCAACACTTGGGCAACCCCACTGTGACCAACAGGGTCAGGGAGTCTACTTTGCTTTTGGCCCTGGATTTTGCCTCCCAGGCCATGTCAAGTGCTGTCATGAAGGCCAGCACCCAGCAGAGGCTACAGACAGCTGTCAGAACCCAAAACCACACCCTAAGCTCTCTACTGACAGGTTTGTGAGCTGTTCTAGGTACAACTGTGGGGTACTGGCACCCCTCTTGCTGTTTAGAGTAGGGGATTACCACATCCTGTGGCAGGTACCCTTCCTCCACTCTCCCTTCTGTCAGTACATGGCTAACTGCCTGACTACTCAGGACTTCCTTGGGGTCAGGCGAGACCTCACCAGTGCCAACTCAGGGCTTCCGCCTACTGGGGCGAAAGGCCTTTGGCTCACTGGACCACTCTTGAAGAGAGGCCTACTCTTCCTTTTCTATTCCCTTTTCTTGGAGACCCCTGTCTCCTACCTGTAGGGACTGGCTACCCAGGAATTTGGTTTGGGGGAGCCCTGGGTGACCACCCCATCTGGGATTAGACTAACCTCTGGGTGGGCATTGCCAAGGATATAATCTAAGGGGATGTCAGCACTGACCACCACCCTATAACATTCAAGGTTACCCTCCCTCTCAAGGGGCACTATGACTACAAGTTTGGTGATGACCTCACCTGTGGCTACCCTGACTCTCCTTATCTCCCCTGGGACATATATTTCTTGGGACATCATTCAGTCACTCACCATGGTGGGACTGCCACATGTGTCTCTCAGAGCAGTGGTTGATCCCATTCACCTGAACGGGGTGAAAGTGCCTAAACTCACCCTCAGGGATCACCAGCTTACCATCTCGACCTGTCCCACAGCCCAAAGTTATGAGGACCTCATCACCTGAGGAGTCCTCCTCTATGGCTACACTGGATAGTTCAGTGCCAACCACTTTCTTGGAACAGGCTGCATCTCCTCTGGAGTGACCTGTTTTCTGACAGGCAAAACAGGCTCTGTTGTCCATGAGCTTTCTTAACCCTGGGTCTCTCTGCCTCTGCTTGTCAGAGTGGGGGTGAGATTTACTCTCCTCCTTCTTGGGATTCTGGGGTACAGAGGGTGTCTCTGAGGTGGGCTTAACATCTTCCTCTTTAGGTTATTGGGGACCTGAGCCCACTTCTTCGCCGTGGCTATGAGCCATCTGCCATATTATGACCACAACCGGATGTCCGCCACAAGAATGGCGATAATCCAGCTGTGCCATGCCAGCGGATGGAGGTAAGGTGGCGCTGCTGCCAGCAGCAGCGCCACGGCAGTAGACCGTCGCCAGCAGTATTATGACCAATAATACGACCTGGCAGTGTTCATCTGGCGGACGCTGCTGCTGGTGGAAGTGCCCCATCCAATCACCTGCCGGAGGACCCCCTGGATCCCGGTAAGTCCGGTCTCCGACAGGGGAGGGGATTAGGGGTTGGTGTGTGGGTGTGTGTGTGTGGGTGTGTGTAAATGTTTGTGTGTGTGTGAATGTGGGTGTGTGTTGCGTGTTGGAATGCGTGTGTGCATGTATGGAGGTGTGAGTGCATGTATGTTGTGTGATGTGAATGCATGTCTGGGTGTATGTTTGTAAGTATGTGCGGATGTGTGTGTGAATGGATGTATGCACGTGTGGATGCAAGTTGGAATGGGTGTGTGTATCCGTGTGTGTGTGTCTGTGAAGAGAGGCGTGAATGTTGGGGGGGCTGTGAAACGGTAGGTGGGGTGGAGGGGACAACTGGAGGTGGATGGGGAAGACCCCTATCAGTGACAGGGAAGGAATTCGCTGTAACTGATAGTGCCTGCCGCCATGTTTTTCGTGGTGTTAAGGAAGCCACGAAAACCATGGGGGTAGGTGGGGTCATAATCCTGCAGGCGGAACAGTGACGGTTGCCGGGCTGGAGATGGATATCTCCAGCCCAGCGACTGTTACTGTCGTGGCGGTCGGAGTGGTACATTGGCTCCAGCCAATCCGCCAATGTCATAATATGGCGGTAAGTACCGCCAGCCTGTTGGCAGTACTTACCGCCATATTATCGCTGTTCGCCAGGGTCATTATGAGGGCCTAAATGTTTTTTAGCACATAGAAACCAAATGCGCCAATCTAGACATCTTGTTACACTCAACTGGGGCAAAGTCAAAATTCTATACTCTTAATTGACACATTTAGCATACATATAAACCCTTGTTGTGTTGTACAAATTTGCCCAGAGTCTGAAAAGTTAAGTGTCAATAGTGGAATACAGAATATATTGTGCCACCACTTAAGTGACATTGCAAAATATGACTGCAGGCCTGGTTCCAGTAATCTGGCTGTGTCTGTTGGAACTGCAAATTGGAACTGTCAAAATAACTCCTTTTCGCAGGCTATTTGTGAAGCGCTCTATCACCTGCAAGATTATCCTGGTGCTGAGAAGGTGTGGATGCCTAGCCCTGCCTATGGTAGGTTGATTAATTGAAAAGCTAGCTCCTCAGCTTCTTGCAGAATTCAAGAAAAGATGAGGAGGCTCTGATTCTTGAGGAGCGATTTAAGAGAATGATTGTCCTCCTGATCTGATTCTGTGTATGTGTGGGATGTGTGCAAATAAGAGTTCTATAATACAGAAGTATCTGGTTGGCTGGTGGAAGGAAATGAGATTGTTGGGGCTCAGGGGGGCAGAGTTGTGTAGTGTCTTGAATGTGTGAGTGTGGAGTCTGAATTGAGCATGTTTGTGTATCAGGAGCCAGTGGATCTCGTTAGAGGTAGTGTGATGTGAGTTCTGTGAGGGAGGTTGGGGATGAGTCTGACTGCCGGTTTCTGTATAGTTTGTAGTCTTCTAGTGATCTAGTGATCTTGACATAGAGGGTGTTCCCATTGCTCAACTTACTGGTGACAAGGGTGTCAGTGACAGTTTTTCTATTGCTGCTCAATAGCCATTTCAAGGTCTTCCTCAGCGTCTTCAGGGTATGGAACCAGGATACAGTGACAGCATTGACTAACGCAGTCATGTCCAGTTTTTTACTGATGATTGTTCAAAGGTTCCAGGCATGGGTTGCGGGTGTTGGTATAGGCTCAATATCAGCCAGGCACCATGGAGTCCCACAGTGAGGTACTCCAACTGGCAGGTCGATAAGTAGGCCTTATATAGCCATAAAGTAGGGCGCATGATATTCAAAAGTACCACATGCAAAACTCTAATGTTAAACATGCCCTTTCAGTGACAATGCCGTAAAACCTATTTTCACTGTAGTAGGGTTACGGGTTTCATAGGAAATCATTAGAAGCTAATACTAAAAATAAGTATGTTTCCTCTGCTCATTAAGCAGACATAAAATATACTTTTTGACTTTTTAATACATTTATGTCCAATTTAATTCATTGGTAAATTTGGATTAGTAACACGTCTTACAAAATAAACTTTTTAAAAATCAGCTTTATCCTGTCTAAGATGCCCATTTGCCTGAGCGTCCTATTGTCAGGCAGGAGCTAATCAGTTCCTTGATGAGGTGTAAATTGGCATCCAGAGCTGAGGCAATGGTGTTGGGTATAGGGAGAGGTTGACCTTCCCTTGACAGGATAGCTTTAAGGTGTGCCCACCCACTGCATACCTTCAAGGGATACCTAGCATGTTAATGGCAGATGCAGCTCATACATAATTGGGGTTAATAAGACTAGAGCCCCAGAGGAGAATGCCCCATGGTGTGGAAGAACGTGTGGCTGCCCAGGGTCAATCAATTATCCAACCGAACATTGAGAGCCGGATGGCAAGGTTCTGGAGAGCGTAATTTGGAGCCGGTTGAAACAAAGGGCTGATTGCTGGCAAGCAGGCTCAGAGCCTAAGGCTGTGGTGCACGGCAGAAGTGGCCGGCATTAGGTTGGTGCAGCTTGCTGTGTCCCATTTGTCTGTCCACTGTTAACCCGCTACAGAGACAATCCCAGTGGCTACTCAGTAAAATTAATAACCCCGACCTCCTAGGATGTATGGAACAAGGGGAGGATCAAGGAGAGATAAGGAGGTGCAGGCACAGGAACATGACATAGGACAGCTGCGAACCGACCTGGCTTCTAGGGATCCTGAGGAGGTAGAGGGGTCGGAGGTGGATGGTAGAAACACAACAACAATCCCAGGGCTCACATAACAAACAGAACCCAGTGTGTGGGGCCCCACACCCAGAAGCCAGTGCGAAGTGGACAAGGCTTAGACCGGGGAGACTAGCCTGGCCTCTTGTCTTCCAGGCGTTCACATCAGTGGCTCTCCGGGGGATGGCAAAACCCTGTTCACTGAAGAAGAGCAGGGTAAAGTGGACAGCACTGAGATCCTAAAAGCATCAAGCAGGGAAACAGAGGGAAGAGTCACAAGCCAGGGCGACTCCATAAGTGCAACAAGGAGACATGTACATGAAACAAAGGTACGACCGGAACAGGAAAGAATCAAGGGCCTCAGGAACCATGATAAGGCATCGTACAATCAGAGCTCGAGGGTCTCTTCTCCCCTAAATAATAAACAGATACTCTGGGCAAATACCATAACAAATTACTACAACTATCTTATTGTGAACACTGAACAGAAACAGACGTTGCATTCCACGTTACATGTCATCTAGGAGCTAGCACAGGGAGACAGTGGAGCTGTCAAATCGGAGAAGGCTGAAACAGTAGCTCGGCACCTATCACCAAAACCACAGTGCAGTTACCCAAGCAAGGGCTGCCTCCTTGTGAGAGAGTGTCCCTCCCTGCTACCACAGGTTCAACAATCTTCTGAGTGGAGAACTTCAGGAGAAGGAATGAAGAGCCAGGGGCATACCCCTGAGTCCCTTCATGATTATATAGGGCCACAAGACCCACAAGGACCCCAAGGACTCAGGAGTTTACATCAGACAGTTCAAAAGACCCAAATTATATCAGAAAGTATCCATTTAAAGATGGTAAAATCCCATAGTGTAAATGAGAAGGAATCTAAGCCAGCCCACTCAATAAATATACAACTTACAAGACCAAATCAGACTCATTTTTCTCCCACATCCAAAAGTGGAATAGACAACTTCATACTGGACAGAAATGACAGACTAGACAGAATGGATCCAGGATCACCCAGCCTGGACTTCTCCTCACTTGATAACCTCTCCTTTGTTAACTCAATCTGTAATATCGACCACCAACTGGACAGTATAATATTTGATGATCTGAACTTCCTGGACATAAATACACTGAGGGGTGACAAGTCTAAAGGCGGGAGAGAAACTGAAGGCCATCTTAACCACGTACAAGATAAGCAATTCCTGATGGCCCAAACCTCAAAGGAGTACGAAAAAGATCTCCCACTGGATCAACCAATACTCATTAGAATGAAGACGATGCGCCTGATTACAACTTTAGCAGAGGGGGTTAATCCGTCCCAAATGTGACGGATATCCCGCCTGCTGTGTTACGAGTCCATTATATCCTATGGAACTCATAATACGGTGGGGGGATATCCGTCACATTTGGGATGGATTAACCCCCTTCGCCAAAGTTGTAATCAGGCCCTATGTGTGTAACATTAGATTCAACTGCAGCAGCGCTCATGACCCAGTCAGAAAAACTTGTGGTGCAACTCAAACTGACTAGGCAATTTACAGCCTTTATAAGGGCCATAGATCAAAGAATGGTCTTGGTAGAAGGTGCTGTAAGTGAAAAATGTAAGATAACAGACCACGGCTGAACCTGAAGAAAAGCAAATATGCGGTCCACTAATAGAGAAACTGATGGAAGTCCCAAAGGTCATCAAAAGATCATTGAAGACAGCAGAAATAGCCTTAAAAATATTCCCATCCCAGGCCTGAGCCTACAAAATCATTAAGCAGTCCAACGGACAGTTGAGCCCTACAACTCTTGGACATTACAGACAGTCTGGAAACTGGAGGATATTCAGATGGCATCACAGAAGAACCGAGTGGTATACTTATTGCGGTAACTGATACTCCAATCATCACAGGGAGGAAGTCCCAGGGAATAATGCAACAATCAAAGGGGAAGGCTAAAAACAACAGGAAAAATGCTAAGGGGAACAAAACATGGCTGATTGTGAAAGATCAAAAATCTTTAACTGGGCAGACAAAAATGCACAACCACAAAACTATGCAACCTTGTAAGAATAATGTCGCCTGCTAAATGAACAAAGGGCAAAATATACTGGCAGAATCCCCAGGACCAATGCCTGACAAGAACAGTGAATTCTTGAATAAAAACCCAGGTCTATTGTGTGACAAAGGCTGTACCCTTCACTCCCACAGTAACCATGTTCCTACTGGACACAGGGGAGGCCTAGTATCCAATCTTGAGAATTTAACAAGGAAGAGGATGGAAATTGGCCTGTCTACGAAATCAGTGGCAAACATGGAAAGTGAGGAACTGTCTAACGGAATAGGGAACACAAAACAGGAATTAGAGATGCCAAATCTGAAACTATGCTACCCAAGAGCTATATTCCTCGAAGATGAGACCGACACTGAAATAGACCATTTAGCCCAAGTACACGTTGCCTGTGAAAGGTGGAAGGGCAGCGAATTGCAAAGGCAAGAAGTGCTTACTAGCCTTGAGCGTACATCACTTTGTAATGCTAAAACTAATTTGGGGGATCAAAAACACATAGAATCTGCGGATAGAGAGACAAGTGTAAATATAACTACTCATGGGGCAACGATAATGATGATCCTCCATCCATGGACTCTGCCTTTAAAAATCATCCCTACAAGGACTTGTTCGATGAGCATACCAGCCAGGCAAGACCCCCCCAGCAGGCATATGAGACGGTATGGCCTGTATCATTAAGGCCTGACTTGACACCAAACATAAATCTCAAGACGAACCTCGGCCCCAAAGAAGCCAGACTCAAGAAAGGCGTAGGAGTTTAGTGACAAACACCAGTAGAATCAATGAACAGGAAGCAATGATCACGTTCTGCCCGGAGTACTCTTCGAGAGGAAGCCAGACATACTAACAGGAGTAACATCATATACCTCGTAAACTCATTGACGGGTCTGCATAATGTATCAACTAACAATTTGCTCTCTGTAAGATTTATGCAAAGGAAAGGGCCAATCGATGGAGAATCTACTGAAACATTCTGGAGCTCTGCAAGGATAGCAAACGAGATTCTAAGTCATTCTATCACAATGAAGACATGGGGAATAAAAATATGTACCCCACAAAATGAAACATATTCTTCCATATTCCTCAAAAGAACACAAATAAAACATTTGTACAGCAATAACAGGATCAAGGAACCACCAGGCTCAGTATTGCAGGGGGCAATTAGCTCTATCCATCTACTCTCGCAATGGCCAGACTTGAGTAAGATGAGGTTTTGCCTGTTAGCAACTACGCCAAGAAAGTATTCTCACAAAACAGCTGAGTCATCAGCTCAAATTTAATTGGCAGAACAACAACAGTGTAGTGGGTAGCAAATAACGGACACCGCAATAACAAAAGGAAACATAAGACAGGCATTAAAAATTTTAAGTTGGAATATCGCAGACCTAAAATCTAAAACTGACGACACAGACTCACTAGAATCCATTAAACATCAAGATGTTAGTTGCTTTCAGGAGACATGGTCTGTAAACATCATTGACTTAGATGGTTATTGCTCGTTTCATATACCAACTTTGAAACAATGTAAAGGCAGGCCTGCAGGGGGCCTGACAATCTGGGCCAGAACATCACTACTGGAACACTTTGCAGTAACTCATACCATTTTAAGCAACAACATGCACACACTAACAATGGAAAGCAAGACATGGTCTCTTGAATTGGTGAATATTTACTTTCCTCCCTCCAGTTGGGCTCAAGTTAAGCCAGGAGTGCAAACTTTTGAAAGAGTACATCTTAAGGAGAAGAGCAGAAGCCCAGGTAAAATGACCCCTTGGAGCTAGAGGCAGGTGCATACCTCAGGCTTGCAGTAACGTTCTGTTAATATGCAGTGACCTCAACACCAATCCGCATCCAATAATAGGGACGAGCTGATTGTTGAAGAAGATAAGGCTTGGAACATTCCACAACCCCCACAGAGCAATGCAGAAGCGCAAAAAAGGGAGAGCTAATTTTCGAGGCCCTAATTGAATGTGGAATGCATACCCTAAATGGAAGAACTAACTCAGACAAAGCTCTGAATCCGACGTTCCAAACTGGCAGGAGGCAACGCACCATTGACTACATAACAATTAACATCGAAGCCTGGCATTACATTAAGGACATGAAAGTTGAGGCCAGGTTTGGAAGTGACCATGTTCCATTGCTATTGGAGATGACGCACCCAGGTACAGGCCACCTGAAACCTGTATCTGCGCATAACCGAAATTGTCCAACAATCACTTTGAGGTCAAACAGGAAAAAAATTCAATCAGTAGTCAAGGTTGACCTTTTCAACTTTCCACCAAGTGAAACCTGGTGTGTATAGTACACTACAATCTTAGACATGCCAGGCGATGATGCGCCTCTCTAAATCTGTAATCATGTAATGATTTTCTGGAACACATGTTGAAGGAAAGAGTTGAAAAAAGTCCCTCTCACAGGCTCTGCAGAATCGGCATACAAGCAAGACAAACAAGCAACATTTCTTAGACTGTAGGTCCCAATACAAGAAACCAATAAAATATAAAAAGAAGATCTTTCCTCATAAGTTTTGGGTAGAACATTTAGACTCAATCTCAACAGGAAACTCAAGAACATTTTGGGAAATAATCAGGTGGGGATGCGATGGGCCACCAAAAAACCTGGAACTGAATATCAACCCACAGCAATTGGTTGACCACTTTACAGCCCTGTATCGAGGCGACGACAAGGAAGCCATGGCATCCTTCGCAGATCCAAAAGACCCTTTCACAGCCCAACACCAAGGAGATGATAACTTCCCATCAGAACTCATTATGGACCTAAAAAGGCATAAACAAATGCTGGCAGAAAGTAGAACCAGAATCCATGAGACAACAAAGCTGCCAAAGAACTATGAGACAATGGCCCAATGGCCCAAAGTTTCCACAAGTGAAATATTCGATCAGTCAGTTTGTATTAATAACTCTCAGACCAAGCTTGGTCATCTGACCAATGCTATGTCTTTCATCAACAGACTAGAGTACGAATTCAATGAAAAAGAAGTCGAGCAAGGCATCCTCTCACAAAAACCACGAAAGGCAGCGGGTCTAGACGGAATATTTTCAACACTTATTGCAGCCATCTAGTCCTATGGCTACCAATCTTAACTCGTCTAGATAATATTGTCTGGTGTCTTGTGGAAATTCTGTCATCGTGGACAAAATCAATAATAGTTCCAATACACAAAAAGAGCCCACTAGGTAATCCATATAATTTTAGGCCAATCTCTCTTCTCGACAGCACGGGAAAAATCATGGGCAAGCTGCTGCAATCACGTATAGCACTTTGGCTAGAAGAAGGAGACTTACTATCACCAAATGAAGCGGGGTACAGGAAAGGCCACAGCACGGTGGACCAACTCTTTAGAATGACATTGATTTTTTCCAAATACGTCTCTCTAAAGAATACACCGATGTTCTTGTATTTGTCGATCTTCAGACTGCATTTGACAGTGTGGACCACCCAAAACTATGGCACCTTTTGGCAGAAATGGGCATCGCAGGAAAAATCTTAAGGTTGCTAATCTTATTACACACTGGAAACTCCACAAGGGTTAGATATAGTACACGAAATGAGCTTACAGCAGAGATACCAATCCAACGTGGGGTCAAACAAGGGTGCGTTCTTGCCCCACTTTTATTCAACTGCTACATTAATGAGGTGGCCCAAAAAATGAAGAACCTATACCTTGATGTTCCTAAACTGGCAAACGAAAGTATACCAATACTGCTCTTTGCGGATTATGCTGTGCTACTACCACGAACTGACGTAGCAATGCATCATTTAATACAGGGCCTAGAGGACTTCTGTGCATCAAAGAATCTGATGATAAATGTATGCAAAACAAAATACATGATCCTCAATCAAAAATAGAAACTGCAGGCAACTTTCAAGGTTAGGAACAGGCCTCTGGATCGTGTCATGACCTATGATTATCTGGGCTGTCGGATAGATGAAAAAATGAACTGGAACCCTCATGCATATAAAAGCAATGTCACTTTAACACAACAAGCTGGAGCTGTATCAAGATTTGCCAAAGCCGTGGGGAACCATTCTCTAAAACATGCAATATTAGCATATCAATTGAAATCAATGGCTGCAGCATTCAATGGCCATATTTTTATCTATTGTAGTGAATAGGATCCTTAGGCTAACATGAAGAGACTTTTTTTTAAACTAATAAAGTCTTATTTTCCATAGGAAGGGGCTAAATATGGCAAGTTTAGTATCAAATTAAAAGTGATAACAAATCCAACAACTTACCACTGTTGAATTTAATCTAACTTGTACCTAGAAAGAGTTTTAGAACTCTTAATAAAGTTGCCAACTTCAGCCCATTAGTGCACTCCTCTGATTTGCCAGCTTCTGGCAGTCTGAGCCGGCTGCCTTGATGAGGTGTGAATTGGCCTGGGCTGAAACATGGGAAGCAACTCATGGGAGGAGGTCTGCCTCAGCAGAGGGTCGAACAGGATGGGGGTAGAGCAGCAAACTGGACTTTAAAGGAGGGAAGGACATTTGGAACAGCAACTGTACCTCCCCCATTTCCTGCAAACCCAGACAGCCACTTACCCCTGATTAGATTAGCAGAGAGTTGGAAATTGTGACTTTGTCCCGGTCTGTGAGAAATTTTCAAACAATTGTGTGAAAGTAAAACTTTGACTGAGGCCTCTTGCTCATTGTAGCCATCGCACTTGGTGATCGCATTCAGCATTAACTTTTGACTTTGCCCCGGTTGAGTGCGACCAGATGTCCTGATTTGTGCTTTTAATTACTAAGCACTTGAAAACATTTTGGCCCTCAGACCATGGCAGTCTACTGACCACCAGGGTCACAGTGGTGGTCACACACCTGCTCAGACTTCCAGGGCAATCGTACCCACTGGGCCGGATATGAACATCTCCGACCTGGCAGTCCAGTGAAGAATGCAGGTGGTATTTTGAACCAGCTTTCAACCAGCACTTCCGCAGCAGTAGCACAGCCCCAAAATCCCTGTTGGAAAGGCTACCGGTGACAGGGAATTTCTTCCCTGTCACTGGCAGACAACTCCCCCAGCCCCCCAACAAGCACAATTCCCCCTCTCCATACCAGAACCTCACAACCCCCCTTCAGGTAGAGCACCCTGCCTTCCCCCCACATAGATGCACACAAACACCCAGACGCACCCCACTTACACTCATTCACCAACACTGACATACAGGCATAAACTCACATGCATCAATACACGCATTCACTGCAACACTCATACACACATTCACTTCAACATTCATACATGCATTCAACCACGCTTGCACACACCCATACAAACACCCATACACACACGCAGACAAACACACATACACACACACAAACACCCACTCACCCATGCATACACAACACCCCCAACCTCCCACCCCCCCTCCCCTGTCGGATGCCCGACTTACCTTATCTGGCGTGGAGGTCGTCCGGCAGGGAACAGGAACAGGCGCTTCCACCACCGGCATCGCCCCGCCATCAGGACACCACCAGGCCATATTACAGGTCGTAATACGGCTGGTGGAGTCCTTCTGGCAGGGCAGGCCAATGGTGGAACTGCCCATGTGTCTCCACCCAACAGCACAGCTACTCAGGATTTCCACCAAAATGTGTTGGAAATCCTGCAGTACTCCTAATATGGTGGGGGTCTCCTGGCGCCCACAGCTTTGGCAGTCTTTTCGAAAGACCGTCAAAGTCATAATGAGGGCCCTAATCTTTAAAAATTCATATCCCCAGTTACCTTTTTGGATTTTTGTTGTTTTAGTGTCATTTTAAAGAAAAAAATATAAACTATTTTTATAAAGTGATTTTGTTTTTTTATTGTATTTTATCTATTTACTGTTTTGTGGTTATGGAACGATTTACACACTTGTCTCCTAAATTAAGCCTAACTGCTCATTTCCAAGCTACCAAGAGTTAAGTCAGGATTAATTTATTGAGAATTTGATTGGACCTAGTGGGGGTTTGTGGCTTATTGCTAAGTTACTTTCCTATAAATGTGAAGGACTACCTTTACCAGGATACACTTTGCAGCTCACTTGAGGTCCACTGGGATAAAACTGGTATTCAACTGATATGAGGTACCTGCAATTAAATCTGATGAGCAGCCAGGCAGTTGGCCTTTGAAAATGAAATGAAACATTTTTTCTCTGCTGATAAAGGGATTAACCCAGAAACACATGTCCATAGATGTTTGAAAATACAAGGCCTGAAATAATGAAAATGCCAAAGAATTCTCTGTAAGTTGCTGACTTTGCTACATTCCATAATGACCAGTTGTGAGTGCGCTTTTGTTCAGGACAACTCTCTCTTGTATATATATACTTATATACACTTCCAGACCTGTGACTACTCTGCCAGGAAGAAGGACAACTGTGTTGCTGAAATACTCCCACTCTGCTGGACTGCTGCTCTAGAAGAACTACTTTCTTGCTTTTCTGACCTGATGTCCTCCTTGCTTAGATGAGAAGGACTGGAGCCACATCACGTGGACCCAACACAAAAGTGACTTCAAGGACCAGCTGACTGGTCTCCTGGCTTCTGAAGTCTCAGAGATACAAAACACATCCAACTCACCTGTTACAGCATGGGGACTCTGCCATCTGTGAAATCTTGCACTGCCAAGTGGTGCCAATTTAGTTCTGGGCCCTAAAAGTTGATATAAAGTGCTGCTCCAGCAAGAATCCACACATTAACACCATTGTGCCACAGACGCATCTCCATTGATGCCGATGCAACACCGCTACTGCAAGGATCGAGTACATTGCATTGCTTAAGGCACAATGGATCTCCAACTTTGGGCATCTCAGAGCCGATGCATCACCTATGTCTTGACAATCAGCAATGATGCAATCCCTCCTCTCCTCCTTGCATCTCCCTTGACATCGATGCAAACAAGGTACTTTCCAGCAGGCCAAGGTTGGCCCCTGAATCTGACTCACGCTCTTCTGCATTCGATGTGAAGTTTCAGATTTGACTCAGTCTATGTCGACCAGATAGACCTAGCTAGCATTTAGGGGCATATTTATACTCTGTTTGCGCCGGAATTGCGTCGTTTTTTTTTACGCAATTCCGACGCAAAACTAACTCCATATTTATACTTTGGCGTTAGACGCGTCTAGCGCCAAAGTCAATGGAGTTTTCGTCATTTTTTAGCGTGGACACCTACTTTGCGTTAATGATATGCAAGGTAGGCGTTCCCGTCTAAAAAAAATTGACTCCGAGGCATGTGCGCCGTATTTACACTCCCGGGCAAAATTCACGCCCGGGAGTGGGCGGGTCAAAAAAAATGACGTCCGGCCGCTTTTGCGCCGTTTTTTAGCGCCTGGTCAGGGCAGGCGTTAAGGGACCTGTGGGCTCGGAAGGAGCCCAGAGGTGCCCTCCCAAGCCCCCAGGGACACCCCCTGCCACCCTTGCCCACCCCAGGAGGACACCCAAGGCTGGAGGGACCCATCCCAGGGACATTAAGGTAAGTTCAGGTAAGTTTTTTTAATATATTTTTTTGTGGCATAGGGGGGCCTGATTTGTGCCCCCCTACATGCCACTATGCCCAATGACCATGCCCAGGGCATGGCCATTGGGCAAGGGGGCATGACTCCTGTCTTTGCTAAGACAGGAGTCATTTCAATGGGGGTTGGGAGTCGAAAAAAAATGGCGCAAATCGGGTTGAGGCGAAAAATTTGCCTCAGCCTGACTTGCCCCATTTTTTGGCGCCCAAGCTCCATATCCCCCTACGCCGGCGCTGCCTGGTGTACGTCGGTTTTTTTCACGCACACCAGCCAGCGCCGGCGGCTAACGCTAATTTTTTTGACGCAAAACTGCGTTAGCGCAGTTTTGCGTCAAAAAGTATAAATATGGCCCTTAATTCTTTTAAGTTTCAGATTTGACTCAGTCTATGTCGACCAGATAGACTCAGCTAGCATTTCATTATTTTAAGTACTACTAAATTCCTAGCTCTGGTTCTAATTATTGGATTTTTGTTGTTTTAAATTGGGCTCTATTTTTCTAACCAGGTGCGGTTTATTTTTGTGTGTTTTTTTCACAGTTTTAGTTTTTGAAGTGTTTCACAAATACGTAACACATTGCCTCTTACGTGAAGCCTGACTGCTTAATACCCAGCTACCATTAGGTGAGCAGAGGATAAATTAGGGTGTGGTTGTGACTTACCCTAATAGCCTTTACCTTCATTGTTGTCAGCGTGTCCGGCAATAACAATTTCCAAAATTACAAATTAAAAGCATTTAAACACAATAATTCAAGATCTGTGATAGAAGATACAATGTATCTAATAACGTCTGTGGTTAGTTAAAGTTCACTTGTGTTCAGACAGTGCTTACTGCACCATCTACAGCTAAAGCTTTTGCAGATTATGGCTACTAATACTCGTAACCTTCCCTTATCGCTCATATGACTGTTAAGCTAATGCATCTAGTTGTAAAGCTTACATCCTGCAAATACTTCTTCTATCTGAACTATATTGGCTCAGTCTATTGTAAATACTTCATTGGTAAGGAACAGAAGTGACCCCAACCATCTCTCTGCTAAAATCTGCTTGCCCAGCTATACTAACGATCTGTGGTCATAATAGGCTAAAGGTGGTGAAAACTATACGTAAGTTAAGGCTCTTATATTTCATGCCTCATGAATGTATGCTGAGACAGCCTGCACAATATCTTTGGACTTCAGCTTCCTTACAGGTCCTGACCCTGTACTTTCTTAAAAGTGGACATAAAAACATACGGTGAGGGAAAATTGTAAAGTGACATAAAAGTAGAAAATGGACAAGTGTTTCTTGGCCCCTCAAGTGGCAGGGGCAACAGGCTGACCTCCCTGTCTCAGCGAAGTGCCATTTGTTATTCACTGAGGTCACTGGTAATGTGCCCATGAGAAGTTTGAAACAGAGAGATCTTTTGTCTGTCGGGTACATCGTGTCGATGGAAATAGCCAGTTTACATTCTGGGTTAAAGGATAGGAAACATCTTAGCAAGGGGCCAGGTGAGTTAAGGAGTGTCTGTGTTTTATGGACCAAATAGGCCCTTGTTACTGCAGGAAGCCTGTCCGTCCTAATTTTGTCTGGATGTAACCAGAAATCTTCCAGGTCCAAGGCCGCCAGTGTTGTTGTGACATGATTAAACCAAGGTAACTTTTGATAGATTTGAAGATTCATGATGACTACCAGCGCGTCTTTGTATGGTGTTAGATCCTTCTTGGACCAAACACGGAACCAGTATCTTACTGGTGCCAGTGCCGCAAGGTTTTCGATTCTCACCATTTGTAAGTCTATTCTGTGGCTATTTTTCCCTTACCAGGGCTTATAAAATATCTATGGGCCAGATGTAGGTAGGAAAAAATTTGCGAGTCGGAAATTGCGAGTCGGTGCGACTCGCAATTTCCGACTCGCAAAATGTAATGCAGCAAGAATACGCGACTTCAATTTGCGACTCGCAAATGAAATCGCACCACAGAGAGCGAGTCCACTGTTTGCGAGGTCGCTTTTTGCGACCTCCCAAAAAACGGACACGCAATTTGCGGGTGGGTGTCGCAAATTGCGATTTTGCTGCAAATTGAATGCAGGTGCTGCAGAACACTCTGGAAAACACTTCCTGGCACATGATGATGACATCACAGCCAGGAAGTTTACAAATACACCTGGGAGGAGGGAGGACCACACCCATTTCAACAGCTGAACTGCAAACTGAAAGAACAGCAGCTACCATGGCAGAGACACCAAGGAAGCGAAAACTTAAATTTGCAGAAAAAGAGCTGGAGGTGCTGACAGAGGAGTGCTGTCAGCACCATGACCAACTGTTTGGAAGGGCAGCACTCACCGAGCCAGAGTTGGAGAAAAGAAGACTATGGATGGACATCCAGGAAAAAGTGAACTCCCTGTGTGTCAGCCACTGAAGTATTGAAGAACTCAAGAAAAGGTGGTACGACCTGCTCTCCCAGACCATGGAGAGGGTGGCAGAGCGGCTCCGGGAGATGAGGGGCACCGGAGGGGGATCGTCAACATTACCACCACCCACACCCCTGGAGGAAAGGGTAGAGGAGACCCTTGAGCCTGAGGCAGTATGCGGAATGGGAGAGCTGGACACATATGAGCCAGGACCATCAACCGGTGAGTACCATGAGACATGCATGTACCCTCATTAATGCCATACCCCCACCCACCTTGTACACAGGAGCATGCACAACCAAAATAGCTCCATTTCAGAGTAGCAATCACCAGAATGGTGCATTATGGGCAATGTAGTCAAGTAGGCAGTTTATAGGCAACAGTTTATTAGGAAGTTGACAACAGATAGTAGATACTGACAGTGTGTCCCCTATGTCCCACAGGTCTCCCACAAGACACCCACACCAGTCAAAGCAGCCAGGGGCCACTGGTCAGCCAGCAGCCAACAGAGGGATCAGGACCAGCCACCACTGCGACCTGCACCACCAACACCCTGTCCCCTCACGAGACACCAGTTGGCATATTGGTGTGTGAGCCTGAACCAGGTCCCAGCCACAGTGCCACGATAGACGTCACAGAGCCACCACCGCGTCGCAGGCGACGTGGAAATTCATCATCACAGCGGCAGGCAGAGTCAGGGGATGCCTCCATGTCACGTACTGAGGCCGCACTCCTACGGGGTCAGCGCCTGCAGACACAAGAGATCAGGAGGATTACAGGGGCATTGCGGCGCATGGAGCGCAATCAAGGCAACAGCATGCAGCTTGTACATACAGAGTTGCAACAAATATATACACACATGGGCGACCTTGCACTCTCCATGCGTCAACTTGTGGCTGGACTGCTAACGCAGACAGAGAGTGCACGGCGTCGGGACAGGCAGCTACTGAACCGCCTGGACAGAATGTCAGCATCCATTGTAAGGCTGGCCGTGAACACTACTGGTCTATCTAGGCGCACGGTCAGCCTCCAAGTGGACATGGGCCACTTTGCCAGTGACGTGGCACGTGGACTGGGCTGTCTCAGCCACGCTGTTGACTTAATGGAGGCACGGCAGGTGGCCAGGGGCGCAGGCGACACGCCGCAAGATAGCGAGGAGGGCTCCACCGTCAGCAGTGTCTCTGCCGGTGACACCAGAGTGCTGCGCAGTGGAAGCGCAAGGCAGGGCACTGCTGACCCCCCCAAGTACCAGCCATGCTGGCCGAGGCCGGCGTAGGGTTTGAGCTCCACACAGTCCTGGGGTTGGGGCACATGAAGTCAATGTGTCCCATGCCAGGTGGACTTTTACAGCCCCTGATCTGTTCAAAATTGTATATAGTTTGTTTGTTTGCACTAATTAACTTGTTCTTTCCACTTAACACATGGACTCTTTGTGTGTGACATTAGTGAGTATGGTAACAGTTAGCATGTACCTTCCAAAGTATTGGTTTTAAATGTGTTCCCATCTCAGTCTGCCTTGATCTGCTATGCTTCTATCCCCATGATGGCGATGTGGTAGCTCTTGCTCTTCATCCTCAGAATCAGGGTCTTCAGGGGTGAGAGGAAGCCCATGTCTGGTAGCAATGTTGTGCAGTATAGCGCAGGCGACAACGATCTTGAAAGCTGTTATTGGGGTATACTGGAGGGCACCTCCACTTCTGTGGAGGCATCTGAATCTTGCTTTCAGCAGTCCAAAGGTCCGTTCAATGATATTCCTGGTCCTCTTATGTGCACTGTTGTATCGCCTCTCTGTCTCATTGCTGGGTGTTAAGTACGGGGTAAGCATCCATGGTCATAGTGCATATGCACTGTCACCTGTTTGGCACAAAATGTACAATGTTAGCTGGGCATTGATGGGTTCCACATTGACCTGTGTGTATGTCTGCAAGGTGTTTTCAGCTATATCTAATAGATATCCGTCTCCAAACTCCCCACGTTCTAGGCGTTGGTGTATCCCACTGTGCCTAAAAATGTAGGAGTCATGAGTACTCCCTGAAAATTTGGCAACCATGTCAGTGATGACATAATGGGCATCACATACCACCTGGATGTTGAATGAGTTGGTACACTTCTGATTGCGGAACAGATATTCCAGGTTTGCAGGAGGGCATATTTGTATCTGTGTCCCGTCCACGCACCCTATAACATGGGGGAAGTTGGCAATCCTGTAGAATTCCATCTTGGTGCTGTTGATTTCTGCCTCATTCCTGGGTAGGTATATGTATCTGGACATGTGTGTGAGTAAGGCGTCTAGGAATACCCTAAAGAACCGTGAGAGTGAACTTTGGGATACCACGCCTGCCACAGCAATGACCCCCTGATAGCTACCCGAGGCCAAGAGGTGCAGTGAGCATAGCACTTGCACATGCGTAGGGATGGCGCAGCCGCACACAGTCTGGCATTGTAGCTGTGGTTTGAGTAATTCTATTAAATCTAGTATAGCTGCACTGCTGAGTCTATATTTGTCATAAATCTCCTCCTCAGTTTGTTGGAAAAGTGTCTGCCTGGTTCTGTATATCTTCTCCTGTCTCTGGCTCCTCCTCCTCTGCTGTGTGGCGTGGGCTCTCCTCCTCATTCCTATCACATATATCTCTGCCATCTTGGGTAACCCAGGTGCCTTCTGGGTCTCCTTTTATACTTTGGTAATGATTACCACCTTCTCTGAGTTAGTGGTAAATTGGAAGTGCAAAATGGGCTTTTTGCGACTAGTCGCAATTTGCGAGTTGCTATTGCATATGGTTTGCGACTCGCAAATTGCGACTTCCTATTTGCTGGTTGCAAAATGGGGTCGCAAATTTTGCGAGTCGGTAATGGCTTGCGTCGCATTTTGCGAGTCGGAAATGGGATTTTTGCATCCCATTTCCGATTTTGCGGGGTCGCAAATTGCGATTCGGGCCATTTGCGACTCGCAAAAGTTCCCTACATCTGGCCCTAAGTCCCTACATATACAGGGAGTGCAGAATTATTAGGCAAATGAGTATTTTGACCACATCATCCTCTTTATGCATGTTGTCTTACTCCAAGCTGTATAGGCTCGAAAGCCTACTACCAATTAAGCATATTAGGTGATGTGCATCTCTGTAATGAGAAGGGGTGTGGTCTAATGACATCAACACCCTATATCAGGTGTGCATAATTATTAGGCAACTTCTTTCCTTTGGCAAAATGGGTCAAAAGAAGGACTTGACAGGCTCAGAAAAGTCAAAAATAGTGAGATATCTTGCAGAGGGATGCAGCACTCTTAAAATTGCAAAGCTTCTGAAGCGTGATCATCGAACAATCAAGCGTTTCATTCAAAATAGTCAACAGGGTCGCAAGAAGCGTGTGGAAAAACCAAGGCGCAAAATAACTGCCCATGAACTGAGAAAAGTCAAGCGTGCAGCTGCCACGATGCCACTTGCCACCAGTTTGGCCATATTTCAGAGCTGCAACATCACTGGAGTGCCCAAAAGCACAAGGTGTGCAATACTCAGAGACATGGCCAAGGTAAGAAAGGCTGAAAGACGACCACCACTGAACAAGACACACAAGCTGAAACGTCAAGACTGGGCCAAGAAATATCTCAAGACTGATTTTTCTTAGGTTTTATGGACTGATGAAATGAGAGTGAGTCTTGATGGGCCAGATGGATGGGCCCGTGGCTGGATTGGTAAAGGGCAGAGAGCTCCAGTCCGACTCAGATGCCAGCAAGGTGGAGGTGGAGTACTGGTTTGGGCTGGTATCATCAAAGATGAGCTTGTGGGGCCTTTTCGGGTTGAGGATGGAGTCAAGCTCAACTCCCAGTCCTACTGCCAGTTCCTGGAAGACATCTTCTTCAAGCAGTGGTACAGGAAGAAGTCTGCATCCATCAAGAAAAACATGATTTTCATGCAGGACAATGCTCCATCACACGCGTCCAAGTACTCCACAGCGTGGCTGGCAAGAAAGGGTATAAAAGAAGGAAATCTAATGACATGGCCTCCTTGTTCACCTGATCTGAACCCCATTGAGAACCTGTGGTCCATCATCAAATGTGAGATTTACAAGGAGGGAAAACAGTACACCTCTCTGAACAGTGTCTGGGAGGCTGTGGTTGCTGCTGCACGCAATGTTGATGGTGAACAGATCAAAACACTGACAGAATCCATGGATGGCAGGCTTTTGAGTGTCCTTGCAAAGAAAGGTGGCTATATTGGTCACTGATTTGTTTTTGTTTTGTTTTTGAATGTCAGAAATGTATATTTGTGAATGTTGAGATGTTATATTGGTTTCACTGGCAATAATAAATAATTGAAATGGGTATATATTTTTTTTTGTTAAGTTGCCTAATAATTATGCACAGTGATAGTCACCTGCACACACAGATATCCCCCTAACATAGCTAAAACTAAAAACAAACTAAAAACTACTTCCAAAAATATTCAGTTTTGATATTAATGAGTTTTTTGGGTTCATTGAGAACATGGTTGTTGTTCAATAATAAAATTAATCCTCAAAAATACAACTTGCCTAATAATTCTGCACTCCCTGTAGTTACACTGCACCCAACCCTTGGGGCACTTAGGGCATACCTTAGGTGTGAGTTATATGTAAAAATAAGGTAGCTTAGGACTTTGAAAGTACTTTTAATTCTAAAGTCGAATGTGAAGTAAACTGGAACTTAAAAGCAACCAGCAAAGCTGGCCTGTCTTTGAAATGATGCTGGGCACCACAGCGGTGCACCTATGGATGAAACCAACATGCCCTACTAGATTATATGGACGTATAGATAAATTGGTACAGCCAATTATAATTAGCCTAATTTGCATAATCTATTTTACATAGAGCAGTGGTCCAGAGACTGGTTAGCAGTACCAGGGCACAGTTAGAGTCAGTAACTACCAGTTTCAGTCAAAAAAGTTCTGGGGTGACCAGGACAAAAATGAGTACTTTCCTACTATATATCTATATCTATCTATGTATGTATACATATACTTATACATATATATATATATATATATATATATATATATATATATATATATATATATATATATATATATATATATATATTGTTTTCAAGCAAAAGGTGTCATTCAGCATTCAGGTTGCGTGCACAGCTTCTGCTGCAGACGGTGGGAATTGACCACAGCCCCGTACATCAAAAACACAAAGAATCTGCCGCACTCCCAGGAGTTGAAAATTCCTCTATTTATTACAGCAATCGCCAACTACACTTCATCATTTACCATTGACATGTTTCAATGGTTTCCACTTCCTCAAAGTGGATCAAATAAAATCAAGGGATCAGTACCTCCTTAGATTCTATTAGAGGCATTATGGAAGTTGTAGTGGGAAATTATGGAAGTTGTAGTACACTAAATAATTTCAATTGTCCATATCAGAATTGTTATCATTGTCAGTCCCACTATGCTGCACTCACTATGATTAGACATTACAACAACACCTGGACCCTGCCGATTCTGAATTTCTGTTTAGTTGCAGGGCCGCATCAACACATTAGATGCATGGAGACCGGCTCATTCCTCCTTCAGTTAAGGTTGACCTTTTTTCTATTGAGTCATTTAAAGCATGTAAATGAAGCTCAGACCCCTCCAGGTTCAAGAATCTCCAAAGTGTAGTACCAGTTACAGACAGATAAGTATCCATAGAAAATGAATCTTTAATTGCTCTTGATGTCAGGTGCTGCCGCCATGCTACAAAATATTTTCAAGCAAAAGTGGTCATTCAGGTGGTGTGCTTTTTTAGCCCTGGGGCTCTGTCTGAGACCCCATCACCAAAGCTAACCGGTCAGAGTGTCTGTACCCTGGCCCCTTTTTCTTTTTTTTAAACATTTTTTCTGGGACTTGGCTGCTGAGTCCCAAGATGGCTGCCATCAGATCTTGGTTGAAGTGCTGACAGCTAATCAGACCTCAGCAAGAGATCAGGAGGTGTTGTGAATCCTTTGCATCCCTATATGTATACATTTTCCCCATAAGTCTCTGAAAGACTACTGAACGGATTTACAGCTAAACAAAAAAAATTCCTTTCTGGACCCGGACCTACCTTTCTGCCAAATTTGGTGTAATTTCGGTGCTATCGCTGTTCAAAATACCCATGAAGAAATGAGTGGGGAAAAAGTGTTTTAAGACCCCTTTTTTCTCTGCTTCCTGGACGGATCACCCCAAAACTTTACAGACAGCAGCTCAAGTGAGCATCTTAATTTCTTGAAAAATATTGTGAACATTTGTCAAGCGCGCCAGTTATTAGCAAAACAAAAAACGATCTTTCTTTAAAAACCTGGTGCTTAATATAACTACCTAGTGGTGACCACCTATAGGTAATATAGATATATATAGATAAATGAACATATACATATATATGTATATATATGTGTGTGTATGTGTGTATATATATATATATATACATATATATATATACACACATACACACATATAGTTATATGTTTTAGTTCCATAGAAAAAGCATTTTTTGACTCTTTGCCGCCGTTTGACATATCTTCACAAAATATTCTAAAAGAAGTTTCAAGTTGGTTCTTGTTGTGCATGAAACATTTCGGGATGATCTGTCAAATTTCGTGTAAATCCATTCAGTTGTTTGTGAGATATTAAAGGGAAATTAAATTTGTATATATAGGACTGCGAGTCCAGAGAGATCGCCAGTTGGGATCTGATTGGCCCCCAACACTTCAAAGAAGAATTTGTGGCAGCCATTTTGCGAATTAGTATCAGTGAAGTGAAAAAAAAGAAAAAGGGCCATAGTCTGTATACCCTGAAGTCCCTACTCTTGGTCCAGGTTAAAAGTTTTTTTTTTCTTAAATTACAGAGAAATCCATGGCTGGATTTGCAAATCTCATTGTGAGTTAAAAAAGAAGCAGTCTGCCATGTTTAAAACTGATATTGTGCCTGGTTTGGTCAGGTCTCGGGGCATTATGGGAAAAATATGAGATGATGCACAGGGGCCCCTCCGAGGGCTTTCCGAAGCCCTAGATAGAGACTGCCACCTCCTTGAGGCTGAATTTAATGTAATGGACTGGGTGTGCTGTGGGCCCTGGGGACCGCCGCCTTCCAAGGGCTTTTTTTATAAACTATGTGGGTGTGCGTGGCCCCCCTGCACTTTTGGGACAAACCACCTCCTAGGCAAGAAATGTATTAAATAATGGGGAGGGTCCACGGACCCACACCTCCCCAGGACTATGTGGTACCTACACAGCCCCTCATCTCCCAGGGACCACCACCTCCTCTGGGCAAGAAATAAATGAAATATTAGGGGGGTCATATGGATGTAGACCAGGCTCCAGGGACTTCCACCTCCCTGGGGATACAGAATGATTTTAAGATGGGGTCTGCACTGACCCCCAGTCCAGGGGACCACAACCTCCCCACGGCACAATTGGAAAGAAGGAGGAGCCCAAGGTAACTATGAGTTGTGCTTCCACCATGCACAGACTTTTCTTCAATAATATTACTTCTAATGTGTCAGTGATATTTTTATAGATGTCATAAAAGTTGCCATGAGTTCTTTAATATCTGGGGTAATTAGCAGTACATGGTGAGGGCACAAGTTATAGTTACTTTAGGCCTGAGTTATAGTTACTTGAAATAACTAGCTATATCTGCTGAATTTCTATATTTCATCTTATGTAAATTCAGAACCTAATTGTAACGTTCCTGTAGCCTTTGTTTAAGTGAATTTTAAAGATTTAAAATATTTTGTTTTTCCAGTGAATTTCTGTGGCTTCTTTTACATAAATAGGTAAACCGACATACACACCCAACCCCGCGCTGTGCACGGCCTTTGACTACGCACAGCAGGAGTTGGCCGCAGGGTCTGTCTCTCTGGGTTTGAGAATAGGTGTGCAAGGGTGTATCTGGGTAGGAAAGTGGCTGTGACAGTGTCTCTCTGGGTGAGAGAGTAACTGCGAGAGTGTCTATGCAGGTGTGAGAGTGGGTGTCAGAGTGTCTGATTCCACTCCAAGAGTTGAAAGATGTATTCTCCTCCACAAAGGATTTCAATTTGTTTTTCAGTATGAAAACGCTGAGCAAGCACACTTGCTTTGCCTTTGCCAAGCCCATGAGTTAGGGTCATTTGTCCTTTCCAAAAGCAGGGCTTCAAATGGGACACTTGCTACATTTTTATTTGTAAGTGTTTACTGTTGATGTTTAATCTCTGTGAAACAAGTATCATGGTCAGAATGCCAACTCACCTTCTCAGTTATTAAACAACAGTCCACAGTTTTACACAAAATGTCTACCCAACTGGAGCGCTTTCTACTGATTAGGTAGTAAGTGCGACCTCGTTGGGTTAATATCCATTGTGGGGGAGGGGGAGCTGAGCTCCACAAGGCCAATTTTGGCCCCCGGAGCCCCATCCTCTGGGGCCTGGTTTATAATGCGGGCTGCGTGGCCCCCAACCCTGGTTGAGTTTGGCCCTGGGAACTCCATACACCTGGGCCTGGCCATGTGACCTGGGTGCCTGTGGGGGACTGCATGGGGAGACTGAAGGACCCTGTGGTCCAAGGCTATTCCCCACCTCCTGTGGGAGCTGGCATTGCTGTCACAGACAGGGAGCTGCTAAAGATGCAGCTCCCGATTAGTGAAAACAATTGTTTCCTCTGTTTCCCTGCCGATGGACAGTTAAACAGAGCAAACTTCTGCTTCCAGCGAATGAGAGCTCTTTAACAGCTCTTGCTTGCTGGGACTGGTGTGTTTTCTGTGACTTGGCTGGAGCTGTCAAAGTTCAACCAAGTAACAGCTAACAGCTATGTCCCTCGGATGGGCACCCCAAGACATAGTGGGAGACGGCCCTGGTGGGTGGAGGTCCCCAGAGCCTTTATGCCCCCCTCCAATTATTGTTTTAACCCCGGGCCAGGTGGTGGTCCCCAGGGCTGCAGGTGGGCCCCTTAATTTTGTTAAATTGTCCTGGGAGGTGGCAGTGCCTGTGGCTGTGGGGGAGGGCATGCAGGCCCCCTGCACTAATTCATAATTAGACCCGGGGAGGTGGCAGCCACTTAGGGCTGCGGGGGGCACATGGGTCACCCTGAATTAATTTATAGTTAGCTCCAGAAAGGTGGTGGTTACCAGGGCTTTAGGGGAGGCTATTCTGGCCTCCCCAGTTTTCACTAAACACTTTGCCCCAGGGAGGTGGTGGTCCCCAGGGTACAGGGGCCATGTGGGCCCCCTCCATTAATTCATATTTAGCTCCGTGGAGGTGGTGGCCCCCAGGGCTTTGGGGTAGGCCATATGGGCCTCCCCATTTTAGATAAACATTTTGCCCCGGGAGGTGGTGGTCCCCAAGATGCAAGGGGTCCCGCAGCCCCCCATACATTACTATATGATAGCCCTGCAGAGGTTGTGGTCTCTGGGGCTCATCTAAGCCCTATGAGGTGGGCCTTATATGCCCAACTTCTTTTTCAATGCCCTAAGGACCTGGCCCATCCAGGGGCTGTTTATGAAACAAGCATGGGAGGCCGCATTTTTTTATTTTTTTTTCACTGGATCCTTAGATCCACTGCGACTCACGTTGAAAATGTTTTATAAAATGCTTTTTTGCTCTGGGGTGTCCCTCTGGGACCCAAGCAACATTGCTAAGGGATCAGGGTATCCCTACCCTGCCCCTTTTCTTATTTTCTACCTTTGTTTCTGGGACTCAAATGAAGCCAAGTCCCAAGATGGCTGCTAAGTGTTGCCAGCCAAACAGATCTCAGCACGAGATCGGGAGGGTTCGCGGAGCCTTCAAATAGATATATATGCAAATTAGTTTTTTCCTTATTTTCTCAAAAAGTACTGAAATGATTTACAACAAACAACAAAAGGGGTGCTTTCTGGACTAAGAGCTACATTTCTGCCAAATTTGGTGTGAATCTGTCCAGTGGTTCGTCTGCTATTCCTGTTCAAAATCCCTATGAAAAATGCATTAGGAAAATACATTTTGGAACCCCTGCTTTTTCACAGCACCCACTTGACGGATCACCCCAAAAATTTCCAGACAGTATCTGAAGTGAGTGTCGTATTATTTTGGGAAAACTTTGTAAAGATGCATCAAATGGCAATAAAGATATTAGGGAAACAAAAAATGTTTTTTCCATAGAAAATAGGTACTGTGAGAAAACTAGGCTGCTTGTAGAAGCCCCCTAACATTTTGTATCCTTTTCCACTATTTGCTGGTGTTTTCCTGACTCTGAGGGTGCCCTGGGCACTGCTAAACAGTCCTAAGGCATGTGCTCTGATACAAAGGAGTATGCAAATTAGACTAATTAGAATTGGCTGTGTCAACGTACCTATAAGTCGCTAGTATATGGAAGGACATGTAGGTTTAGGGACCCCAGCATAGGTAGTGCACCCATAGGTACACTGTCAAGGTGCCCAGTGTCATTTTAAAGGTATACTTGCTGGCTATTTTTAAATTTTGAAGTTATATGCAAATTCAACTTTGGAATTCAAAGTTCTTCCAAAGACTTAAACTACCTTATTTGTACATATAAGTCATTCCTAAGGTGTGCCCGAGGAGCCCCCAGGGTTAGGTGCATTGTAACTAAAAGCAGGGACCTTATAAAATATGTTTTATACACCCTGGTGAGGAAAAGTCGCCAAATTTGTTTTTACCTCATTGTAGTTAATGGGCTCCATAGCTACAACAAGGAGACTTTATTTTAATTAATAAAGTCTCAAATGAAGCAAGATATTTCAAGTTTGGTATCAATTGTTATAATAAATCCATCAACCTGTCATTGTTGAATTCATTATAATTAGTTCAGGGAAAGAGTTTTAGAACTCAGCCTGAAAGTTGCCAACTTCAACTCTGTAGTGCCCTTCTCTGATTGAACAGCCTCTGGCAGCCTGGCCAGGCTGTCTTGATGAGGTGTGACGTGGCCTGGGCTAAAGACAAAGGAGGTGCGTGGGGGAGGAGATCTGCCTCAGCAGAGGGTGAAACAGGATGGAGGGAGCGCAGCCAAAAGTGATTAGATTAGGAAAGAGATGTAGAGGGGTGTGTTAAGGGAACTTAGCCACACCAGTTGCTGGACTCAGCCTAACCTCCAAAATTCAGATTCTGCCATGATGGATTTTTTAAAAATGTTGCTTCCTGAGATTCATTTTTGCCACACTTTCCAGGAAGTGGTCACCCAAGAGGGTGGTAGCCTGCCTGTGACTGGACAGTTGCCCCCCTCACTTTAGCAAGGATAAATATGGCAAAGCTGCACCCACACCTCAGATGCCTGCTGGAAAAAGATACTGAAGAAGAAGGACTGACCTGCTGGACCCCTGGCCTTCTCTTGGACACTGCACTCACAAGGACTACACCAGCTGCACACTTTGGGCTTCAGCAAGAAAAGGACTTTGCCTTGCTTCTGCAACTCCAGGAGTGGACTCCCTGTAAGCCACAAGTACAAATGAGCTCCCCAGAGTCCCCTGCATGAAGTCCTTCAAGAAGATCCCAGCTGACCAGCGCAAAGTGGCCATTTGTGGATTCTGACCACGTGCATTCTGGGAACTGTAGTCCCAAATCCCAATGAGCACCTCAGACCTTCTGGAACCTTAGACAAAGGTGTGGACACTTCAAGTATCCCAAAGAACCTCTAGAAGAAGATCCAGAAGTGTGGGGATATTTAGAGCAATTGTTGTAAACAGCTCCAGAAGCTGAAGAGGTGCATTGTGTTAGTTGTGGACCTAGATCCCAAAAGGCAAACCAGAAACTCTGAACCCTTGGCTGGTGCTGTGGACCACTTTCCTGTTTCAAGAAACACTTCTGAAAGTAAGTGTAACAGTATTACATCGTGGGTAGCCTGAACTCTGGACTTTGTCCCTGTCCAGTGTGACCTTTTTTAACTCTTTGAGTACTATTTGCTTCCAAGCGCTAGAATTACTTTTAAATCTTTATTAATTCATATCTCCAGTTCCCTAGATTTAATTTTTGACCTTTTAGTGTCATTTTAAAGATAAAAATATACTTTATTTTTAGCAATTGGTGTTGAATTTTTATTGTGTTTTACTAATTTACTGGTTTGTGATTTTTAAATGCTTTACACACCTGTGCCCTAAGTTAAGCCTTGTCACTCACTTCCAAGCTACCAAGGGTTGAGAGGGGATTAATTTATTGATACCTAACTGGACCTAGTGGGGGTTAGTGGCCTATTGCTAAGTATAGGTACTTACCTGCCCTTACCAATAATCCACTTTCCAATACATCATTAAAAAAGTCTGTTCATGTATGACCACGTCCCTGCCATTTTGTCAACTTATCACTTGAATTTGTTTATCCTTGCCTTCAATTTACCTATGAAATTTGATTAATACAGTCAAAAATAATATTTGTTCTTTTGTTAAATGTTAGCACACATGATTATACATCACATTGAGACCATGTAAGTACTTAATGTGCAATCACAAAATAGTATAAATTAACATACCAATGCACTGTTGATCATGAAGTCATTTAACCTAATATCTTCATTCTTCCCTGGGGAATAACAAAATTGAAACACCTTCGTATTGTGTTATAGCATAGAACATCTGATGAATTATTATATACATGTACATATCAAACTAGATCATCTTCAATTGTGCGTCCTTCTAATCTATTTGACTGAATACCTAATGGAGATAACTGTTCAACCATTCAGTCTAAGTGGGCAAATTATTCCTAATCAATATACAGCCCTATACTGGTAGTGATCCTAAAAACCCACTCTCACTTATTATTAATTAATAACTGGATACATATAAACAATTATAATATTTCTAAATTCATGCCAGGCACACAAAACCTGACTGACTACAAAATACATTTTAAATTCCGTAACCTAAATACAAATTTCAAAAATTCTCAAACATCTTTCTATCAAACAACCTGCATCACTCGTTGGTTGAATTCAGGTGGATTTATGATGAATCACTCACCATTTCATAATCTTTCTCTAAATATGGGATCATCAAACTAAAAGTGTCCCAAACACAGCTACCAAAAATGGGCCCCTTAGTTTATCCCTACTGGTCCATAATGGATACTGCTCTGATCCACATTGTTCTTCCTGTCAATCCAGGGGGTGTGTTGCGAGGCTGAATAGAAGAAAGAAAAGAAAAAAAGGAAGAAAATACACTAACAATAAAAAAGGTTAAAAACAATAACACATCTGTACTACAGATTAAAACCATAACTTGAGGTCGAACTTTTTGATTCTTCAAAAATAGGAGTTTCTTAGTGAACAACTCATTTTTCCATTTCAGTTATAATTAATGTGTTGTATTATAAGATCTGTTGATTACCACTTTTAAGAGCATTTCTTGTGTCCTCTAGCTGTGTATATATAGATCAGAGTGGATTTTTTAGAGCCTGGACTACCCCGATGTGGCCCTACCATTAGTTTTTGGAGGGTAAGCAATGTGGATGTTTCATTGCCTAACTGGCTTTCGCACATTTTCTTCCTAATAAATGTTATCATCACATTTTTTTGCATCACTTGGCACTTTAGGGATCCCTCACTTACGTATGGGGTTTCACAACATGATATACTGTGAATACATTGCCCTTATAAGCTATGTTATATTCTAACCTTGGTTTCTTTCTCTCTAAATTCTTTTAGGTTTTGATTTCCTTATTTGTGGGAATATCCATGGTTTAAAGGATTAGGTATGTAATTAGGTCCTGACGAATCGCATAAGACAATTCTTAAAAAAGCGAGAAACATGTTGACCAACTACATAGAGTGACACAGGGGACCCTGTGTGCACTGTCTCTTTCTTACTATTCCCTATTAAGAGACATAACAACTATACCTACCTGTTTTTTCATGGGGTATGTGGATATTATCCCACTAATTCCCCGCTTACTGGTTTTAATCATGTCAGAGGTATCAGCATGAGAATAAAAATCATTAGTCTTTACCTCTAGTAATTTTTAACACTTTCATATATACCAATCCTTCACTTTATTGTTTTTGACCGGCTACATACGATTTTCAAAAGATCTCTGGCAAAGAGCCCCATCGTGGGGCCCGTCAGGCATTGCAGCGCCGGCCTGACGAGAAGCTGGGCCCTATGATGAAGCATGTCACCGGATGGTGAGTGAGGGCTCTTGTTTCGAAATATTTCGGTTTCCATCTACTGATTGAACCATCCTCTTGAAAGAAACCTTCTGCATTGTTTGGAACGGTGTGTAGTCCCCATGTTAACCTATGAGAGGGACAGGCCTTGCAACAGTGAAAAACACATTTAGCAGTATTTCACTGTCAGGACATATAAAACACATTAGTATGGGGGTCATTATGACCCCGGCGGTCAATGTAATAGTGATGGTAGTACCGCCAATAGGCTGGCGGTACATACCGCCACTATTATGACATTGGTGGTTTGGCCAAAGCCAAACCGCCAAGTTAACACCAACCACCACAGCGGTAATAACCGCTGGGCTGGAGATTACAGTCTCCAGCCCGTCGCCCGTCACTAGGCCGCCCATGGCATTTTGACCCCACCCACCACCATTGTTTCTGTGGTTTCTGTACCGCCACTGAAACCATGGCGGTAGGTACTAACAGTCCCAGGGAATTCCTTTCCTGGCACTGATAGGGGTCTCCCCCACCCCGTCTCCCCAGAGTGCTCCCCCACCCTCCCCCTCCCATCCCCGATGTATACACACATGCATTCACATACATACACACCCATACACACACACATTCACACACGCATGCATACATTCATACTCACACACAGCAACACTCACTAACATACATCCAGGCACACACGCAATCACACGACACAACATGCATGTACACACACACCCATTCATGCACACACGCATTACACCCTCATGCATGCATTCATGGTCACACCCCCACACACGCACACAACACCCCTCACCCCCTCTCCTGTCGGAGAACCCGACTTACCTGCTTACAGGGGGTCCTCCGACAGGGGACAGGACGCTGCTGCTGCCAGCAGCAGCATCCACCAGCAAAACACCGCTAGGCCGTATCATGGCTCATGATACGGTCGGCGGCATTTTGCTGGTGTGTTGCTGCTGCTGGCAGCAGCGCCATCTTACCACTGTCTGCCGCCATGACCGTAGCTGGAATTCCGCCAGTGGACGGTCGGTAGCCGCGGCGACGGTATGTTGGCAGCCGTCGCTGTGGTGGTAGGCGTCATTTGTGGCCAATCTTAGAATGAGGCCTATATGTCCTAACTTAACCATACACTGAACCCTGCCCTCGGGGCTACCCAGGACCTACCGTAGGGGTGTCTTACATGTAAGAAAAGGGAAGGTTTAGGCCTGGCAAGTGGGTACACTAGCCAAGTCGAATTTACAGTTAAAAACTGCACACACAGACACTGCAGTGGCAGGTCATAGACATGATACAAAGCTACTTAGGTGGGTGGCACAACCAGTGCTGCAGGCCCACTAGTAACATTTGTTTTACAGGCCCTGGGCACCTCTAGTGCACTTTACTAGGGACTTACTAGTAAATCAAATATGGCAATCATGGATCAACCAATTCCATACACATTTTGTATAGGAGCACTTGCAGTTTAGCACTGGTTAGCAGTGGTAAAGTGCCCAGCATAACAAAAACAGCAAAAACAGAGTCCAGCACAAATCAACAACCTGGGAAACAGAGGCAAAAACTTAAGGGAGACCACACCAAGGATGAAAAGTCTAACATGGTGACTGCGCATGTGGTGCGTGGGGTGCATGTCTGCGGGTCTGCTGTTGTGGTGATTGTGGGCAAGGCTGTGCAGGTGGCAGGTTCGGGGACTGTTGATGCAGTGCATGCAGGTATGAGTGCGGATGTGACTGTGAGGGCTTGTAGAATGAAGTGTGCTGCCTGTGTCTGTCTGTGCAAGTCTTGTCTGTTGTTTTGTGTGCATGCTTGCCAGAATGTGTGCGTGGGATGGGTTTGGGTTGAGGAGACTGGAACTGAGAAGTTGGTAGTTGGAGTGGGGAGGGAAGAAACAGGGACACTGACTGCCATCAGTGAAGAGGCCAGAGACTGAAACGATCTCTGTAGGGCCAGCCGTGAATGACGTTCAGAAAGGCTTTGCAATGCTGCCTCTGGGATGCCAGCCCCTGGATGGCATTCACTATGGTTGACTGCCCTAAAGAGATGGATCTCAGGAGGTCAATAGCCTCCTCAGTGAGGACAGCAGTGCTGACTTGGCCAGGGCCTAATGTGCCTGGGGCGAAGGAGATGCCCACCCATGTGGGTGAGCAGGCACGGGCAACTCAGTGGGGGGCCACTGGGAGGGCAGTGGTGGGTCAGGTGTGTCAGTAGAACCTGTAGCTGGGGTGGTCCCAGAGGGGTCCGCCACCACCAGGGAGATTCCATCAGAGGAGAAGTCAGAGTCAGTTGCTCAGCTCCTGTGACTCCCATGGTGCTCCCCTCGCCCTCTATCCCACTGGTCCCCTTGGTGTCTGTGGACTCTGCCTACTGGGTCTCGTGGGCTGCAGCTCCCTCACTCTCCAGTGCCCCTGCTCCTTTGCCAGATGATGCTAATTCACACATGGACAGGATGACAAAAGGAGAGGTGGGAGAAAGAAAGTGAGCACAGGATCAATCACAGCACCAACAGATCAGATGGCATATATGTCACTGTCACAAAATGAGACTAAGAATGGGCAGTATGGGCCACATGGCATACCATTGGCTAAGTATTATAGCAGGTGGGAGCCAAACACTGATATCTGCACACTAACTTGGAAAAACTAAGCCCTTTCTGCCATGGAAAGCCAGCTACCTAGCTATCAAAAACATGCATTTCACCTAATAAACCTAAGCTGGGCCATGCAGCAATGTCGTCTAAACTGGCATATTGTGGCATCCACTGAGTAGTACCCTGCACCCAAATCCCATGCCTGGCAACAGAGATGGTTGTCAAACACACTATACTCATCCCCTTGTGGTTGCTGGGATGCCCTCAAGTGCCCATCCAGCTCTAGGTGGGCCACCGCCACTATGCGTGCCATCAAGGGGGTCAGGTTCCAACAGGCACCTCTCCCTCATTGGGAGACTGTTCCCAGCTGGGCCTTTGTGATTTTCCAGGCCCAGCGCCTCAGGTCCTCCAGCTGTTTCCTGCAGTGGGTGCTCTGCCGACTATGGACCCCCAGGGTCCACACATCCTTGGTGATAGCACAACACAACCCCTTCTTCTGATGGGCGCTGACCTGCAGAGGAAACACAAACAGAGGGACACCATGAACCAGCCAATCCAACCTGTAACACATATGGTCTACATACCGCATTTGCCCCTCATCAGGCACACACATGACCCTTACCTCTGCATTAACACTGCCACAAGCCATACCCCCAAATGACACACTGCCAGCACACACACACATCTACATGCAGCCATGTTGCATGTAACGTACCCATGATGTACTCACCTGTTGGTCTGGAGGCCCATACAACTGCCCATACAGGGTAGCACCCCATCCACGAGCCTCTCCAACTCCTCCAACGTGAAGGATGGGGCCCTTTCCCCTGTTGCACGTGACATGGCAGGTTCCAGACACAGGTCACAGCAGCACACACAGTGGAAATGTGGTCCTGTGGAAAGTCAGAAATCAAGTGAAGTGGTAGAAAGAAAATGGCAGTCACAGCCGTGGCGGTGAACACCGTCACCACCTGCCTTGATCATCATTGGTTTCTATGATCTTTTAAACAATCTCTTCCTTACCTGGAAAGTAGACTCTGCTAGCTTGGAAGTGTGGATTCAGCCTGTCTGTCTCCGAAGAGATTCTGAATAGAGCAGCAGCTGCCTCCTCCCTGGCCACAGGGACTGGACTTAGCTGATTGGCTCTCTGAGTCCCTGGCAATCTGGGCCTTCCCGCCCCCACAACTGCTCTGGCCCCTTAAGTTTGTGGAGGGAAGCCCAAGACAGCCACCTCCATTTTGTGAGCCTCAGCATCTTCCCTGTGTCCTAAAAACATCCCTGTGTTCAAGGATTGCTAAAATACCTAGGTAAGGAGCCCCCAGACTTTTCTGGATAAATGGTAATATTTGTTCAAAAGTATTTTTTCAGCTACCCGTGCCTGTTTTACTGTGGTCTCTCTGTGTTTCAGTCAGCTTGGCCTTTTAAAGTGTTTTTTTTTTGTATTTCATTTTTGCAGTGACTATGTGAATTACCTTTCTAGTTTGTGGCACATGACTTCATAACACTCCCTCTTTTCTAAGTAAAAAGGCTACATACATCTTGCAGAGTGTGTTTTTAGGAGACTATTTAATCTTTTTCTGTGATTTAAATTGTGTTTAGAAACTGTCTGCTCCCCCTGTTTTTTGCCTTAAAAAAAGCCACATTTCTGAGCGCGCGACAAGCAGTATTCCAGTATTTGTCTTTTAAACAATTTCTCCCTTACCTGGAAAGTAGTCTCTGCTAGCTTGGGAGTGTGGATTCAGCCTGTCTGTATCGAAGGAGATTCTGAATAGAGCAGCAGCTGCCTCCTCCCTGGTCACAGGGACTGGACTTCGGTTAATTTGTTCCTTATATAAGTTCCTATTGGTTGTTGCACATATTGTTGTGATAGGTTGTTGGGAGCTGGTCATTCCATTGGTTGCTGGCTCCAGGGCTGGGGCTGTGATTTCTGGATAGGGCTAAGATTCTGATTGGCTGTTGGTTATAGGGCTGTGATTGGTGGATAGGGCTGAGAATCTGATTGGCTGTTGGTTCTAGGGCGGTGATTGGTGGATAGGGCTGTGATTCTGATTGGCTGTTGTGTCTAGGGCTGTGATTGGGGGATAGGGCTGAGAATCTGATTGGTTGTTGTTTCTAGGGCTGTGATTGGTGGAAAGGGCTGGAAATCTGATTGGCTGTTGGTTCTAGGGCTGTGATTGGTGGATAGGGCTGAGAATCTGATTGGCTGTCGTTTCTAGGGCTGTGATTGGTGGATAGGGCTAGAATCTGATTGGCTGTTGTTTCTAGGGCTGTGATTGGTAGATAGGGATGGGAATCTGATTGGTTGCTGGTTCTAGGGTTGGGGCTGTGATTGGTGGTCAGGATTAGGGGTATGATTGGTGATTAGGGCTGGGTATCCCATTAGTCGATTGACTGAGGGTTAGAAATTGGTTTGGTTAGGGTTAGGACCAGGTTCCTATTGGCCAGTAGAGCTACTTAAGCCTAGTACTCAGGGCGTCTCAGCCCGGGCGTTGAGGCAAAGGGCAGAGAGGACAAGAGCAGTTGCCTGTCTGGGCCTGTTCGGGACAGGTAGGGACTAGGGCCTAGGGACAGAAATGCTGCCCAATTCACTATGGACCAGAATTGATTTCAGTCCCTACACATCCATCAACATGCAAACATATTATCTGCAGACATCCAACTCATGCATCACAAACTGACCACAGACAGATTGCAATGCCCCATCACCCAACACAATACCCATTATACAACACATATACACATATCCTCCACAACTACAACAGTCAAACACCTGCATTCTCACAACAAACACTACTCTTTCCACTCCAACTAGCACAACCTACCATCACCCACACAACAAAAAACCACAGTATACATTTCTCTCAGTCTCAGCCTTCCAGATACACACTCTCTGCTCATACTAACCAATAACACTATCCGCTCTTTGCTCCACACAGACTACCTTTCATCATAACAATGCCAAAACCCAGCCTTCCAACACACCATCTACAAACACCCTTCCCCTCTCTTCACCAATTACACACAACCATACAATCCCCACACTTCACTCCACCACACATATTACCTCTTCCAGTCATCACAACTAACACTAACTCCCCTGACACACATCCATCACCTCTTACACACCTTGCACATTCATCACCAAAACACATCAACACCTATTCTAACACTCTAATTCCACTCACCAGCACTATTACACATACAAATCCTTCACCAAAAACAACTATACCAATATCCCCTTTCACTATTCCACAAAACCAATACAGACCACACACATCAGCACATCAAATCAACACAAACTTTCATTACACTTATCGTCACGCCCACTCCCACCCTCAGGACTACACAAAGAATACAAATCCCATCCTATCTTTACCCCTACTTTCTCACTCTTCACAAACTCCTACCACAAGCACCCCAACCCAGCAACTTTCATTCACTCGCCTCTCCTCCATTGCACAATTTAGAGCCTTACATCATGATCCACATGGTCCTCCACCACCCCTAACCCATACTCCATCCACGCTAAACAGACGCAAACAAAATAAACAACATGCCACTCTTAGCAAACTCGCATCCCCTTTTCTATTACATAATAAGACTACCCTACAAATAACAGTACACTCTTCATGTCTCTCTCAGTGACCAAGTCCACCACCCACACACACAGACCCAACAAAATGCCTCCTTAACCTGCTGGAAGAGGAACACTATATTGAAAAGCAAGACTATTGTGAGCCTCAAACAGTTATCACAACTAACAACACTCTTGCTTCAAGCTCATATTATACTACTTAGCCTTCTCCTAAACAAAAAGAACTCTACTACTAACACACCTTTTCTAAACTGCCAGCTCATAAATGCTCGATCACTCTAAAAAAACAAGCACCACATCTACGACCTGCTCACAGACACACAACCAGACTTACTATTCATAACTGAATCCTGGTTGGGGGATGACATGGCCGCAGTGTTGCACGAAGCCGTTCCTCCAGGCTATCAAACCATCACACAAAACCATATAGGCAAGAGAGGAGGTGGACTAGCTATTATAATCAAACAGGCAATGAACCTCAGTAAAACAGACAACATCTCCATACAAGGTTGTGAAGCCCTCCTCACCATATGCCACCCTACTCCAACTTCCTCCTGTAACTTTCTTCTCCACTACAGACCTCCACCTAACAACTCCACATTCCCAGATGCTTTTCTAGATTCAGTCTCAAACCTTATTACACTATACTCCAACCTATGCATTCTTGGGGATCTAAACATTTGGTTTGAAACCCAATATACTCCATCCAAAAGCTGTCACCACTGGCCTAGTCACATTGAACCTACATCAGATTATACACAATCCCACACACATCGCTGGACACATCCTAGATGTCATTTTTGCTAAGCCTGAACTAGTTACTGTTCATAGCATCACGCTAATCAGTTGGTCAGACCACCATCTGATAACTTTCCGACATAAAACTCCACAAATCAACACTCCCCACAACTACTTACATACATGCACCTATCGACCATGGAGCAAACTCAATTTGGATGACTTTGAAACACAAATACCAGCCAACACAGATCTAGATACAATTAATTATGTGCCAAAACTTTATGAGTGGCTACAGGAAGCTTTTGATATCCTAATACCACTCAGAAAACCTAAACACGACAAAAGAAAACCAACACCTTGGAGAAACACAGAACTTAAAAAGATAAAGCAACAAATCAGACAGTCAAGACAAACTGCAGCTACACAAACTTAACAGAATATACAAACATCAATCAAAAAAGCTAAAAAAAGGTACTACTCAGACAGAATTCAAAATGCTAAATCTACAACCAAGGAATTTTATAAAATTCTCAATGAATTTCGAAAACCTACATGATGGAAGGAAGTCATCCCACTACTCAAGATTTCGCAAACAAATTGGCAACTCACTACACAAACAAAGCAGACACATTGGACTCCTATTTAAAACAGAAGAAAACCATCAGCACCAACCCCTTTCCTGAAATACCCTCTAAGAATAAACCAACCCAGCCTCTACAGTCCTTCCAACAAATATCCCAAGGTGAATTTATGGATTTGGTTAAAGCAAGCAGACCTTCCGGTTGCCCTTCTGACCCTTGCCCACCACAAATCTTCAAGAACATTCTTCTATCTACTTCTGCTGGCACACCTGTAAGAAGAATTATTATCAACTCTTTAACTACAGGATCCTTTCCTGTAGACGTGAAAAAGGCATACATACGACCGTTATTAAAGAAAAGAAACCTAGACCCGCAAGACCCCAACAACTACAGACCAATCACAAATGGACCTTTCCTGGTCAAATTGATAGAAAGAGCAGCATTCTCCCAGATGTCACAATTCATTGAAGACAATTCTATACTTTCAGACTTCCAAACTGGATTCTGCCCAGGAACAGGCACTAAATCGGCACTCATAGCAATCTGAGATGATCTTAAAAACACAGTCGACCGCAATGGAGTTGCTGCACTACTTCTCTTGGCCTCCATGAAGCCGGCATGCAAGGGACTGCTTCCCATCTTCAAAACAGATCTAATATCATCTACTCGCCCCCCTTCTCATCCAAACCCTACCTCACAAAAGTAGGGGTCCTCCAAGGATCAATCATTTCACCTTCGCTTTTCAACATCTACATGATATCATTACCAGAACTGATCAATGATTTTCATGTCACATGCTACAACTATGCAGATGACACACAAATACTACTTAAATTAGAATGCCCCAAAAACATTGAAAACTCAGAAATCTTCAGTTGCCTCAGAGCCGTTGATCAGTGGATGACCTGGAGCCATCTCAAACTAAATACTTCTAAAACAGAAATACTCATATGTGGTGACTGGAAAAGTTATGACCCTCTGTGCATCTGGCCTGACTATCTCGGACCACCTCCTCCATTATCCAAGGAAGTTAAAAACCTTGCAATCACCATGGATTCCAAGTTAACTATTAATGCCCAAGTGGACAAATTAGCACGAACAAGCTTCATCACCTTGAAGACTCTACGACTCATCTTCCCCTACCTCGGATTTCCACACAAGGTGCAAGCTACTATCTCGCTTGTACTATCCAAACTGGATTATGCCAATGGCCTCTACCATGGATCATCTCTATCTATTATGAAAAAACTACAACTTATTCAGAACTCCACAGCCAGGCTACTATTACATGTAAAGCCGCAAGCCCATATCTCCACTGCCTTGAGAGCACTACACTGGTTACCCGTTGCCAGAAGATGCACTTTCAAGCTGCTTTGTATCACCCACAAAGCTATACAGGGAACAGGACCGCTTTTTATCAGAAACAAAATAACCAAATACATCCAACAAAGAAACCTCCGCTCAAGATTGGCACCCCGCCTTAGAACACCACCATACAAGAAAAAGACTATAGGTGGTACATCCTTCTCCGTTCAAGCAGCCAAACTATTGAATTAATTACCCCCAACTATAAGAGCCACAGATAACTTTCTTGTCTTCACAAAACTACTCAAGAGTTGGCTCTTTCCTTCATAACCACCATATTCAAACAACTATGGACTGCATATGCCTATGTTGATAAATATTTTTTTCTGATTATGTGTCTATTTCTAGTTATGTATAGTTCTTTAGAAAATATGTATCGCTACTATGTCATAACAATAAAATACACACACACTCTTTTAAAATGTTTGACTAAGTATATTTACCCATGGTTCTAATTATATATTGTATGTACATATATGTGTGCATATGTGTGTGTATTCATATATGTATGTATGTGTGTGTGTTTGTGTGTATGTATATATATATATATATATATATATATATATATATATATGTATGTGTGTATGTTGTTCTGTGCTTGGCATGTTCGTGGGTCATTGCATGGATCCCAGGTGGGTTGTTATACTAGATATCTATAAATCCCTGCTCTCATCTTATCACACTTATCTACCCATCATCATATGTCATGTCTCTATCAAGCTATCCTCCATTCCTACTCTGACTCATCCCAAATCCATTCTACTACTTTCATTTCCTAAATAACTCTGCCTAAGCTCTTCCCTCCGCTTCCACATCTAACTCACCAAACCTCACTCTACTACCATGATCTCCCAAACAACCCTACTAAATTCTCCCTCATTTATCTCACCCTGCTACTAAGATCTCCCTAACCCTTCCACAGACTCTACCCTCCTTCATCCCCCTTTACTCATCACAAGCCTTTGGGATGAGTAAATGAGGGATATACTCCCAATTAACACTTCTGGATTTCTTTCCTCTTCCACCCCTCCATTACTCCAGTCAATCTAACTAACAAACTCTCATATCCGCGGCTCAAATTAACTCATAATAATACTAAAACTGTACTCATATTTCCCGATACTAATCCATCACTAATTCTTGTTGGGTTCTGGAGTAGCGTGCTACTCGCCGAAAAGCGCTTCGATGCCTAGTCACGGGTAGTAAGCTCTAAATAAATACTATTACAATACAATACAATATACTCCGTAGAGGCCCATGTTAGCCAATGAGGAATTGCACGGTGGTGCAGACCGCCTCCTGCCATGACACCTAACGCCGGCAGAGTGAGGTCACTTCCACCTTTCACTGCATACAGGACAGGAGGTTGCCATTTTCTGCTGCTAACACACATACTGATTTAAAAGTGTGGCATTGTTGTTGAATGTACACACCTAGAAATACCAGTGTCCAACATACAAAAATGCTCTGTGTACACTGCTGTAGTGTGTTCTAGTTCCTGTTGTCACTCCCTTCTTAATTTTGGGTCCCTTAGGTACCAGCCACTGTGGCGGACTAGGAGGAGAAGGCACGCACCCATATACAGACCCGTTGTGCACTTATGCACATCATACTCGCCTATCGTCTGGACAGGGCCACAATCACAGGGCTGGGTGCACAATTGGAGCCTGATCTGCTACCTGCTATCAATTGCACAACAGTAATACTTGTGCAGGTACTCCCAGTGCTTCATTTCCTGGCAACTGGCTCTTTCCAGGTGACAGTGGGCTTGGCTACAGGAATGTCACAACCAATGTTCTTGATTGTGCTTGCAAGGGTTTTGGCAGCCTTGCTCAAACATATGTACAGCTACATCGCATTCCCCCAAGTAGATAAATTGCCTATTGTGAAGTCTGGATTAAATTTTATGGGACATATACCACATGTTATTGGGGCCACTGACGGGCCCATATTGCCTTAGTCCTCCTCAGGGCCAATTAACAAGTGTACAGTAATAGGAAGAGTTTCCACTCATTCAATGTCCAGATGGTGTGCCTTGCTGACCAGTGCATCTCCAACGTCACTGCCAAGTATCCTGGGTCGGTGCATGAGGCATTTGTCCGGAGGAATAGCAGTGTACCACAGCAGATGGCACAACTACAGAGGCACAGAGTGTGGCTTATAGGTGAGCATGAGTCCCCACACAATGCATGTCAGTGTATGCCTTCAGGAGTTATACCCCTTGCCATTTTGAAAGGCTAATGTGTATCCCTCACTTCTTTCAGGTGATTCCGGCTACCCAAACCTGTAGTAGCTCCTGACCCCTGTTAGGAATCTGAGAACAGGGGCTGAGAATAGGTACATTGATGCTCATGGGCGTACCAGGAGGATTGTTGAAAGGACCTTTGGTCTCCTGAAGGCCAGATTCAGGTGCCTCCATCTGACTTGTGGATCCCTATGCTATTCCCCTGGGAAGGTCTGCAGAATTGTTGTTGTGTGCTGCATATTGCACAACTTGACACTTAGGGCCTGATTACAACTTTGGAGGACGGTGTTAAACCGTCCCTAAAGTGGCGGATATACCACCTACCGTATTACGAGTCCATTATATCCTATGGAACTCGTAATACGGTAGGTGGTATATCCGTCACTTTTGGGACGGTTTAACACCGTCCTCCAAAGTTGTAATCAGGCCCTTAGACACCATGTGCCCTATCTGCAGGAGGAGGGGGGTGACAATGCAGCTGTGGCAGCAGTGGACACTGAGGACAGTGAGAAGGAGGAAGCGGAGGAGGATGTGGACAACGGGACACATATGATACAGCAGTACTTTCAATGAAACTCAGGCAAAACTATTGTACTAAACATTTCTCCATTTCAGTGTTGTGCTGTGTGGCTGTAGCATAATGTCAATTACTACCTTTGCATCCCACCAGACTGACACCTATGTCTTCCCTTAATGCAGATGTTTTTATGGTTAGAACAGTGTAATGCTGTGATGTGTACAGACTGCTGACACACATTTGTAGGATGGATCAACATATTAATGGATATTTGCACAGGATCATGCAGTTAATTACAGTACAATACATTGCACATTACCTTCAGATAAAGCACTATTACTCAAGTTGTGTCCAAGGGTTTTTATTGAAAATTGGAATACGATGCAAGTACAATAGAGTGGGGTGATTGTTGGGAAAATTCCAGTGTAGTGGGCTAGTCTATTTGTTGCACGAGTCAAGTGTCCAAGGGCCCAATCAAAAGGGAGCAATGGCAGTTCTAAGTGGACAAGGTGACACAGTGTGACACAAGGGGGACAGTCAGGAGGTACTCATTTCATGGTAGTGATCTTGCTCTTGGCAGCTGTCTCTGGTGTCTGTCTGGGTTGCAGGGGCCGTTTGCGGAGTGGTTCTCCTTCTGGAGGAGGAGGGGTGCTGGTGGCCTGTGGGTCCTGTGGCGGGGCCTCCTGTCCAATTGCTGCAGCTGATTTGGAGGGCTGGTCAGTACACTGGCTAGTGGAATGGGCCCGCTGGTGTGCTGTGTACTCCCTCATGATGTTGGCCATGTCACCCAGCACACCTGCAATGGAGACCATGGTAGTATTTAATGCCTACAATTCTTGCTTGATCTCCTGGTGGTGTTCCCTCTGCAGCCGCTGGTTCTCCTGCATGATGTTTAACATCTGACCCATCTTGTCCTGGTATTGTTGGTAAGCCCCCAGGACATTAGTGAGTGCCTCCTGGCCAGTTGGTTCCCTAGGCCTGTCCTCCCACGGTGCACAGCTGTCCTCTGACCATCCCTGGCCCCCTTTGTCTGTGTCCCCTGAACTGTTGTGCCAACTCCCACTGACCCCAGGACCATCATTGTCTTGCTTGTGAGGTGTGGACTGGGGGCCCTGTACTGGTGGGCACACTACTGGTTGACATGTCCTAGGGACAGAGGTCTGGGGATGTTGGGTGGCTGCTGTGGTGTTGGATTCTGAGGGGGAGGCTCTGTAGTGGACTGGGTGTGGGATGGGGTAGCTGACTGACCAGTGGTCCCTGATGGGCAAGGGACTTCATCCAGATCCAGAGCTCCAGATGTGCTGTCATCACTCGGGCATCTTCTGTTGGGGGAATGGGTAGCCGTGACACCTCCTCGCCGCTGAGATTGGCTGGGGTTCCTGTGGGGATGTAAGTGGTATATTATGCTACATGTCTCTGACATATTCTGCATCAATAGCTTCCCCAGTGTTATTGCTGTTGCCCTGCCACCTTTCGATGTGTATGGTGATAGATTGTCAGATTGTTAGTTCTCCATGCTGTGCATGCACTGGTGGTGGGTGTACATGCAGGGCTGGAAGGGGTGTGCATGCAGTGGGTATGGCATGCAGGGCTTGGCATTTCATTTTGATAATTGTGGTGGTGCACTGTGTAGGATGGAGAGGGGTGAAGGGTGTCAGAGTGAGGGGTCATGGTGGCATGCATGTATGGGGGGTGATAGGTAATAAATGTTAACTCACCAGTATCCAGTCCTCCAGCTACTCCAGTGAGTCCCTCAGGATTTAGGATTGCCAAGACTTGCTCCTCCCATGCAGTCAGCTGTTGGGGAGAAGGCGGGGGTCCACCGACAGTCCTACTGATGGCGAGCTGGTGCCTTGCTGCAATGGAAAGCACCTTCCCCCGTAGGTCGTTTCACCTCTTCCTTATGTCAACCCTTGTGCATGGTTGTAGTCTCACGGCATTCACCTTGTCCATGATCCTCCACTTTAGCTCCATCTTCCTGGCAATGAAAATCTGCTGTACCTGTGCCCCAAACAGCTGTGGCTCTAACCTGACTATTTCCTCAACCATTGCCCGCAACTCCTCATCGGTGAAACGGGGACACCTTTGTGGGGACATGAGTGTTGTGTGGTGTGTGTACAATGTGCAGAGGGTGATGTGTGAAGTGGTGGGGTGTGTGGTGTGTGGTGCGTTTTGGATGAATAGGTAGTTGTGGTAAGCGTGTGCATTTCAATTTAGGATTGGCATCGCAAAGTGTAACCTTCTTCTCACATTTGAAAAGGATTGTGGATGATGTGGGTGTGTGTTTTTTAGTGCTGTTGGTGGGTCTAGGGTGTGTGTGTATTTGTGTCAGGTGTGTGTTTTGTGTTCTGGCCAATGTCTTGTTTTGTATTTGGGTGACCATTTCGTCCGCAGCAGTGTTCACTGCCAATGGTTTACCGCCACTGAATGTCCGCTGTGGTGATTTGTGGAAATGGCGCTAGTGGGTCACAAATGATGGTGGGCTGATTAGTGGCAAAAAATCTGCAGCCAAAAAATGACTTGTGTCTAAGTTTAGACGGTAGTCATTACCACCTCCCCTATGCCCACCACAGGGAATCAGTGTCCCCAGGGCAAACCCAAATTACCCAGTGTCAGCCAGGAACCCCATGTAAGGGGCCAGCAGTGGCACACCACACACATTTACTTTCCTGCAACTTATCTGGGATGTGCTCCCTCCTCCTGTAGTGTCCCTGTGGTGTGGGTGGTGGTGGTGCTGGGGGTTGGATTGACATCTCTGTGCCCATTCCATGGTGTTTCCCCATGGAAATGGGTCTTTGTGTACATTGACGCCTGGTCTGACCAGACGTTAAATAAGGGAGCTAAGCCAGCATCAGCCTTCAATGATTTCAACCTATCTGAACAGATGATCCTGTCATTGCTTCTGAAGCTCTTGTGTCAGTGGTTCGACCCTGGGCGGGCAGAAACGTCTACTCAGGGGGTCTGCCACTATTTAAAAAAATTAAATATTGATAAAGTACATAAGAATAATGAAGCAAAATGTAAATTAAAAAATTTTAAATGTTCTTTACATGAGAAGGAATTTGAAATTAGAGGCTGAAAATTAATTTGATATCCTCTGATTGATTTGTGAGAGCAGTGCAAGTGCATCAGACAGAATATAGAATTGATGATGCGTGCAGGACTATGGCCCTCATTACAACCCTGGCAGTCGGTGATAAAGTGGCGGTAATACCGCCAATAGGCCGGCGGTAAGAAATATGAAATTATGACCACAGCGGAAACCACTCAGACAGACAGACACTTTAACATAACGACCGCCAGGGCGAATCCAACAGGCACCACGGTGGTTACCGCCAACAGCCAGGTGGAAGACAATGTACCACCAACAGTAATATGACCCACCTATCCACCACCTTTTCCGGGGTGGTACCAACGACATCAAAAGCATGGCGGAAACACTACACAGAAGGGAAATGACTCACCTCTGGACACTCAAGGAAGAACCATGCCACCATGGAGCCCGAGTTACATGTCTTCACCATGCTCTTCTACCTTCTGCTCCACTATGAACACTAACACCGGCGAAGACGACTACGGTGAGTACTACCGCCTAGCACAAAGAGGAGGGGGAGAAAAAAAGAGAGTGACACACATACACAACATGCAACACCCCCACCCCCAACACCACACACACACAACCAGATGCAATAACATTATATATTCCCCCGTACCCCTCAGGAATAATGCAAGGAGAGCCAAAATAGAGTAAAAAGAGTGTAATAAGATAAATATATTAGTAATACATGCATCCAAATCAAAACGAATATACATATTTACAATGCAAGGGACACTGTCCAGTCCTCAATGTCCGTGGGCCACAGGGCCATATCACAAAGTCCAAGGCCCAACCTTACTCCTGCAACAACACAGAGAGAACACTACAGGGGTATCAGGTCAAAATAGACAGGCACCTCAGGGGGACGGGGAATAGGGGGGCACCTCAGCCGAAAGATGGTACAACACCACTTGTCCTGGAGGGGGCAACATGCCCATCACTCTGTCCTGGGAACTGAAAGGCCACAGTCTCTCAAGTGGGTGACTTGCCCACTGCTTGGTCCTAGGGAGTGCAAGGCCACAGTCTCTCTAGTAGATGGCTTCTCCACTGGTTCTGGAGGGGGCATTGTGCCCAGTGAGCTTCATCCTGGGAAGGATGTGGTGAGTGGATGGATTCTCTACTGGTTCTGGAGGGGGCATTGTGCCCAGTGTGCTTCATCCTGGAAAGAATGCAGTGAGTAGATGGCTTCTCCACTGGTTCTGGAGGGGGCATTGTAACCAGTGAGCTTCATCCTGAGAAGGATGCGGTGAGTGGATGGCTTCTCCACTGGTTCTGTTGGGGGCATTGTGCCCTGTGATGTAGATCTTGGGGAGTGCAAGGTCACAGTCTCTCACCTGGGTGTCAGACCCACAGGGTTTGTAGGGGCCAGGCCACACAACAGCCCATGGATGCAGGACTACACAATGTCGCTGGCAGTGACGGCTGCTCAGTGGTGGCAGTGGCGGTGCTGGTGTCAGTGCTGGCAGAGGTGAGAGGAGGCTCCAGCCCTTCCCCTGCAGCCTAGGACGGCTGCCCGCTGGGGCTGCTGCTGCTGGCAGTGGTGCTGGTGGTGGTGCTGGCAGTGGTGGGGGGAGGCTCCAGCCCTTCCCCTGCTGCCTCGGACTGCTTCCCACTTGGGCTGCTGCTACTGGCAGTAGTGCTTGTGGTAGTGCTGGTAGCTGCTGCTGCTGGCGGTGGTGCTTGTGGGGGTGCTGGCAGTAGTGGGGAGAGGCTCCAGCCCATCCCCTACAGCCTCGGACGGCTGCCCACTCGGGCTGCTGCTGCTGGCAGTAGTGCTGTTGGCTGTGCTGCCAGTGGTGGGGGGAGGCACCACCCCTTCCCCTGCAGCCTCGGACGGCTGCCCACTCGGACTGCTGCTGCTGGCAGTGTTGTTGGTGGCGGTGCTGAGAGTGGTGCTGGTGGAGGTGCTCATTGCGGTGCTGCCAGTGGTGGCGGGAGGCTCCATCCCTTCCCCTGCAGCCTCAGATGGCTGACCCACCATGGTTGGTGGTGGGGGCTCCTACTGAGTCCCAGCACCAGGCCTCTTGTCCTTTTTGCCTGCTGGTTCAGGACCCTTGCCCTTCCTGCCAGCAGCTTCGGATGGCTCCTTGCTCCTCTTGGCAGCAGCTGGGGACTGCTCCTTGCCCTTCCTTTTACCAGCTGGGGGTGCCTCCTTTCCCTTCTTTGCAGCAGCTGGGGGTGCCTCTTGGCCTTCTTTGCAGCAGCTGGGTGTGCCTCCTTGCCCTTCCTTGCAGCACTTGGTGCAGGCACCCTATCAGTGTGGATACCTGGTGCCCAGGATCCTCTCCCACTTGATGCAGCTGTGGACACGACTGTGCCCCTGGACTGTGTGGCTGAGGTGCTTGCCTGGGTTCTGACCACCCTGGCCTGACATGAGGGATGGGTGGGGGAGGCTAGGGAAGAGGTTAAAGGTGGGGAGGAAAAGCTTCTTAGGGACATTGGGGAGGGAAGAGGGAGATGGCCTGGGAGTGGAGGTAGAGGGAGTGGTTGTAGGAGGTGTCTGTCTGCTGTGTTTGGGTGCAGGTGCATGGGCTGGATGCTGTTGTGTGGTGGATGGCTGCTGGGTGTCTGAGTACTTGCAGTTGTGTACTTTGGGAGGAGGGGGCACAGACACAGTGGGAGAGGACACAGGGGACGTGTGCATGGAGGGAAGGGGTGGTGACTGCCAGTGAGGGGCGTGTGCTGATAGGTGTGCTGGTGATAGGGTAGTAGATGAGGATGTAGTGCATGCAGGTGTGAGTGTAGACACAACTGGGAGGGAGGTGGACAATGAGGAGGAGGGGGCCACAGTGGAGGCAGTGGATGTTGGTATGGCTGCATATGGATGGTGTTTGTGTGAGTGCCCGTGGGATGAAGTGTGGTGCTTGTGTTTGCCTTGTCCACTCTTGTGTGTTGTCCTGGGTGCATGCTCGTCTGACTGTGTGCTTGGGAAAGGTTGGCATTGAGGGGAATGGGGTTGGTTTGAGGAAGTTGGAGGGGGGAGGCTAGAAACAGGGTCAATGGCTACCTTCAGAGAGGAGGCCAGAGCCTGGATTGATCTCTGTTGGGCCACCATGCCAGTGTGAAAGCCCTCCAGGAATGCATTTGTTTGATGCAATTGGGCTGCCAGCCCCTGGATGGCATTCACAATGGTTGACTGCCAAAGAGAGATGGATCACAGGAGGTCAATAGCCTCCTCACTCAGGGCAGCAGGGCTAACTGGACAGGGCCTGAGGTGCCTGGGGTAAAGGAGATGCCTACCCTCCTGGGTGAGCGGGCATGGGAAACACACTAGGGGCTCCTGGGAGGGCGGTACTAGTACAGGGGTTGACGGCTGTACCTGTAGCTGGGTTGGGCACAGAGGTGTCCACCACCACCAGGGAGCTTCCATCGGAGGAGGAATCCGTGTCAGTACTGTCCCCTCCTATCTCCCCCATGGTGCCCCCCTCACCCTCTGTCCCACTGGTGCCCTCACCATCGATGGATTCGGCCTCCTGGGCCATGTGGGATACAGCTCCCTCCATCGCCGGTGCCTCAGCTCCTCTGCCAGATGATGCTAATGCACACAAAGACAGGGTGACAAAACAAAAAGGGGGGGCGGTGAGACAAAGGATACACTTGGTCAATGGTGCAAAGAACACCAACATTGGCGTACATGACACACACACACACACACAGGGAACAGCCCTACGCACTATGCAATGCACTACCAGTCACAATGCTAGTCACCAGCCCAGGGATAGGGACACCTAATGCCACTTGCAACATACCTGAGACCCACAGACCCCTGCCCAGTAGCTTGGTTGGAGGTATTTTACATCAGAACCCTGTCCAACATGGGACCTACGCTGCAATGTCAGGCCTGGTCTAGGGGCACTCACAGTCAAACATCCACCACCCGGATACCACGCCACCATGCAGAAGTTGTATATTGGGGAACTGTGCTCACCCCCTTGTGGCTGCTGTGATGCCCCCAAGCGCCCATCCTGCTCTGGATTGGCCACCACCAGTATGCAGACCATCAGGCTCATCAGGGTTTGACGGGCACCCCTTTCTCGTTGGGAGACCAGCCCAATCTAGGCCTCTGCTGTCTTCCGTGCCCAGCGTCTCAGGTCCTCCCACCGTTTGCAACAGTGGGTGCTCCACCTGCCGTAGACCCCCAGGGTCCGCACATCCTTGACAATGGCACACCATATACCCTTTTTTCTGATGGGCGCTGACCTGCAGGGAAAAGGACACAGGGAAAGATATTAGTCCGACCGTCCTGCCTTTTACACTCATGGCCCACCATACACCTTCCCATCCCTATTAGAACAGACATGGCCTACCAAACATGCAGCACGTTGCCCAGGGCCTATCCACCACCCCCCATATGAGGCCTTCACACACAGCACTCCATACATTCATGCCCCATGTATCATACTCACAGTGTACTCACCTCTTGGTCTGGAGGCCCAAACAGCATTCAGTACTGGGGTAGGACCCCATCCACCAGTCTCTCCAACTCTGCCGAGCTGAAGGCTGGGGCACTTTTCCCAGTGACACGAGCCATGGTCAGTTACAGACACAGGTCACAGCATCACTTGCAGTGTAGGTCCTCTCCTGTTGAAGGTCAGGTAGCAAGTGAGTGAACAGATAGAAAATTGCGGTCACTTCACCGCCGGCGTACATCACCATTGGCCACTGTAACCCATAGGGCCCAATGTTAACCAATGAGGAGTTGCACGCCGGTTTTCAACCACCTCCGGCAATGGCGCACAACGTCAGCGGAATTACCTCATTTCCACCTGTCCTTCCAAACAGGACAGGTGGATGCCATTTTGGGGCGAGGATCGCCATGGCTCATAACTCCGTCACAGTACACATATGCACCATTTGGACCTCTCCAACAAAATACTGTTACAATCACGACATGCATTGAAGTATAGTGGTTGGAAATAAGAGATAATAACCAGCTCCTCACCATTTTGCCCAATAGATTGCAACCACTGCGGATAAATAGGAGATGGAGACATACCCCCATGTACAGACCCCTGGTGGACTTTGCAGCAATGGAGGACAGGCACATTATCCTCAGCTATACACTGGACAGGGCCACAATCACAGAGCTATGTGCCTAATTGAAGCTTGACCTGAAATCTGCTATCTGTCACCCCACTGGGATCTCCCCTCTTGTGCAAGTGCTATCAGTGCTCTATTTCCTGGCAACTGGCTCCTTCCAAGTGACAGTGGTCTTGGCAGCAGGAACATCTCAGCCAATTTTCTCAATACTACTGACCAGAGTGTTGCCTGCCCTGATTAAACACATGTGCAGCTACATTGTTTTCTCCCAGGTGGAGGATTTGGCCACAGTGAAAGCTGACTTCTATGCAATGGGACATATCCCCGACATTATCGGGGCAATTAATGGTACACATATAGCATTTGCCCTCCCCGGCGAAATGAACAGGTGTTCAGAAATTTGAAAGAGATTTCACTCCATGAATGTGCAGATGGTGTGCATGGCGGACCAGTACATTTCCCGGGTCAATGAAAAATATCCTGGGTCTGTGCATGACGCCTTTATCATGAGGAAAAGCAGAATCCCATTTGTGATGGCTCAACTCCAGAGGCACAGAGTTTGGCTAATAGGTGAGCCCTGGTTCCCACCCAGTGGGTGTTGGTGTATGGTGTGGCCCCTAAGAGTTGGTGTGTGGCTAACAGTTGTCTCTCTATATTTGCAGGTGACTCTGGTTACCCCAAACTCTCATAGCTACTGACACCTGTGAGGAATCCCAGGACAAGGGCAGAGGAACGTTACAATGAGGCACATGGGTGAACAAGAAGAATTATAGTGAGGACCTTTCGGCCTCCTGAAGGCCAGGGTTCATTTCCTCCATCTAACAGGTGGATCCCTGTACTATTCACCCAAGAAGGTGTGCCAGATCATCATGGCATGCTGTATGTTGCACAACCTTGCCTTACGTCCTCATGTGCCTTTTCTGCAGGAGGATGAGGTTGGAGATGGCCGTGTGGCAGCAGTGGACCTGGTGGACAGTGAAGATGAGGAGGCAGAGGATAAGGATGAGGACAACAGAAGTACAATTATCAATCAATACTTCCAATGACACACAGGTAAGAAAGTTTAACCTCACATCTAATTGACATTTTTGTGTTTGACATTATCACTGGCAGGCTGTTTTTCCCACTGTAGCCTTTGGCATCTCTATTTGCAAATATTTGTGCCCCACGTTCGCTCCTGGTGTGTTGACTGCAGCCAACTACAGGTCATTCCTATGTTTAAATTTCAGTACAGTTGATTTTCAATGTTTAAACCTTGTTGAACTAAAATATACTTAAATCATTTGACATACTCCATACTTGTATTTTTTCAAAGGGTGTTTATTTAAGTGCTAAGAGGTAGAAGGGGATGTGCAATGGGCTAGGGTGATGATTGAGTAAAGTCCAGGGTATAGTTCCAGTCTATTTGTATCACAGGTGCATTGTCCCAGGGGGCATAGGAAGAGGAGCAATGGCAGTTCAAGGTGGACAGGGTGACAGAGTGGGACACAAGGATGACAATCAGGAGAGTCTTATTTCTTGGTAGGGGCTTGGCAATAGTCTCTGGCTTCTGCCTGGATAATAGGGAACGTTTGTGGGGTGGTTCTTCTTCTGTAGGGGGAGGGGTGCTGGTGGCCTGTTGGTCCTTTGGCGGGGCCTCCTGTCACTAGCGGCAGCAGAGGTGGAGGGCTGTTCATCAGTTTGGCTAGTGGCAGCGGCCCGGTGGGGTGCCACTGCCTCCCTTATTGTGTTGGCCATGTCTGCCAGCACCCCTGCAATGGAGACCACGGTGGTGTTAATGTTCTTCAAGTTCTCCCTGATCCCCAGGTACTGTCCCTCCTGCAGCTGCATGTTCTCCTGCAACTTGTCCAGTATCTGGCCCATCCTCTCCTGGGAATGGTTGGATGCTCCCAGGTTCGCGGTGAGTGCCTCCTGGAGAGTTGGTTCCCTGGGCCTGTCCTCCCCCTGTCGCATAGCAGTCCTCCCATCTTCTCTGTTGTGCTGTGCCTCTGTCCCCTGAACCATGTGCCCACTTCCACTGACCCTAGGTCCCTGATCATCCTGTGTTTGTGGGGTGGCGTGGGGTCCCTGTAGTGGTGGACATACTGCTGATTGACGTGTCCTGGGGACAGAGGTATGGGCCGGCTGGGTGGGTGCTGTGGTGGTGTTTCCTGTGGGGGGGCTTTGTGGTGGTGTGAGAGTGTGCCTGGGTAACCGACTGTCCAGAGATCCCTAATGGGCCAGGTTGGTCATCCAGATTCAGGCTAGCAGAGCTGCTGTCAGCACTGTGGGCCTCTTCTGGCAGGGACTGGATGTTGCTTGCACCTCTTCTCCGGGGACATTGGCTGGGGGACCTGTGGGGATGTAAATGCAATGTTATTGTTTCTGCATGTGACATCATGTGCATGGGTGTATTGACATCTATGGTTGTTGTTCCCCTGGCCTGTGAGTGAGTAGCTATTTGTTGGGCTAGGTGATTCTCACCAGTATGCATGCAGTGGTGATAGGCATCCATGCAGGTCTGAGAGGGGTGTCCATGCATTGGTGTTACATGCAGGGCTTGGTATTGGGATGAGTGGGTTGTGATGGTGGGGTATGTGGGAGGTGGTGGAGTGATGGGAGTGAGGGTAGGGTTGGGGGTTTGTGATGGCATGCAGGTAGGTCTAGTGATAGTAGTAAAGAATTGACTTACCAGAGTCCAGTCCTCCTCCTACTCCTGCCAGGCCCTCAGGATGCATGATTGCCAAGACTTGCTTCTCCCATGTTGTTAAACGTGGGGGAGGAGGTGGGGGCCCACAGCTAGTTGGTGTCTTGCTGCTGTGGAACGTACCTTCTCCCGTAGGTCGTTCCACCTCTTCTTGATGTCATCCCTTGTTCTGGGGTGCTGTCTCACAGCGTTGACCCTCTCCATGATTCTCCGCCATAGCTCCATCTTCCTAGCAATGGATGTCTGCTACACCTGTGCTCCAAATAGCTTTGGCTCTACCCGGATGATTTCCTCCACTATGACCCTCAGCTCCTTCTCAGAGAATCTGGGGTGTTGTTGTGGTACCATGGGTGTAGTGTGAGTGGTGAGGGTGAGGGTGTGTGGGGTGATGTTTTGGGGTGTGTGATGTAAAGTGCGTGTATGGTGTAAGGGTGATGATGGTATGTGGCTCTGGTTGTGTGTGCGCTCTTGCTGTCTCTAGTATCAATTATTTCTAGTCGTAAAGGGTTGTGGGTAGTGTGGGTGTGTGTTTTATAGTGGTGTGGGTGTTGTGTGTTGTATGTGTGTCAGGTGTGTGTAGTTTGAATTGTCCAATGTGGTGCTGTTTTGTTAGTGTGTGTGTATTTTGAGCTGGGCCAATAGTTTACCGCCATTGAATGTCCGCTGCGGTGATTCGAAGGTCATAATGCTGTGGGCGCAGTTCTGTTGGCGTAACGGTGTGGGTTTGGATACCGCCAGTTTATCACTGACCTTTGGGCTGGCCGACTTTTGTGTGTGGCTGTATAGTGACACGTTGGTATGTGTGTCTCATAATATGCTTGGCGGTTAACCGCCACGGTGGCGTTATGTTAGAGGCAGTCTGCATGGCAGTAAGCAGGATTTACAGCCAATGTCATAATGCGGGACTATATTCTTCTGTACAGTGTAGAATTGTCCTGATGAATGCATAAGTGATACTATAGAACAAAGGAAAGTGGGTATATGTGTCCCATTAACCACTGCCTACTCTGAAAAAATGAAGAAAAAAAAACCTTTAAAAAAAAAATGTTTGGTAATGCATCCCAGGATGCATTAGAAAAAAACCTGCTTTATTGAATAAACAGGTGTCTAGAAGATGTAGAATTAACCCATAACCCAGGGACCTGGGTATACAATATATCCAACACAAATGGTCCCCAAAGGGCAAGTAACAAAACTGAAGATTTTCCTATATTTAGGATCCTCAACGAAAATGACAGGTTTGTTTATAGCTTGTAGTCCTACCGGATTTAGGATATTATTTCATAAGGTGTCCATGAAGCTATGTCCTCACAAGTTCCTTTTTGATCCTTTCGAGTTTATTCAACTTTTCTTGTAGGGCTTCTACAACCCTGGTCAGTGTTTTTTCCAAAAAGGAGGGATCCTTCAATAGACTGTCAATGTAATCATCTGAGTAATAGAGAACATCTCTATCTGTCATGTTTATTCGTAAAACTTGTGTTAGGATGAGTGTTATTTGAATATGTATGACCCTAGCAGTCCAGTGACTGCCAAAATATGTTCCATATTTATGAAAAATGACACTCAACTGCGCGAGTGCAGTTGTGCGTCATTTTTTTTTAACGCAAGCTAACGCTATTCCCTAACGCCATCCGTGCACCATATTGAAAAAATGACGCATGATGGCGCTAAGGAATGGCTAGCTTCTCAATGAAAGATGCTAGCCAGAGAGGAATGACTTTCAGGGATAGCGCAAATGGGTAGAAAATGATAGTAGGCTGATTAGCAGCCTAGTTAGCCTAGCATCATTTTTTGACGCACAAGCAGCCAAATAAATTACTCCTTTCTAAGTATATACAGGAGTCATTACCACCACCCCAATGCCCAACACAGGGGGACAATGTCCCCAGGGCATGCCTAAAATACCCAGTGCCAGCCAGGAGGCCTATGTAAGGGATCCCAGTGACACACCACACACAGACAAATACACTTACCTGCAAAATATCTGGAATGGGTTCCCTCCTCCTGTTGTGTCCCTATGGTGTGGGTAGTGGTAATGCTGGGGGTTAGGTTGTGCATCTTTGTGCCCATTCTATGGTGTTTCGGAATGGAAATGGGCCTACCTGCACATTAATGTCTGGTCTGATCAGGCGTTAAATAATGTTACTTAGGCCCGCCTCCCACTTGCTCATCATTTCAGCGTCGGGTGTTGGATATGGCGCTGGGGGGCTAGCATCATTTTCAGGAAGGGAACGCCTACCTAGCATCTCATTGACCCAAGGTGGGTTGATGCTTACTAGCAATGGTGCTAAATCCAATATTTTGACACTAGAAGGGTCTAGCGTCAAATTATAAATATGGAGTTAAGTTAGTGCTGCTTTAAAATAGATAAATCACGCTCCTCTCCACTTGCACTTTTTGCAAGCATAGTAATCCTTTTTTTGGTTTCCCATCGACAACACAGTCACTCCATTTCTCACATAAACCTGCTCCACATGCCCATTCTTCTGCAAAAACATCATAGGGTGTTTTTTCCCACCCTGGTTTGTCATTTGGCACCGGGGAAACTGCCTTTGACTTTTTGCAAAACATTTTCACTTTTAAATCTTTTACTTCATTACCTGCAAACAACCACACCAAATTGATCTGCTTTGCTTCAAACTAAGAGGAAATTGATGCCAAGCAACAGAGCACTTCTAGCTTGAGTAATTAATTTATTAAGGCACTTCCCACATATCAAATAAAAGCACACAACAATAGAAACATGAGCATTTAACTTGAATGCAGTAAAACACATTTCAATGCCAAAATACTCACAGCGGAAAAACAATGACAGGCATAAAAGTGAACTACATCAACAAGGAATATGTATAATGAATATATAGATTTATATATTTGGGCACAGCCAAGCTAGATAATTAAAAATAAAAATGCATCAACATGGAGATCAAATCCAGCATCATTCTTGCCAACATCAAGCTAAGGAACCTTGGACAGCCAAGACAGGAGAAACTTCCCTGATGGGATATGATCTGGGGAGTGCTTCCACCCCCATAATGAGTTCCTTCTGCTTCAGTGCCAAGCTTCCCCACCGTATACACCTTACACAAACCCAAGAGGAATGTTCTGGCAACCTCCTTCTCCCTTTGAGTAAGTTATGAAATTCAAGCCATGACTGTGCTTTGTCAGCATCAAAAAACACACAAAGGAACGGGCCCTGCCACGATATGCATTCCTGAGACAGATCTGTATGTTTCTTTACTGAAAACATTCCGATCCTGGTGCAATCTTAGCACCTCTGCATTCCCCACAATATGTTGCCTGATCTGGTGAGAAGAGCGAAAACACATTCAGTGTAGAAAACAAGTTATATGGAAAAATACCTCCCCCACTAATGTGACGGCATCTGAAGCCAAGCACAAATTGGAGTCAGTGGTCAAGATGAAGTCAGTAGTCAAATACAAATAGCATTACATATGCGCCCCATGAGGTTGGACGCAATGGGTGGTTTTATTTCAATTTTTCTCTGGATCTGTGGATCCACAAGTGGATCTGTGGATTCTAGGATCCATGGACCCACCTGTGGATTAGAAAAACAAATAATTGGGCAGTTATGCGATTTTGCACTTTTACTTTCCCACCCCCCCATCCGATTTGAAAAATCGTGAACTCAACTTTTCTGTCAGGCTGCGGCTAGCCAATTAGGGGCTTGTTTTCTCCCTGGATCCACAAATCTGGACCTAGATCCACAGGTCCAGATGCGCATAAGATCTGCATCCCTATACTTATATTTATATTTTTAAACTTTAATATCACAGAAACTACTGAACAGATTTACACTGAATAACAAAAAGCACAATCTGTGTACCAAGATCTAGCTTCCTGGCAAATTTGGTGTCATTCTGTTTAGCAGTTTGGGCTGACCCCCCTTCCTCTGAGCGCCAAAATACCCTCTTTCTCCAAGTGCTCCCAAATCAAATTTTCCTCACTTTCTCCCATTTGTCTATTATGTTACCTGCAGCAGGAGCCATCTTTCAAACCTAATTCAGAAGCAGTAATTAAGGACTTCAAAGAACTGCTACTAAGACTCACTAAATAGGTATCAAAAGAGGACAAGGAACATCTAGAGACACTCCAGAAAATTATGTCTAGCCATGAAGTGGTAGTACAAAGTGGCGATAAAGGGGGTAACATAATAATTTGGCCCCTCCAAGATTATATGAAGGAAGGCTACCTCTAACTGTCACAGAATGTTATAGAGAGGTAGATCTCCTTTATTATGAAGAGGTACTAAGAGAATTTACAGCTTTATTGACAGGGTGGAAAGACACAGGACTGTTGGGTATGGAGGAGTATAGTTTCTTGAAAAATTATGCTCTAAAATTACCCGTTTTCTTCTTGATACCAAAAATTCAAAACAATGCTACGAAACCCCCAGGAGACCTGTTAATGCTGCGCAGAATAATTTCTTGAAAATTGCATCACAATACATTGATTCTTTTTTCAGGCCATTTGTTAAAGACAGCACATATTTATTTTAACACATTTTTGATATGTCATGTGAGGAAGGTTATCTGTTAATAACTTTGGGTGTGACATCTTTCTATATTAGTATCAGGCATGCGGATGGGTTTAGAACCATAGAATGCATTTTTTGAGCAAGACATATTAAGTTTTATAAACATACCAAAATTCTGAGGATGATGAAATGGCATTTAAAACACAACATTTCTTTCTTTGATGACCACATTTTTTAGCAACAAGGTGGGACTGCAATGGGGACCTGCTTATGGGCTGGTCCTCAACAGACAGACGGCAGCCATATATATCTTTATGGCTGCGCTTTATAGATGAGATTATTTTGTTGTGGAGATTGGAAGCATTAATGTGAACGATTTGAATCTTACAGTTACAAGCATGATCAATGAGAGAGAGAGATGAAGTTCCTAGATATTAAGGTTATGGTGGTGAATCATAAATTGGAAACAGTGCTATATAAGAAGCCTACAGTGGTTAATAGCATTTTGAAAGCTTTTAGCTTTCATCCTACCCAGCTGATAATATTCCAATTTGAGAATTACTTAGAACGAAAATAATTTGCAGCACACAGGCTAGTTATTGCAGTGGAAGTAAAAAAGACACTGGAAAGATTGAAAAAGAGAGAATATAAACAGGAAACTTTAGAAAGTGCTAGCAAAAAAAGTGGAATCCCAGAGAAGAGAGGACCTGATTTTTAAAAACAGTCCAGAGAAAAGAAATAGGACAACACAACACAGGTTTATAACAATGTACAACATTGCCCAGTCTAGAATGAGAGCTATTTTTACTAAAACACTGGCAGCTCCTTAGGAGTGAGCCAGTAATAGGTAATGACTTTCCAGGGAGACCAAGGTTAACTTTCAGGAGAAACAAATCCACAAGAGATACTGAGGTAAGGTGTGATGTAAGAAACATTATTAAGGAAGATCATTATCTAGGAATGGGCAATGGGTTGCAAAGATGTACGAAGTGCAAGGCCTGCAGAAATGGGAAAACCGGAAAGCAGTAATAATTAAAGGCAAGGTTGCACATAGAATATATGTTTTTTTCAATTGTAAATCATGTAATGTACATTGTGAGATGTACATGTCCAAACTTGTACGTAGAAAGTACAACACTTCAAGTACATAAGAGAAATGTGCAGTGCTTTCGTGCAATTGGGAAAAAGGATAATACATATACCATAGTAAGGCATATAAATGAAGCACATGGAGGTAACTTGGAAGATCTTAAGTACTCCATTGTTGATGGTGCTAAAAAGAATGAGAGGAAGAAGTAGAGAAAGAAATATGAGAATTATGGAGTCCAAAAATATAATTATTGTGTTTGACAGCAAAGAAGAGAGGTATGAATGCTGGGGAAGAAATGCACTTCCACTATTAGTTGGTTTAAACTAATTTAGATTGGGCCCTTCACGAAATCATGAGAGTTCAATGTGGCTAAAAAGCAAATGAGACATGTTTGATAAATAGGATGGTGAACTTTATTAGAGAGCAAATAATGTTTTTAACAGAGATTTTATGAAAGGTAATAGTGGTGAAAAAATGTTTTACAGTGAGAGTTTTTAATATTTTGTTTGTTTACTTCTTTCTTCCCCTGCAGATCTGAAGGCAAAGGATTTTGTTTTCAGTTGTTTGTGGGTACAGCACAAAAAGGTATATTGCCCACGGGGGGCTGAATAAAATAAAGATATTGTAATTTTTATGATGGCATATAACTTCAGAGAGTGTGTTTGAGGATTATGGATTTATTCTTGGATTTTTGGCATGTCTCTAAATAGAATGATTGTTTGCCCACTTGAGCTATACCAAGCAAGAGGACGTAGAGATTATTCTCTGTAGTAGTGTACAATGACATAGAGTAGAATGTTTAAAATAAACATGTTAATGCATTTATTAGAGTGTTGTATTATTGCATGCACAACGTTTAGATTGTGTAAGCGGATACTTGATGAATTTTTGCAATGGTAAATATCGCAAGGAGGATACTGTGTATATGTAAGGTTGCGTTTAAGTTTGACATGGAGTTTTGAGTTTGCAAATAATGATTGGATGCAAAAATTATCCATTGAGGTAGCGTAAAATGATGTATGATCGTACAAGATCAGGAAATGAATTGAATACAGTGCTATATGCATGTGCAATGCACAGATTATATATGTGGCGCTTGATGAATTTTTGTAATATTGAATATCGCAACCAGGATATTATGAATGTGAAAAGTTGAGTTCCAGCTCTGCATGGAGTTTTGAATTTGCACATTTTGAGTAGTGGAAAGATGTCACATGAGGAGCTAAAGAGAGAAGTGAAAATTGCATTTTCCCGGTTGAGAGAGGCAGGCAATGCTGAAATGAGTTCTGCAATGTTCACCTTAAATACACCCTGCACGAGGAGCTTTCCGAGTGCTATCATCATTGTATAATCTCCAGAGAGAAAGTGGATATGGTTTACAATGGGGTGGAGGAGCGTTGCGACAGCACCATCGGCCCTCAGGAAGCACCACAGCAATGCCATTAGTCACATGTTTCCATCAAAATGATCCACATTAGTGGCACGCTCTCTTGTGCCGGTGCTTCCATGAGGTTTGACCCACTCATAAATCTTATATTTCCAAAAATCGGGATGCATGCCAATAGCAGAAAAAGTACTGTTTATTACCACATAAATAGGATACGTGTTTCAACCTGCATGGTCCGTCATTTGTGTTCCTCTTACATACACTTTACAATCACAGAAGCATTTTGGTTTTTGTAGTTGTTAAATACACACTCAAGTATTTCTTATTTTCTACTGCTTTGATATTGTAACCTTTTACAAAAACAGATGCTAAACATTGTATTTACGTATAAACAAATATTCCTTTCCCATCAATTTTCTCTAAGTGAGTGTGTGTCCTTGTCATAGTCCAAATTCTCCTTAAGGGGGCTTATTAGGCACATATCGTGCATATTACAGTTGTATAATGTCTGTCTTTATCTCCTCTTGGTGAGCGTTTTAAGTTCAATGTTGTCCTACACTGTCAGATAACGTTCCTAAGAGAGCTATCTGCAATTACTTTTGTCCAAAATTATTGACTTTTCAAAATTTTCAGGGATTCATGGCCCTTGGACTTTTAGTTTTTTGTTTTATTGTGTACCTGGACTCCTTTCTTCTAGACTCTGCACTCTATCTCCACCTCTTGATGATTTTGATACTGTGTCCACCCCAAAATACCATAATATTCTTCATGTGGACCATGTATGCACATCATTAATGTGTCTTGCCCCTGCAAATGTTATGTCATTTTTTTCAACTGCTCTGATGTGTTTTAAAATTCTCTTTTTAAAGAGTGCTTCCAACATACCTCAGTCCACATTCACATTCAAATATGTAAACCACATGGATATTTCAAAATTAATCTTTTGAATAATCCACATCTCTACTTCTTTTGCGTCCATGAAGGACCTCAAGTTTTTACCAGTAGTTCAAGCCTTGCAGCAAAACCACTTCCTGAAACCTTTACTTATTTCCTGAAGCCACGATGTATCTTGTCTTTCTTCAAAATGACTATGTACCAGCATATCTTTGATCGAAGGGGATCTTTTCTATGCAATTGACACTGTGGGGTCACTAGTTGGCAGAGATATACACCTTTGTCCCAGTAGGGACCACAATCCTAGTCAGGGTAAGTCACACCACAATCCAAATTATCCTGTGCCCATCCTCTGGTAGCTTGGCAATGAGCAGTCAGACTTTACTTAGAAGGCAATGTGTAAAGTATTTGTGCAATAAATTATAGAGTAACACAGTGAACGCACCACAGTAATATACCACACAGGTTTAGAAAAATAAATAATTTCTATCTGAGTAGAATAAGGTCAAAACAACAAAGATTCAATTAGCACAAGTTGAAATATCACTTTTAAAAGGTTTAGAAGGGTCTCAATCCTTAGAAATAAACAGTTGTCTCTATGTTACACACAGTACCTGGTATGCATCAAAAATAACAACGTACGGAGACTGCAGAGGAGGAGATGCATGGAAAAACATGGTGTGGCATCAATTTTTCCAACATGGCACAGACAATGCATTGTTTGTTTCCACACTGCAAGGGCAAAGTGTTGTTTCCTCACTGCAATGCAGGGATATTTTGACACCCATGGACATGCTGGAAGAAGGCACAAGCGCTGCGTCGATTCGGTAGGTGATGCATCGAATTTTCCATCGCAAGGGATTTCCTGTCGGGGCTGCCTCATTCTGGGCAGCTGTGCGGCAGTTTTTCCGTCACAAAGCAGGCTTTGTGTCGATTTCGGCAGGTGTTGTGTCAATTTTCGACACACAAAGAATTTCTTGAAGAAGTGAAGTGTTTGGTGGCCCTGAGACTTCAGAAACAGGAGGCAAGCTCAATCCAAGCCCATGGAGAGCACTTTTGGGGAAGGCAGAGTTCTTTCAGCAAAGTCAGAGGCCAGCAGGGCAGCATATGGGCAGATATCCTTTCCAGCAAAGCAGTCCAGATGAGTCCTTTGGACAGCTAGGCAGTTCCTCTAACAGAGTGCAGGTGTGGGTCCAGAAGTGTCTGTGTTGGTGGTGTCAGATACCCAGTTTATATACCCCAAAATACCTTTGAAGTGGGAAAAGAGTGGTTGTGAAGTCCACAAGTACCCCTTTCAGCCCAGTCTTGATTGCCAGGGTCCCTCGGGGGGGGGTTATCAGTCCTTTGTGTAAGGGCAGGCCACTGGCCTTTGAAATGTAAGTGAGAGGCCATCCACCCTTGCAGCCCAGGAAGACCCATTCAGTATGCAGATAATTGCATATGTGAGTGAGTGTTCTGTGCCTATGGTAGTCTGGGTGAAATGCACAAGGGGAGCTGTCAATCACACAGACCAGATGTGGATTGGATAAAGGCTGTAAGGCACAGATGGCAGTAAGTGCAGAGAAATGCCCACTTTCTAAAAGTGGCATTTCTAAAACAGTAATAGTAAATCCAAATTCACCAGTAAGCAGGATTTACTATTACCAGTCTGGCAATACTAAACAAGACATGGCCACTCCATCCAGATCAGAAACTACCACTTAAGGGGATATGAGGGCAGTTCTCATGCTATTCTATGAGAAGAGCAGGTCTCACAATAGTGGGAAATGAAATTAGGAGGTTTTTTCACTACCAGGACATATAAAACACATAAGTACATGACCTACTTTTTACTTACATAGCGCCCTGCCTTAGGGATAGCCTAGGGCCTTCCTTAGAGGTGACTTATATATAGAAAAAGGGGAGATTAAGGCTTGGCAAGTATACCAAGTCAAACTGGCGGTGAACCTGCACACAAAGGCCTTCCAGTGGCAGGCCTGAGAAATGGTTAAGGGGCTACTTATGTGGGTGGCACAATCAGTCCAGCAGGCCAACTAGTATCATTTAATTTACAGTTCCTGGGCACATGTAGTGCAGTTTACTAGGGACTTACAAGTAAATTAAATATGCAAATTGGGTATCAGGCAATGTTACCATGTTTCTAGCATGGAAGAACATGCACTTTAGCACTGGTTAGTAGTGGTAAAGTGTCTCGAGACCTAAAACCAACAATAATACGGTCGGAAATAGAGGAGGAAGGCAAAAAGGTTTGAGTTGAACCCTTCAGAAAGGCCATTTTCTAACAGTAGGCCATAACCTTTTTCTAATGTCTGAAGCCATCATTACCAGTTTGGCGGGAGGCCTCAGCCGTCTGCCAAACTCATCCCGCCAGCCGCCCACCAGTGCAGGCAGAACACCGCTGGCACTGTTACAAGTTCACCGCATGGCCTTTACATTGCAACCAACACGTAATCGAGCCAGTAGCAATGTGGCCATGCACCCATCAAGTATTCCACTACCTGTAACTCGGGCAGTGGAATGAGTGACGGGGCTGTGCATGGGGGCCCCTGCTCTGCCCATGCCAAGTGCATGGGCAGATAGGGGGCCCGATGCCCCCATTTCACCAGCCTTTCCATGACAGTGTGTGGACTTGTAATCCCCAGGGCAGTGCTGCCCTGGCAGATTACAACTGCCAGGACCCACTAGGCTGCTGGCTGGTGGCAGCCTGGCAGTGTCGGAGGTCTGACCGTGGCGGCTCCACCACGGTTGTAATATCGTGGTCCCACCACCAGCCTGTTGCTTGTGGGGCTGCCACCACGAGTCTGGCGGTCTGTAGACTGCCAGACTCAAAGTGAGGGCCTGAGTCTTCTCTCAAAATATGCCATCGCTCTGATTGTGCTACTCTCTTTGCTGTATGATAAAATTACTTTCTGTGCCTGTAATTTGTTCTGAGAGATACCACTCTGTTTGTTTGTATCCAACATTACACTACGTCCACTTTTCTTCCTCTGTCTAAACATCTTTGTATCTGATATTCATAGTAAATCCTAGCTCTAAATCTGTTTACCATTATTTCCCCATTCTTTTCAAACTCAGAGTCCATAAATCAGTTTCTCCTGATTCTTAGGAATTCCTCATACAGAATATTTTTTTACCACATAATGGGGATGAAAACTAGACCCATGTAGAGTAGAATTGGTTGAGGTCTCTTTCTGTTGTAAAGTTGTTTGCTATTCATTATTATTGACGTATATGGTTACATCTAAAAAGGTACATTTTGCTTTATCAATCATACATGTAAATTTCAAACCTACAGAATTAGAATTTAACATCTCAAAAAACTTTTAAAGTGATCTGTTGTGCTATTCCAAATAATAAATAAATCATCTATGTATCTAGTCCATAGTACAACCTTGTCCATGTATTCTTGGTGTTGTTCTCCCCATGCCAGTTCTTTTTCCCACCTCCCCATTGCTAAGTTAGCGTAACTTGGAGAAAAGGCCACACCTATAGCTGTTCCTCGTTGTTTGTACACCTGCTTGTCAAATATAAAGACATTGGGGCATATTTAAGGAAAGTGGCGCTGCACTTAGTGCAGCGCCACTTTTCTTGCACCCTTTAGTGTCCCCTACCGCCACCATGTGTGAGCTGCATCTAAGGTATGGCGCACCATGGTGTAGGTTAGGGGGCAATAACGTCAATTTTATTGATATTGGCGCTACTCCTGCAGAGTACATTGGGGCCCTTTATAAATAATGGAAGCCCGCTTTTCACACCTGCTATGAGCAAATGTTAAAAGTTTCACCCCACTAATGGGGGATCACCCTCTTTACATACATTATGCTTGGAATAGGCATAATGTAGCACAAAGAGTTACAAAGAGTTACAAAGGGTTACAAAGTGGTGCAATGCATGTAAATATAGTGTGAGGATTGTGGCCTCGTTGGGCCACATTAACGTAAAAGAAATGACACTAATGTGGTGCAAGTTGGCGCTAGGGGCTTATAAATATGCCCCATTGTTCTTAAGACATATGTCTATCATCTCTACCAGCATCTTGGAATGCTGGTACTCACACACTCCTCTTTCCTTAAAAAAATATTCAATAGCCTGTAGGCCCACTTCATGTCTAATCGATGTATATAAGGCCACTACAACTATAGTTACCAAAAAATACTAATTTTGCCATATAAGTCCATCAATGATTCTGAGTAAATCGCCAGTGTTTTGATGTATGAATTCAGATTTTGCACCATAGGGGCCAAGTAATACTCTATGTATTTTGCAATGTTCTCTAATAAATACAGAGCCACCTGTAGATGTTATTGGTCTCTCCGGGGGATTCATTCAATTTTTATAAATCTGTTGGTAGCATTGGATGATCAACTGTTAAAAATTTCAATTAATCGCTATTGATAAGCAAATCTGAATCCCACTTCCTCAGTTTTTTGTCAATGTCTTGTTATTTTCAAATGTTGGATTATACGTCAAACTCATATAACTCTCAGCATCATTTAGTTGTCTCATGGCTTATTTGATATAAAATTCCTCGTCTAGTATGACTGTATTGCATCCCTTATCTGCAGGCTTTATGATGATGGTGGGATTATCTTGTAATGATCTGATTGCTTGTCTTTCCTCTTTCAACATATTTTCATATTTCCCCTTATTTTGTTAATTTTGAAATCTTCCCAAATCTTTTGTTAGCAAATCACAAAATAAATCTATTGTGTTGCCAGGTGGTAACATAGACACAATTTTTATTTTGGTTTAAAGTAACTTTTTCTCAGTGTGTTGGTATCAATGCCACAGTACTTCAGTAATTGTGTTTTGGTAACATTTCTTGATCCTATAAATCTAGAATATTCTTCAAATCTAGTATTTGATTAATTTTCATTTGTTTGCCTGTTTGTGACCCAATTGCACCTCCTTTTTTTCTTCGGATTCTGAGCATGGTTCTTAGTTAATGTCAACTTCCTAGGAAACTTATAAATAAGATTTTTGGTATCCCCCTCATTGAAATGGATTTCTGGACAGAAAGAAAGGCCGCCATTGAATACACCCTCCCCCCCCAAACCAACCCCCACCCCTCTATATATATATATAAAAATATGAAATTGGCGAAATACTTTTCCAAAACAGGTCCCATGGTGGCATCGGAAGAAAGCTCTGATATTAGGGATTTAGACATAAATGTTGAACAAAGTACTGATTTAAAAACAATTTATGATTTGACCTATAATTTAAGAGATGAAGAGCTGACTGAAACACAAATATTGGCTACACTGAGCATTGAGATAGATCCTAGTGTGAGAACAAAATTCAAACCTAAATCTAAGTTCTGCCCCTCTCTCTCCCCAGGTAACAAAATTGATATATTCCATGACTTGGTAGTGAGCGATTTAGAGAAATTACAGCCCTCTCTAAAACAAGATAAAGAAAATTTGACAAAGGATCAACGTGAAGCGTTAAAAGGTCTGATGAATAATCAGACAATAGTGATTAAACCTGCGGACAAGGGAGGTAATATTGTAATTTGGAACAAGGACAACTATGTAGAGGAAGCACTCAGACAATTGAACATGAATACGAATTACTGTAAACTGATGCAGAATCCCATTAATGATCTAATATGGGATTTGAATGAAAGATTGGAAAAATTATATTCTGATGTATTGATCAGTTGTGATGAAAAACTATATATGAAGAACGACAATTCAATTATGCCTACAATATATTTTTTCCCAAAAATCCATAAAACCTTAGATAAACCTCCAGGCAGGCCTATAATATCAGGTTGTGGCTCACTATATGAAGGCATTTCGAACTATGTAGATCATTACTTAGCCCCAATTGTAAAAGATCTAAACTCATACATACAAGATGCTGGAGATTTCCTAAGAGCATTGGATGGCGTAGTATGGCAGTCTGATTATCTGGTAGTCACGATAGATGTTGTGTCATTGTATACCTCTATTTCACATCAGGTGGGGATAAATGCAGTGAAATTCTTTCTGTGGCAAAAAAGTATTAATTTTTGGAAACATTCCGAGATGTTATTGGAGATGATAGAATTATGTCTCAATAACAATATTTTTTTGTTTAACCATCAGATTTGCAAACAAATTTGTGGGACAGCAATGGGAATGCCCTTTTCCCCAAGCTATGCAAATCTCATGATGGGGTGGTGGGAGAGAAACATAGCTTGGGGTCAAGAGAATGATATATACATGGACTAAGTGATCATGTGACTTTGTTACATAGATGATTTGTTCTTGATTTGGCATGGAACTGTGCATGAATTTGAGGAATTCTTTTGTGTTTTGAACAATAATGATGTAGGATTACAGTTTACATATAAAACAAGCAACAGCTCGATTGAATTCCTAGATGTACAAGTGTACATTGTAGCAGGAGAATTACAAACCACACTACCCGGGAAACCTACAGCAACTAACAGTATCTTACATGGTACTAGCTTTCACCCTAGATCTTTGGTTAATAGTATCCCTTATGGTGAGTTCATTCGTATTAAAAGGAATTGTTCAGATGAACAGGTTATGAACGAAAAATGTAGTGAGACCAAACAGAGGTTTATGAACAGGGGATACACACTGAAATCAATTAGGCAGGGGGAGATGAAGGCAAGGGCAAAAACCCGGGATCAGGTGCTGGCTAAGAAAAGGAATGTATCAGAACAGCCAGAATGGGAAAAGAATGAGATTAGATTAATTTTAGATTATAGCAAAGAGAATCAACAATTGTGAGAATTTTGAAGAAATACTGGCACCTGATTCAGAAAGACAGGAATATTGGACAACGGGTGGGCACCTGCCCTTCAATCACATATCGGAAAGTACCATCTTTGAAAGTAAAAAGTCACTTTGAAATGTCTAAAACTGTTAATTGGCTATCAGCACAGAATAACGGTTTATTTTGTTGTAGAAAATGCAAAGCCTGCAAAATTGAATGTGACAAAAAGTCTATAATAGACTTTAAATGCACACAAATATTGATCAAAGAGAGAATTACATGTGAAACATCTTTTGTTGTATGCGTCTTGGAATGTCGATGTGGCCTCAGATACGTGGGTAGTACTATATGTCTCCTAAAAGAACGTATCTTAGAACACATAAGGGCAGTACAAAATAAGGACACCACATATGCAATAACCAAACACTTGAAAACCCACTCAGATTTGAATTGGCTGTCCTTGAAATACTACGGTATCACAACAATACAAAAACATGAACGCAGGGGCGATAGGATTCAAAGATTGATACGGTTGGAATTTAGATACATTATTAGATTAAAAACGAAGATGCCATACGGGATTAATTATGACGAGGAGTTATATTGCCATCTCTGATTTCAAATGCAAAGTAAAAATATAGGTTTGACTGTCTTTGGGAAATCAACAATTAAAATAATCTCGAATAATTTCAATCCAGTAAAAATTGGGAGTCATCTCCCTATAGCAAAAGGAGGCTGTGTAGGCTTAAATACCGATAAAGATGAAAAGTATGATCTTAGAATTGTAAATGAATATCAGCAAATACAGTTGGATATTATGTTTTACAATGATGATGAGTAGAGCATTTGTTGTAGGAGTTATGATTTTGTGTTTCTTTTTTCTGTTTGATTGCACTGATGTTGTATATTGATGCATATGTATTTTGAGCACCTTTTGCTATAGTAGTAACACTTATGGGTAGTATTTAAGTTATGGTGTGGTGCACAGTATTATATAATTTGTGAAACACTACACATCCCAGAATGTCACATAAAGGCATGGCTTAGAGGAAGGGTATAAGTAGTGCATGTAATGGATTAATGATTTACCGTGATCAAGACCGGGAAGGTCAAACACGTTGGTGTCAGTTGGTGGAGTTTTCGTGTACTACATAAAAGAAGATTATTGGAATCCTGTGAGTGCGGCATCTTTAACTTTAATGTTAAATTCGTATCAAGATTAATGGGAATTAGGTCCTTCCCCGATGTCGGCACCGATGCAGAGCGGGCCTCTCCCTTGGATCTGTTGGAGTTTGATATATATATATATATATATATATATATAGCGTCATATACCTAGAGACGCTCAACACAGGTAGTGATAGATTAATGCAGTAGATCACAATTTTAATTGCTGCTTTGTGAATAAAAGGGAATCTGCTAATCTCTACCTCTGGCAGTGAAGCGATTCTTGCTGGCTTATACATGTATATATATATATATATATATATATATATATATACATATGTATATAAGATTGGCTCTGAAAAGAGCCTTTGTCTTCATGATGTGTAAGTGATTATTATTATTACACATAACATAGAACGCAATCTCTCAAGTTGTGCAAGAACACCTTGTTGCCTTTGTCTGTTAGGTGCACTCCATCATTTCTGTACAAACCATTCATATCAAATCATAATTTGTTGTGGTATATAGAACCCATGTTAGGGTCCCTGAGTAATGCAGAAACTGTTTTATTAACAAGTTTTCTGGATTTTTCTATTTGTCGGCAGAATTGCGTTAGTTGTCCAGTTCCACTTCTGCCCTTGCCAACTGTTTGAAAAAATCAACGCAGCGTGCAGGAAGAGTGTCAATAATTTTCCAAAGATATCCTTTTTTAGGATTTCCAAACCAACCCCTGAGACTGTGACCAGGTCATTGCCATTACAATGCACAATCATAAGGTCTGCATATTGGCAATCCTTAATGGTTTCAACCAAAGTAAGTAATTGATGTCACTTCAACCCTTTCTGACCAGTCCAAATAATATCCATATTAGATAAACCTAGGTCCATGTCAATACCACTGTTTTTGCACTCTCTCTGACTCAAACAAAAAACTGTGTCCAACAATACATACTCTGAACATCTTGAAGATAATCTGGAATAGCTCCCAGGAAAAGGCTGCACGTGAATGAGGCTGGTTTAAAATGAAATTCAGTTAGAATGAAGGGTAGTAGGTACATTCTGGTGAACAGATTAAAATGGCTATTTTAGAATTTTTTTTGGTTAAGATAGGTAGAGAGGTTATGTGAATTGTAAGTAAATGTTTTAATTGGCTTTACAAAAATTGGAAAACAGTATTAGTATCTGTGATAGGTTTATTGTGAACGCTTCTACTACACCTGCTAAACATGCTTTAAAAGTAAATATGGCCAACTCAGAAACTGTTTCTGACTGTGTTACCATGGTAACACAGCTGCAGTAGCATGAGGGGAAAGTCTATACAAGCAAAGATTAGACTGTGACTTCATTTTAGCAAATATACAGCCAATAATGATTTAAAAGATTATTTGATTTTACAATTTGTTTTTGTGTCATAAAAAAGCATTCATACAGATGTGTGTTTGTTAATATGTTGAAAAATAATTTTCCAAGTTCCCATGGATCCTCAGACCCATCCGTGAATTTACACAGGCGTCCGCGCTGAGCATCGCAAACACATCCACAAATTTACACGGGGCGGGCTGAGTGCCGAAGCGGATCTGTGAATCTGAAAAAAAGTCCTACCGTATTGGGCTTTCTTTTGAAGAGTGTTGCTGAGGGTTCACTACAGAAGCCATTGATAAGTGGTAGAACATAAATTTAACATGAAAGGGAGGTTGTAATTAGTTTGCTGATTGAGTAAACTTCAGAGCAAACTTGAAAAGGTTGCCATTACTGGTTGCCTGCTATGAAAGTGGAGTTCCGTTCTTGTGGTTGGCTTTTGAACATTTTCCAGTGAGAAGAAATTCCAACTGATACTGAAAGAGAAACATACAGTACAACACCCTCACGTATGAGGTATGTGTAGTAAAATGTACTTATTTGATAAAGTATTAGCAAATGAATGAATTAATATTAGGTGAAAGAAACTGGGGATTATTTTGACAAAATGCTATAAAAGATATAAATACTGAGGTGGTCATTTCAACCCTGGCGGTCGGTGTTAAAGCGGCAGCCAAACCGCAAACAGGCTGGTGGGAAAAAAAATGGAATTCCGAGCCTGCCGGAAACCGCCAACAGCGACCTCCACATCAACACACCGCCTGCCACGGCGGTACAAACAAACAGCGCGGCGGTCACCGCCAACAGACAGGCGGAAGACAATGTACCGCCCACTGTATCACAACCTACCAATCCGCCACCTTTTCCGGGGCGGTAGCCCCGCCGATAAAAACACGGCGGAAACAGCCATTTCGAAGGGAAAACGCTCACCTCCATACAGCCCGCGAGGAATCAGGAAAGCATGGAACCCGAACTCCACATACTTCCAGCGATAGTGTTCCTACTCCTGTACCAGGAGCACGAACGCTGGCGCAGAAGACAACGGTGAGTACTGCACCTATGACACAGGGGAGGGGGGAGGGGAACTTATTACGGGTACACACATACGCGACACACCCACCCTCACCCTCACCCACTACAACACACACATCAATGCATAGCAACATATCAGAGTGACACCCCCCAAGCCCCCCGGAAGAATGCAAAGACAAAAGGAAATGATTCTAAACATTGGAATATATTGTATTACTGTCCAAAAAATATATATACACATCAAAAACTCTTATATACATAAATGTACAAGTCCAAGCATTGTAGCAGGCATTGTTCGTGGACCACTGGGCCCAAATCACATGGGCAAAGCCCACACAGGATACCTGACTCCAACGGAGAGAACACTGCAGGGGCATCAGATAGCAAAACTACAGGCACCTCAGGGGGAAGGGAATGGTGGGCACCTCAGTCAGATGAGTGCACGACGCCAGATCCACTAGGGGCCTCCATGCCCACTGTTCAATCCTGGGGAGTGCAAAGCCACAGTCTCACAAGTCCAGACAGTGGGTGGGCTGCCCACTGTTACATCCTGGGGAGTGCAAAGCCACAGTCTCACAAGTCCAGACAGTGGGTGGGCTGCCCACTGTTACATCCTGGGGAGTGCAAAGCCACAGTCTCACAAGTGGATAACAGTCTCCACTGGTTCTGGAGGGGGCCTGGTGCCCAGAGTGCTTCGTGCAGCCCTGCCCGACACAGATGCGGGCCAGCCCCTGCCGCTCATGGGCCAGCGGTACTTGAGATGAAGGACCCAGTGCAGCGGTGCTTGAGACGGCGGTGCCCAGTGCAGCGGTGCTTGAGACGGCGGTGCCCAGTTCAGCGGTGCTTGAGATGAAGGGCCCAGTGCAGCGGTGCTTGAGACGGTGGTGCCCAGTGCAGCGGTGCTTGAGATGAAGGGCCCAGTTCAGCGGTGCTTGAGATGAAGGGCCCAGTTCAGCGGTGCTTGAGATGAAGGGCCCAGTGCAGCGGTACTTGAGACGGCGGTGCCCAGTGCAGCGGTGCTTGAGACGGCGGTGCCCAGTGCAGCGGTGCTTGAGACGGCGGTGCACAGTTCAGCGGTGCTTGAGATGAAGGGCCCAGTTCAGCGGTGCTTGAGATGAAGGGCCCAGTGCAGCGGTACTTGAGACGGCACTGCCCAGTTCAGCGGTGCTTGAGATGAAGGGCCCAGTGCAGCGGTGCTTGAGATGAAGGGCCCAGTTCAGCTGTGCTTGAGATGAAGGGCCCAGTTCAGCGGTGCTTGAGATGAAGGGCCCAGTGCAGCGGTACTTGAGACGGCGGTGCCCAGTGCAGCGGTGCTTGAGACGGCAGTGCCCAGTTCAGCGGTGCTTGAGATGAAGGGCCCAGTGCAGCGGTGCTTGAGACGGCGGTGCCCAGTGCAGCGGTGCTTGAGACGGCGGTGCCCAGTTCAGCGGTGCTTGATATGAAGGGCCCAGTTCAGTGGTGCTTGAGATGAAGGGCCCAGTGCAGCGGTACTTGAGACGGCGGTGCCGCTGCCTATCTTGGGATGTTTCTCCGGGGGTGGGCTGCCCGTGCCTTGGCTTCGTACCGAACTGGCTGCCCTGGAGGGTGGGGCACTCCACAGTCCATGGCAGACTGTGATGACAGGGGCCGGTTTTGTCGTGGCTGAGGTGCTGACTGTAGTCCTATGACATGGACGGGGTGGGGGAGTTGGGGGAAAGAGGTTGAGTTTGGACAGGAAAAGCTTTTTAGGAGCAGTGGGACGGTTAGGTGTAGTGGGGATGGGAGTGGAGGAAGAGGTTGTGGTTGTAGGAGTTGTAAGTTTGGTGTCTTTGGGTGCAGGTGCTTGGGCTGGAGGCTGTCGTGAGGTGGATGGCTGTTGGGTGGGTGGCTGCCTGCGTTTGTGTATCTTGGAAGAGGGGGTCACAGACACACTGGGAGAGGACACAGGGAACGTGTAAATGGCAGTGGGGGTGGTGACTGCACGTGTGCAGGGTGTTTTGGTGTGTGTGCTGCTGAGGGATGTAGTGGCTGAAGATGTTGTGCATGCAGGTGTGAGTGGAGACGTGACAGGGAGGGAGGAGGGAGACGAGGAGGAGAGGGACACAGTGGAGGCAGTGGGTGTTGGTATGTCTGTATGTGGATGTTGCTTGGGTGAATGCCTGTGTGGTGTGTGGTGCTTATGTTTGCCTGAGCTTCCCTTGGGTGTTGACGTGTGTGCAGGCTGGTCTGATGGTGTGTCTGGGATAGGCAGAGGTACAGGTGATAGGGTATGGGTGGAGGAAGTTGGAGGGGGGAGGCTAGAGACAGGGACAATGGCTGTCATCAGTGCTGTGGCCAGAGTCTGGAACGATCGCTGAAGGGCAGCCTGACAAGAATGAATGCCCTCCAGGTATGCATTACTCTGGTGCACCTCCCTTTCTACACCCTGGATGGCATTCAAAATGGTAGACTGCCCAACAGTGAGCGTCCTCAGGAGGTCAATGACCTCCTCACTGAGGGCAGCAGGGGTGACTGGGGCAGGGCCTGAGGTGCCTGGGGCGAAGGAGATGCCCACCTTCCTGGGTGAGCGGGCACGGGGCAAACGCTGATGGGCTGCTGGGAGGGCGGTGCTTGTGCGGTGGGTGGCGGCTGTACCTGTTGTTGCGGGGGGCACAGATGTTGCCGCCACCACAAGGGAGCTCCCTTCAGAGGACGAGTCGGTGTCACTGATGTCTGCTCGAGTCCCCGCTGTGGCTCTCCCCTCGCCCTCTGTCCCACTGGTGAATTCGGAGTCCGTTGCATGGCCCTCCATGGCCATGTGGGACGCAGCTCCCTCGTGCTCCGATGCCACTTCTCCTCCACCTGATGATGCTAATGCACACATGAACAGGAAGACCCCAAAAAAGGGGGGGAGAGAAAATAAAGATATGTTCAGTGCATGCACTGGCGACATCGTTGGCGGACAGGACAGACACAGAAGCCCCCTGCACTACGCCGCGCACTTGGGGTCGACTATTCAATCCGTGGGACATGGCCTACAAGCCTATGGACAACATCTGCACACATAGATGACACAGGGCCATGAATAGCTGTACTAGGCACCCTACAGAGGTGGGGTGCGGGGGCACAGGGCCATGCCTTACGGAGGGGCCTAGCCTACAGAAATCGCCCTGGCCTAGGGATACCCACAGCCCTCCTCCCCCACCCAGACACCTCCACTGTGCGCAAAGTCAACAGAATGAGAGTGTACTCACCCCCTTGTGTCTGCTGTGATGTCCTCACGCGCCCATCCAAATCGGGGTAGGCCACCGCCAGGATCCGGGACATCAGGGGGTCAAAGTCCGACTGGCACCCCTCCCACGTTGGGAGGCCATCCCCAGCTGAGCCTCCGCCATCTTCCTGCAACAGCGGCGGATGTCCTCCCATCTCTTCCGGCAGTGGGTGCCCCGTCTGTGGTGGACCCCCAGGGTCCGGACGTCCTTGGCGATGGCACGCCAAATATCGATCTTCTGGTGGGCGCTGACCTATGTGAAATGTACAGGGGGAGAAAAATAGTCATCACCTTCTGCATATTCAATGTGAGTGGCCCCCCATCCCTACCCTTGCCATGTGGCACATGCTCTCACCGTCGTTTGATGCATGCCTCAATCGCTCCCCTCCCCACCATCTTTCATCCACCCCACTCAACACAGGCATTGCGCATAAAGCATGCTCCCTCAGTACTAATCTGTTGGTCTGGAGGACCGTAGAGTAGCGCGTACTGGGGGAGGACCCCATCCACAAGTTTCTCCAACTCCTGAGCTGTGAAGGCAGGGGCCCTTTCCCCAGTCGCATGAGTCATTGTCTCTTCCAGACCGAGGTCACAGCAACACTTGCAGTGTAGGTCCTCTCCTGTCGAAGATCAGGTATCGAGTGATTAAGCAGATAGAAAATGGCGGTCACGCCCGCGGCGGTGCGTACTGCGGCGGTGCGTACCGCGACCGCCGGCGCACATCTTCATTGGCTCATGAGACCCATAGGGTTCAATGTTAACCAATGCTGCTTTGCGCCGCTGTCTTCGTCCGCCTACCGCCACGGTGTGCCACGCCAGCGCATTTACCTCACATCCCATTGTCGCACTTCACAGGTCAGGCAGCCGCCATTTCAGGGGCCCACATGGCTTACTTTTTACTGCATCACACATACCAAGGCCTTGCATCAACACTTATACAAAGCATTCAATGGAGTGAGAATCGTGTTATGTGCAAGCTGTGGTTACGTACCTGTGGGTTGATTGGCTCTGTGCTCGCTGTTGTCCTTCATAGGCACCGTCCGCTGGGACATGCGAGGAGATGGCGGAATCTTCCTGTGTACAGACCGCTGGTGGACCTGTCGACAATGGAGGAAAGACATGTCATACTGACATACAGGCTTGACTGAGCCACTATTCATGAACTGTGTGCTCAGCTGGAGCCAGACCTGATGTCACCAATCCGCCAACCCACAGGGATCCCCCCTCTAGTGCAGGTGCTGTCAGTGCTCCATTTCCTTGCAAGTGGGTCATTTCAAACAACAGTGGCCATATCATCAGGGATGTCCCAGCCTATGTTTTCCAAGGTGTTGTCCAGAGTGTTGTCTGCCCTGTGAAACACATGCGCACATCGTTTTCCCTGAGGTGGGGGATTTGCCTACAGTGAAGGGTGATTTCTATGCCCTTGGACATATCCCTAACATCATAGGTGCCATTGATGGGACCCATGTGGCTTTGGTTCCCCCCACAGGAGTGAACAGGTGTACAGAAACAGGAAGAGTTATTATTCGATGAATGTGCAGATAGTATGTTTGGCAGACCAGTACATCTCCCATGTTAATGCCAAGTTCCCTGGCTCAGTGCATGACGCGTACATCATGTGGAATAGCAGCATCCCTTACGTGATGGGTCAACTCCAGAGGCAACGTGTGTGGCTAATTGGTGACTCTGGTTACCCCAACCTGTCATGGCTACTGACCCCAGTGAGGAATCCCAGGACAAGGGCAGAGGAACGCTACAATGAGGCCCATGGGAGAACTAGGAGGGTGATCGAGCGGACCTTCGGGCTCCTGAAGGCCAGGTTCAGGTGCCTCCATATGACAGGTGGATCCCTATTCTACTCACCAAAGAAGGTGTGTCAGATCATCGTGGCCTGCTGTATGCTTCACAACCTGGCTTTGCGACGACAGGTGCCTTTTCTGCAGGAGGATGGTCCAGATGGTGGTGTTGTAGCAGCTGTGGAGCCTGTGGAGAGTGAAGACGAGGAAGCCGAAGAAGACGACATAGACAACAGGAACACAGTAATACAGCAGTATTTCCAATGACACACAGGTAGGAATACACACCGGCATATTACATATACTTAAACACTACTACCTCTCTACTGTCTGTCCTTTTCCCCCCCTGTATGGTAACTGAGTTGTGACTTTCCTTTCCGATTTCAGAGATGTGGGCCCCACTGCGTGACATCTGCTTTGTTTCCCCATGAACTACAGCTGTGTGACATTGGTATGTTGGCATCACAATGTAAATAAGCATTTTGGCACGTTAATGTCTAATACATTTGTTCAAAATCACAGCCAGACCCCTGATTGTTTTGTGCAATAACTGTGTTTATTACAGTGCTCTATATTGGTGGGTGGTTGCAAATTGGTGAGGGGTGATGGTGGAGGATTGTCCATGGCAGAGTCCAGACTATTTGTATCACAGGTGCATTGTCCAAATGCCTGTGGAAAGTGGAGCAGGGGAAGTTTAAGGATGGACAGAGTGACAATGTGGGACAGTGGGATGACAATCAGGGAGGTATCCTTTCCTGGCGGGGGACTTGGCATCTTACTCTGTCTTCTTCCTGGATCTCAGGGCCTGCTTGCGGGGTGGTTCTCCTTCTGCAGGGGGTGGGGTTCTGGTGGCCTGTTGGTCCCGTGGCGGGGCCTCCTGTCCACTAGCGCTGGCAGAGGTGGTAGGCAGTTCTTGGTCCATGCTAGTGTCAGGGGCCCTTTGTGGTGCCACAGTGTCCCGTAATGTGGTGACTACCAGATTCAGAGCCCCTACAATGGTGCCCAGGGCGGAACTGATGGTTCGTAGTTCCTCCCTGAACCCCAAATACTGTTCCTCCTGCAGAGCTGGATCTCCTGAAACCTGGCCTGTACCGTCGCCATTGTCTCCTGGGAATGATGGCAGGCTCCCATGATGGAGGAGAGGGCCTCGTGGAGAGTGGGTTCCCTGGGCCTGTCCCCCCCCCGTCGCACAGCAGCCCTCCCAGTTCCCTCTTTTCCCTGGGCCTCTGTCCCCTGGACCGTGTGCCCACTACCACTGCCCCAGGTCCCTGTTGTTGTTGGGGTGGTGGGTTAACCTGGGTGCCTTGTAGTGGTGGACACACCGCTGATTGACGTGTCCTGGGGACAGAGGTATGGGCCCGCTGGGTGGGTGCTGTGCTGGTGTTCCCAGAGGGGGGAAGGTCTGCTGTGGCCTGTGGCTGTCTGAGGGGAACAGACTGTCCCGAGGTCCCCGATGGGCCGGGCTGGTCATCTAGATCCAGGTCGACAGAGCTGCTGTCATCACTGTGGGCCTCTTCTGGGGGTGGAGTGGACATTTGTGGACCCTCCTGCGCGGTGATGTGGCGTTCGGGTCCTGCAGGGGTATAAAGGGATGGTTATTGCATCTGTGTGTGCCATAGCGTGCAAAGGGTGGGTGCCCGTGTACCCCAGTGCTTGCATTCCTGTGTGGGGGCTTTTGTGACGGTGGTTTGGGGGGGATGGGGATGTGCAGTGGGCATGCTGTGGTGATGGGTGTCCATGCTTTGTGGTCGCATGCAGGGCTTGGGGTTGGGATGGGTGGGTTGTGATGGTGAGACATTTGCAAGGAGTAGGTGTGATGGGGGTGAGGGTGTGGGTGGGGGTATGAGTTGGTATGCTGGTGGGGTGGGGTGGATGAAGTAGTGAAGATGAGACTTACCAGAGTCCATTCCACCAGATACTCCTGCGAGGCCCTCAGGATGCAGGATCGCCAAGACCTGCTCCTCCCATGTTGTAAATTCTGGGGGAGGAGGTGGTGGACCGCTGCCAGTCCGCTGAACCGCGATGTTGTGCCTGGATACCATTGAACGCACCTTCCCTCGTAGGTCGTTCCACCGCTTCCTGATCTCGTCCCTATTTCTTGGGTGCTGTCCCACAGCGTTGACCCTGTTGACTATTCTGCTCCATAGCTCCATCTTCCTGGCAATGGAGGTGTGCTGCACCTGTGTTCCGAAGAGCTGTGGCTCTACCCTTAAGATTTCCTCCACCATGACCCTGAGTTCATCCTCAGAAAACCTGGGGTGTCTTTGCGGTGCCATGGGGTGGTGTGGGTGATGTGTGGGGTGGATTGTGTGGTGCTAAGTGTGGTGATGTGTATTGGTGTGTTGTGTGAAGTGCGTGGTAATATTGCTGGGTGAATGTAATATGCGCATCTGGGTGCTCGGATGTCTATTTCTCTGTGCGTGGTACCGATTCTCTAGGAGTGGAGGTTTGTGGGTGATGTGGGTGTGTGTTTTATATTTAATTGGGTGTGTGGGTGTGGTGTGTGTATGTGTCTCAGGTATGTGTATTTTGAATTGTCCAATGTGGCTGTGTTTAGTAAGAGTGTGTGTATTTTGAGCGCGGCGGTGTGTACCGCCAATGGAATACTGCGGTTGAAAGACCACCGCGTGGATTCGTGTGTCGTGATAGTGTGGGTGTATTTCTGTTGGCGTGACGGAGGAGGTTTGGTCATCGCCAGTTTCTCGCTGACTTTTGGTGTGGCGGACTTTTGTGGATGTCTGTATTTTGCGCGGTTTGCCTGTTGTGGGTAAGAATGACCGTGGCGGTTTACCGCGGCCGCGGCGGGATGTTGGCGGTCTTCTGACAGCGGTAAGCGGCTTTTACCACCAAGGTTGTAATGACCCCCCTAGGTTTGTTTTATATATACACACATTATATGTTATTCAATAAATAACGAAATGATTTAGTTGAAATTGATTAAGGTATTTAAAGGATATTTCCATTTCCTTTCAATATATTATACTGGTCCATGAGCAATGTTGAAGCTACTATACAGAATGCACTGATTAGTAATTACATGATTAAAAATGTTTTTCTCAGTTTTAATAACTTAAATGTGTATGTCTATACTGAAATGGGTGTCTATAAAATCAATGTTGAGTTCATGCTGAGAGTCACACATATTGAGAGATAGTAGAGATTATTTCACTACCACTTAGACATCGATATGGCTGAAGCATACTACTTGAAAGGCCAAGAGTCAAGATTTACTATTAGTTTCATTTAGTATTAAAAACCTGCTGAGAAAACATGAAACTTCTTTTGCTTTAGAAAGGGAAGGTGTCAGATATGGTGTATGTAGGTTGCAGAGGAGGCTACTGTGTCTCTAAAAGATACAAAAAATGATATTAAGTTTTACTGTCTTAAAACTCCACTTACTATCTTAAGATATACAATGTCTAATCTATACTGTTACCCACATACAAAATAAGACAACAATAGAGACTCACAGTCAGTTAGACACACAAACAACCACTAATATATTTATCTGCATATAGAGACAGTAAGTATATTTGCTGCAGTGAGAGATCTGTTTAACAAGTAATATAGTGAATGTAATATGTAGTTTTTCACAATGATAATGTAGATTCTTATTTATATAAATTGTGGTTTGAATATGGTTTAGGCAACTAATCATGACCCTAGGTACACAGTTTTATTCTTACATACACCTGATATTCGAAAATGTGTGTAAAAACGTTTATACACTCAGTTTATCATAGAAAACTCCATCTTTAAGGGAGATGCTTGTAGGCTATAGAAGGGAGTATTTCCTTATTAAAATATGAAACATGTCATTTTGAGTTTTACTGACTACGATCTTAGCTTCCAGACCCCTATGCCTAGTGTTAGACCTGGCATCCTTGGCGTGGTCTTCCCTGTCACTTTTGCCTCTGCTTCTCATGTTTTGACAGTGGGCTGGATTCTGTTTTTACTGCTTTTGGGATGCTGGGCACTTTACCACTACTGACCAGGGCTAAAGTGCAAGTGCTCCCTATGTAAATTGTATGTGTGATTGGCTTTTCCCTGATTGGCATAATTGATTTGCTAATAAGTCCCTAGTAAAGTGCTGTAGAGGTGCCTAGGGCCTGTAAATCAAATGCTACTAGTGGACCTAGAGCACTCGTTGTGCCACACCATGAGTAGCCCTGTAAACATGGCTCAGACCTACCATTTCAGTGTCTGTATGTACAGTTTTAACCTACCAATTCGACCTGGCATGTGAACACTGCCACCCACATCGCCGGACACACACTCGACCCTATCTTCTCCGCCAGCAAACACGTCTTCTTCAGCCACGCCTCCGCCCTTCATTGGACCGACCACAGCTGCGTCCACTTCACATTCCGACGCGAGACCCGCCACCTCCGCACTCAATCCATCCCTCGCCGACAGTGGAACAAGATCCCTGAAGAGCAACTCTTCTCCGCACTCGCCGCCAACCAACCCACCCTCACCACCGACCCCAACGACGCAGCCCTTAACCTCACAAACTGGATCTCCAACTGCGCAGACAACCTTGCTCCCCTCAAACGCTCGCAGCGACAAAACAACACCAAGAAACCCCTCTGGTTCTCTGACACCCTCAAAGAATCAAAGAAAACTTGTCGCGCACTTGAGAAAGCCTGGCGCAAGGACCGCACCGCTGACAACATGACCCCCCTCAAGAACGCTACCCGCGAACACCACCACCTGATCCGCGCTGCCAAAAGGAATTTTTTCACCGACAGGCTGGACAAAAACAGCCACAACAGCAGAGAACTCTTCAGCATCGTCAATGAGTTCTCCAACCCCAGCGCCAACGCCAACGCCGTCACGCCCTCACAGGATCTGTGCGAATCCCTCGCCACTTTCTTCCATTGCAAGATCAGCGACCTCCACGACAGCTTCGGACACCAGACCCAACCAAACACCACAGAACCCACATCCCCGACCATCACCCTCAACAACTGGACCCACATCAGCACGGAAGAAACCAAATCCATCATGAACTCTATCCACTCCGGCGCCCCTTCGGACCCCTGCCCGCACTTCATCTTTAACAAAGCCGACGACATCATCGCCCCGCACCTCCAGACCGCCATCAACTCTTCTTTTTCCTCTGCTACCTTCCCCGAATGCTGGAAACACGCCGAAGTCAACGCCCTACTAAAGAAACCTACGGCTGACCCGAGCGACTTGAAAAACTTCCGCCCCATCTCCCTTCTGCCTTTCCCAGCCAAAGTAATAGAGAAGACCGTCAACAAACAGCTGACCACCTTCCTGGAAGACAACAACCTGCTCGACCCCTCACAGACCGGATTCCGAACCAACCACAGCACTGAAACCGCCCTCATCTCAGTCACGGACGACATCAGAACCCTGATGGACAACGGTGAAACAGTCGCCCTCATTCTTCTCGACCTCTCGGCTGCCTTTGACACCGTCTGCCACCGCACCCTAATCACCCGCCTCTGCTCCACTGGGATCCAAGACCAGGCCCTGGACTGGATCGCCTCCTTCCTCGCAAACCCCTCCCAAAGAGTCTACCTCCCTCCGTTTCGCTCAGAACCCACTGAGATCATCTGCGGCGTACCTCAAGGCTCATCACTCAGCCCGACACTCTTCAATGTCTACATGAGCCCCCTCGCCAACATCGTACGCAAGCACGACATCATCATCACCTCCTACGCCGACGACACCCAACTTATACTCTCCCTCACCAAGGACCCCGCCAGCGCCAAGACCAACCTACAAGAGGGTATGAAGAACGTCGCAGATTGGATGAGGCTCAGCCGCCTAAAGCTGAACTCTGAAAAAACGGAAGTCCTCATCCTCGGCAACACCTTCCACAGGCCTGCCATTGCAGCCTGCGTGAAATAGTGCACACACTATTTCACAGCCATTTTCACTGCACTTAAGTAACTTGTAAGTCACCTATATATCTAACCTTCATTTACTGAAGGTTAGGTGCAAAGTTACTAAGTGTAAGGGCACCCTTGCACTAGCAAAGGTGCCCCCACACAGTTCAGGGCCAATTCCCGGAACTTTGTGAGTGCGGGGACACCATTACATGCATGCACTACATATAGGTTAATACCTATATGTAGCTTCACAATGGTAACTCCGAATATGGCCATGTAAGGTGTCTAAGATCATGGAATTGTACCCCCATTCCAAATCTGGTATTGGGGAGCCAATTCCATGCATCCTGGGGGCTCCACCATGGACCCTCCAGTACTGCCAAACCAGCTCTCTGAAGCTTGCAATGCAGCTACAGCTGCTGCCACCTCACAGACAGGGTTCTGCCCTCCTGGGATCTGAGCAGCTCAGTCCCAGGAAGGCAGAACAAAGCATTTCCTTTGGGAGGAGGGTTTTACATCCTCTCCCTTTGGAAATAGGTGTAACAGACTGGGGAGGGGTAGCCTCCCCCAGCCTCTGGAAATGCTTTGAAGGGCACAGATGGTGCACTCCTTGCATAAGCCAGTCTACACCAGTTCAGGGACCCCCAGTTCCTGCTCTGGTGCGAAACTGAACAAAGGAAAGGGGAGTGGCCACTCCCCTGTCCATCACCACCCCAGGGGTGGTGTCCAGAGCTCCTCCAGTGTATCCTAGACTTCAGCCATCTTGTTTTCCAAGGTGTGGGGACACTCTGGAGGCCTCTGAGTGACCAGTGCCAGCAGGTGACTTCAGAGACACCTCCTGATAGGTCCATACCTGTTAAGCTAGCCAATCCCCCTCTCAGGGCTATTTAGAGTCTCTCCTGTGGTTTTCTCTTCAGATTCTACTTGCAAGTTTCCAGCAGGAATCCTCTGCAACTACTGCTTCATCCTCTGACCTCAGATCAACCGCAGCGTGCTCCAGGAAACACTGTAATAGCAACAAAGTATCCACAAGGGATACTTTTCTTCTGCAACTTCAGACCGAAGAAATCTCCTGTGGGGTGACGGAGTCACTCCCCTGCTCACACAGGCACCTTCTAAGTTGACGACTGGTTCTCTTGGACTCCTCTCACAGTGACCAGCATGCTCCTTGGAACACAGAGGGTGGACCCCACTGACACAGACTATCCTGAGGTCCAGCTGTCGCAATTTGGAGGAGGTAGGACCTTGCCTTTCCCCAGAACGACAGTACCCCTGTGCACCGAGTCTTCTTCACCTCCTGAGGACTCTGTGTGCTATTTACAAAATTCCTTCAGGCACAGCCTGACTCAGGTCCTCAGCACTCTATCCTATGACGCTCAACTAGCTGAGTTGATCTCCTGCAGTGTGGGACCTTCCTTGGTAGTGCTGCATCAAACACACTTTGTCCCCATGTGCTTGGACACCCAGGGGTGCTATCTGGTGTTCTGAGGACTGTCTAAAGAGCTGAGAGACCCCTATTCCTCCTCACACAGAGTTGAGGCCCCCAGGTCCTTCCTGGGTCCAGATAGCACCTAGTTGACTCACAACATGACTTTGCCGGAACCAAGGCTTGTTGGAAGAATCCAGCACCAAAGCTCCCCTGCATCCAACTTCACGTATTGGGACATCCAGTGCATCATTCAGGAACCTGCTGGCATCTTCCTAGGGTGCATTTCTGCAGTCTTCATCAAACCTGGGACTCTCCTTTTGCACCTTCTTCTGGGTTGGCAGGGGCTCCTGTCCTTCCTGAAACTTCATTTGACTTCTGAACTTGGTCTCCTTCTTTTGCAGGTCTTCAGGTCCAGGAATCCACTGTTTCCCGTTTACAGACTTGGTTGGTTCTTACAATAATCATGAGGTCTAGTGTGTCCTACGGAAACTTGCAGTACTTTACTCCTGATTTTCTGGCCTCTGGGGTGGGGTAATTTACTTACATTTACTCTATTCTTACTCTCCCAGTGATTCTGCACACATTACACTTGTCTAGGGGGAATTCATGATTCGCATTCCACTTTCTTAGTATATGGTTTGTGTTGCCCCTAGACCTATTTTCTCCCATTGCATTCTATAGCTTTTCCTATTGTTTGCACTATCCTATGTCTAATTACTTGCCTTATTTTGGTGTCTAGAGTATATATTGTGTATATGACTTACCTCCAGAAAGAGTATTGCCTCTAATATATATTTTTGGTACTGTGTCACCGAAATAAACTACCTTTATTTTTGGTAACACTGAGTATTGTCTTTACTTGTGCATAAGTACTGTGTAACTATAACTGGTATTGCATGAGCTTTGCATGTCTCCTAGTTCAGCCTAAGCTGCTCTGCTATAGCTACCTCTATCAGCTTAAGCTGCTAGAACACTACTACATTTCACTAATAAGGGATAACTGGACCTGGTATAAGGTGTAAATACCCGAGGTACCCACCACAGACTAGGCCAGCCTCCTACATATAGCTAATAACAAAGAAGATAGAATCAGTCACATATCTAGTGAAACACTGAGATAGCCACTTGTACATTTCCCAAATGCAGCCACTAACACACCCAGAAATACACCAAGGCTCACACTGATGCATATACTGACCCACCTAGGCACACACTCATCCATACACTGACACACCTAGGCACACACGGATCCATACACTAGCACACCTAGGTGCACACTGATGCATACACTGACACACCCAGACATGCAAGAATGAATACCTCCACACCGCTAGCACACCCTGTTTTATGCACTGACATACCCATGTGCACACTGATGCATTGACGGAGATACTCAGGTGTACACAAACGAATACACTGCAACACCCAGGTGACAGTGATCCATACCCTGATACACTGAGGCACACACTGATATATACAGTGAGCAACACAGACACAGGGGGTTATTCTAACTTTGGAGGAGGTGTTAATCCGTCCCAAAAGTGACGGAAAAGTGACGGATTTACCACCAGCCGTATTACGAGTCCATTATATCCTATGGAACTCGTAATACGGCTGGTGGTATATCCGTCACTTTACCGTCACTTTTGGGACGGATTAACACTCCTCCAAAGTTAGAATAACCCCCACAGTCTCTTCTATACACTGACACACCTAGGCACACAGTGGTGCACATTGAAGCAATCACAGACATTCATATGTACACTGATGCATATACTGAGACACCCAGGCACAGATGGATGCATAGACTGACACATCTAGGGACACACTGATGTATACACTACCACACCCAGGCACACACCAATCTATACACTGATACACCCAACATATACTGATGCATACACTTATACAGCCAGGGACACACTGATACATACACTGAGACACCCAGGCATACATTGATGCATACACTGACACAGATAGGCACACATTGATGCATACACTGCCACATCCAGGCATACACTCATGCACACACTGACACACCCAGGCACATGCTGATTTGCATAGCCATTCACCTAGGCCCGAATACTCCAACACAGCCTCATGCAGATTCATGCATACACTCATAGACTAAGGCACACACATACATACAGTGACGCATCTGGGAGGACACAAGAAGACACTGATACATTCAGTGACCCGTACAAGGTCACATGTATGAATAATTTGACACAGCCAGGCACACATAGACTGATACCTCGGAGAAAGTCATGCATTCACTAACACACTGATGTACACATTCACATGTAGTCTGACAGATGCAGGAACATACTTATATAGTATATATTTGTATATTTACTATCAAGTGAGCTATGCATTAGAAAATGTTCTTCTTCAGGTTTTTTTTCTGTATTAGTAAATTTATTAATTGTTTGTTTTCCTACCTAAATAAGAAGGAAAACCTAAATAAGAAGCTTCACAATGCCTAACAAAAGCAAAAGAAGTAAAAAGCAAAATAAGGTTGAAAAGGTCCAGAGGAAGACAGCAGCCACTGGAAAGAGTAGTAAGGATTTTTTTTAAAGAAATATGCTGTAAAATACAAAATGAGAGAAAGATGTCAATTAAAAGTGTGAACTTGAAACGTAGTGATAAAGAAGAACAAATGGATGTTATGAGAATTAGGAAATCTAATAAGAAGCCACAGAGTTTCAGACAGCAACAATTTAAGGAATTTTAGAGTAAAAATGTTTAGAAACTGAGTACTTCAAAATTTGTGAACAAAATGAAGAAGTATAAGACGAGAAATGCTATTACAAAGCAAAAGCATCATATTGATACAAACCATTTGGTGTGAAGAGGAAACATTTTATTCTAATATTGAATAGAGTGAAAACACTAGATAAAACCGTCATGTCTATGAGGAAAATAACTTTAACAAAGAAAATGAATAAAGGTAATTTTTGCAAAAATGTTAAAGGTGAGTGGGAGCATACATCTAGTACATGACAGTTTTTTTATTTTTATAAAGAGGGTTATTTCCAGGAGAATACATCAGTGCATGCAGTTAACACAACTGGTCGATGTTATGAAGTAAAATGTGGTAATCCTGTAGAAAAAGAAAAGATAGTTGCTAGTGATGTAGAAGAAGTGATAGCACAAGGAAGGCATAAACATATGTCTGTGTACAAGTTGAAGTGTAGTGATATTTGTAGTGTCCATCAGGAATCAATTAATAAACTGAAAACTTTCTTAAGAGACTTTTTTTGGAGAAGCCTGAAACAGAAAATGAAACTGCTTCAACAATTAAATCCATGCAAAGTTAGAAAATGTATTAACTTACACGGCCATTCATTGGCATGTCTTTCAAAGAAAGTGTGTTGAAGCACTGTTCATCACTTTAGAAGGTTCGCTGTGCATCATTCAAGTATGCAAAATTTGGTAAGAAGACTTTATTATGTGAAAACTCCAGCTTTATGATTAGAAGCTCAGAAGATACATCTCTCTTACATAGTACTGTAGCAGAGGTTGAGAAAGTTTCTCAAGACATTCAGTTCTATTTCTTTGGCCCTAAAGAAGAGAATAGGGAGAATGACCAGGTACTGATTGCAGGTGTAGAGCAAGTAGACACAGAAGTTAGTATTGAAAAAAATAGAATATAAATAGATACATTCAAATCAGTATGTTCTGAGGAACCAGAGTTTGTGTTTCTTGTCCCCATAATCACTATAAAAAACTAATTTGTAATGTAGATGTAATTTCTAAAAATGAAGATGAAAACAGTGATAATTGGCAGGATTTGGGTGCATATCTATTTGTAGAAGAACACTCTGATTTAGCCAGAAAGAAAATAATATGTAAGTATTGTGATGACAAGTTACAAGAGTATAAAATGCGGAGCTAGAGCAATTCATTAGAAATTAGCATTGGTACCCATGCCACATAAACTTAATTAATTAAATGTGTATGAATCATTGTTAATACAAACTGTATATCCCTTTCAATCAATTGTTTGCATTGAGCCAAAAACAGGGAAACTGCCACCAACAGAAATAGAAAAAGGACTAAAGGGAAAAGTGGTGTATTTATCTCTAGATTTTAAAACAAATGTTGATACTGTGGATGTTGAAAAGGATGTACATTAACCACTGATTATGCTAGTAAATGGTGTTCCTACAAAAAGTAAAAACAAATTGGCAAGAATTAGTAGATTCCAATAAAGTTAAAAAAGCTACAATCTATTTGAAAGAATTCTTTTTTATAGTAATGTTGATATTGCTGGAGATGTAATCTGTTTTGAAGATATATTACTGCAATCTAGTGAACAAATTGAAAAATTGGATAAGCAGAACAAACATCTGAACACTAAAGTATTCATCCATTACATTCCAAAGATACTGTTGGGGATGCTATTGAGTTTTTTCAAATGAATGTCTGGGGAAAACTTTTCAAGGCTGGTTGCTTTCCACACCTATTTCCCACAGGAGTAGGTGGGTGTTATGATGATCGACCTGTACAAATGCCAGCAGTCGAGTACATGTCAACAAGACTATATTCAGAGGACCCTAGGTTTCAACAATGTATTCTTTATATAAAGGGCCAGCTCTAAGGTGGTGCGACCGATGCCACTGCACCAGGTGCTGACTTTGGGAGGGGAAGCCATGTTTGCCAGTAGATTTTTCAATTTTAAAAGCCACTGATGTAGTGTTCCTTGCCTCCAGCATTTTTGCAGGCAACATAAATGTCAAGATAACTCTGGTGATTAATCTTCTTCCTGGAGAGTGATCAAGTTGGCTTTAGTGGACATTTAAAGGTAGCACAGGGAGTTATTATGACTCCTGCACAATACAGGTACCATGCACATAACAAACTGCAAATAATACAAATAGGTCAGTGGGTTACTGCTTTTGTAAGACGGGTTCCTTTGTTTCTTACAGTTTATTGGTTAAAATCCTAATATAGAAAGGTAAACTGTTAACTAGCATCAAAGAGCTGCATGCATTCCTAAAGTTATGGATTAGAGTGTTATTAGTTTTTTACTCCAGTCTTTTTATCCTAATTTTGCAAAAAGGTTTTGATTGGGTATAGCTCAATTCTTATTATTAAAGAGAATCCCCAACCATGGTGTTACATTTTAAATTCTGAGTTTGTGCTTCTCCAGACCAAGCACTCTTAAACTATACTGCCTATCAGTGTAGATGACATGTGCCTCCTACACCTTGTAGTCCTCTGTCTTATGTAACATTTCCTATATACTGATTTACACATGTATGATTGATTGTCTCTGTGTAATGTGTGTGAGATGTAAAGTGCTCTGACACCCTACACTGGAATAAGTGGTGCTAAAAAACTAAGTACATGCATCTGTGAGAGATTGGTTATGGAGAGCTGAGGGGCATTGTTAAAGGGTGGTAGTGAGGGTTTCCATGGGGGAAATTGTCATTGGAGGGCACCAATAAACATTCTCACACAGGGCACCACCAGTGCTAAGGCCGGCCCTGCCTATATATTCCATCTGTTGTTTTCGAGTAACTTGTCTGGAGTCTCATATGCTGTCCACCATATTCCTAAAATAGGAGTTAATCTCCAAAATCTTTCTGAAAGAGATTTTGTTGAGAAAATACAAGGAAAGGATGAAAGCCTAGAGTATAATTTAATCAAATTGATGGCATGTCAGCGTGACACTAATGAATACTGGTACCTTTGTCATGCAGAAGTTAAATGTATGTTACATAACTTAGGCCCTCCTACTTGGTTTGTATCATTTAGTTGCATGGGAGGATTTACTAGAATTTCTACGAGGAGTAAACTCTGACATAAAGGATATCCATTAGAAGACAGCAGGACATCTTTGCTCTCTGGATCCTGCTGATGTATGTAGATATTTTAATCACAAGTTTCAAGAAATGCCGGCTTTCATATACAATAAAACAAATCTTCTTCTTGGAGTAGTATGTTACATGCACCATTCCAGATGACAATAACAGCAAACCTTTAAGACAGCAAGATCTTTGTTACCTAACACATAGATGCAACAAGTATTGCTGCCGAAGATATAGATGCAAAGGAAAGCTTTATACCAGATGTCGTTTTGGGTCTCCAAGGCCTATCCTACGTAAGGGAAGAGTGAATAGCTCTTTATGTGCAGTAAGGCACACCAAAAAATGCATGTAATCTGAAAAGAGGAGAGACTTCCAAATATATTAAAGATTCTTGTCATCCTGAAATTATGTAATGCAAATCTGGACATACAGTTTGTTGCTGACAATGTCATTGCTGTTTTTTACTATGTCACTTCATACATCACAACATCAGTGAAATCAGACATGAACAAAACATGGAATGAGATTTCTGCAAAAAGATCTCTATCAAAGAAATTATACAGTTTCAGCTTGAAAATGCTCACATAGAGAAATAACCTCATATGAGTGCTGTGATATGTGGAGTTCAGCTAGCTTGTTCTCAAAGCCTAGACAAATTGTTTGGGCAAGCCTAGGCCTTGCCAACATGTGAAACAGAGTCAGCAAATCTTGTCCAGAAATTCAGTACTTAGCAGAATTTGATGCAGATATTATAATAACAAATATGATGGACAAAAACTATCCAAAAAGAAGTTCATGCCTTTAAAATATGTGTCTTTACAAAATTCTGCAACACTATACGTACAGAAATAATGTTTCAGAAAACATTGATAAAGGAAAATACGGTGTAGCTGGTTGTGATGGTTGTAGTTTGGCATGCAAAGGCTAAGTTATTCAGTCATAGAAAACGTACTTGTCAACTGCTGAAAAAAATAAAAAAATATTTATTTGGCACTTCTCCAGCTATTCAACCCTTGGTGATCAGAAACAGAGTTACTGGGACAGTGTGATTCCTATGAAGACTCTTTTAATGCTGTGAAAGACACTATTCAGTATCTAATATTTCCAAGTTATATGAAAATGTTTACTGAAGAAATTAAACAAGAAGAAGCAATTGCTATTGAGATTGCAAAGGAAAGTTCACAAAGTAGCCAGAGTTCTGCATCTCTCAGTCAAGATCCTCTTGGACATCCAGTAATAGAAAATTAAGCTGCTTTAGTAATTAGTGAAGTGGAGACAGCAATAAAAGAAGTAAAAGAAGAAAAATGTACCTTGGATAAGTTAGTAGAGCAACTCAATAATGAACAGAAAGAAATATACATGAAAGTCAAAGAGAAAATATACCGATTCCTGCATGAAAACAATCAATGTAACGGTTCCAGGTTTAAGACGATTCTTTTGTATGTCAGTGGACAAGCGGGCACTGAAAAAATGTTTTCTAATACAAGTTCTAAGTACATATCTACAGAAGAGTTCTGAGTCCATTTTGTCATTTGTAGTAACAAGTCATACTGGATTAGCTGTATGCAATATCAAAGGAATTACTTTGCGTAGTTTACTGATGTTCCCTGTTAAACACACAAAAAACTAGAAGATCAAAAATTAGCTTGTAAAGCTTGCCACAAAGTTTCCAGACTTATAAAGAACATAGGGGGTTATTACAACTTTGGAGGAGGTGTTAATCCGTCCCAAAAGTGACGGTAAAGTGACGGATATACCACCAGCCGTATTACGAGTCCATTATATCCTATGGAACTCGTAATACGGCTGGTGGTATATCCGTCACTTTACCGTCACTTTTGGGATGGATTAACACCTCCTCCAAAGTTGTAATAACCCCCATAGTTCCTTTGAAAACATCTGCAGCACTGCTAATGTTTGAGTTCATTTGCCAAGAAAAGTCAACTGTATGCTTAATGCCTGCAATTCAAAAATGCACATTTTGTAATGAACAATTATTACAACTACAGAACAAGCAAATATTAAAATTGATATCAATTGATAAAATAGAACACCAAGGAGTAACAATACTATTGAATTGTAAACTACAATCAAAATTGGATTCTTTGAAAAAATCTGTTTTCAAAACTACAGTATTAGAAAAGTGTATAAGTGTTTGTAAGAAATGCAGGGTTATTTTGCAGCATGATTTAAATGTGGAAGAAGGACTTGTTAATGGATCCAGTGGAAAAATAATAGATTTTATTCTGTATCCAAACATAAATGAAGTTCAGTATTTAGCAATTAAATGTGATGATTTTTAAGGTAGAAAACAGATAGAAAGATTTGCTGTACGTTTCTTACTTGCAAAAAGGCCTATATGTACGTAAAAAAAAGTTTTCGATATCTCTAGCATATGCTGTAACAATATATAAGTCTCAAGGTTTAAGTGTAGATGCAGTTTTTATTAATATTGGAAGTGCTGTATTTAAGGAAGGTATGTCATATGTAGCATTGTCATGCATCAGGACTTAGGGCCTGATTAAGACCTTGTGAGATGGGATCCTCCATATGAATGTGACAGATATCCTGTCTGCCGTATTACAAGTTCCATTACACCCTATATAACTTGTAGAACATTGGACAGGATATATGTCACATGTGTGGGGGAGTATCCCATCTGCCAAGGTCGTAATAAGGCCCTTAGTCTGGTTTGTATCTGATAGAATTTGATGACAGCAAAGTAAATGTTGATTTCAGTTGTGTACTGGAGTACAACCATTTGAGAAGCCTGTATGCTTCTCATCTATGACAGTACCCAGTTTACAAAAAACCTTCTATCTTACCAAAACTAAAAATTTCAAAGGATCTGAGTGATGTTCCTGATAAAACGATGAAAATAGAAAAGAAAGAAGTAAAAGAGAAAAATAATAGTGAAATGTATGGTGAAATTGTAGGTTACCAGTTATCAAATTTATCTGGAGTCAACTGCTACACTAATGTAGTTCTCAATCCACTTCTCTGTTCACCTGCTCTAGTACATGAACCTAAACAGAGAAGGAAAAAACAATTATGTTCTGCACTGTTTAGCTTGATAGAAAGATTTTGCAGTGGTAGAACAAAAACATAATTTGCTTCTTCTATTAGAGATCTTACAGATCTGTGCACTGGATCTATACACTTCTCACAAAATACTCAAGAAGATGAACAAGAATTTTTGATGGTCCTGCTAGGTATTTTAAAAGAAGAGATGGTACCTACTGATGATCTGTTTGGACTAAGTTACTCATGGCAGCTTGACTGTGAAAATTGTTCCTTTTCTTCAAAAACAGAAATAAATTCAGAACGACTTATCTACCTAACTCTACCAGATGAAAATGTGTTTAAAGATTCTTCACAAAATAATACATGCAAGAAACACAACTAAGACCTCTTTTCAAGTTTAAAGATAAGATAAACTGGGAAGCATATCATCTTAATACTACAGTGATGCAAAGAAGATGGAACTGAATTAGAAACTCCAATTACACATTTTAAAGCAAGCACAAATCACAATTTCTAGTAAAACATGTACCTGCATAGCTATTATTTTCCATGAAGGAGTAACTGTTATAGCTGGTCATTACACCAGCTATATAAACAATAAAATTGGATGGACAGATTGTAATGAGAGTAAACTTACATTTAAGCCGTGATTACCCTATACATTGCCAAATTCTTACCTTCTGTTAACCTTTTGTTGAACTAAAGTTCTAAGGATGATTAGTACTGGAGATATGCAATAACACATTTCTGGGACTTTTAATACAATAACATAAGACATCATACGGCCTAACAAGGGTGATGTCTTTCGAAAGGATTGTAAATCTTTAAATCTTCTTAGTCTGGGATGGATACTAGAAACATAGTACTAAACTGGAAATGAAGATTTAAACGATTCAACTTCAACATACATCTACAGAAGATTAAAAGAAACACTAGTGAATTTTTAATTCTGCAATAGATGATATACTATACTTCTGTTCATTTAATTACTAAACTTTATTACATCGTGTGGCCTACTAAGGATCATCTGTTTTAGCACTTTTTTAAACTTTTGCTATAGTCCATACACAGGAATTCTATTTTAAAGCTCTAATGACATGTATGTAATGTGATAAGTATATGCAAAAGAGTTTGGTTAATATTTGTAGTGAGTTCGACACGTAGCAATGTTAATTTAAAAAAACATACTATGCACTTATGTTTTTTTTAACTGTTTTTTCCCACCACTGTTCAAGGATGAGTACCTATTTGCACTTCATTTGCTGTGAAAAAAGTATAGGAGCTGAGAACAGTGGACAAGGGAACATGACATAATATGAAATAGATTGAAGAGCCTATTTATTGCAGTAATCTAGGCAACTAATTATATATTTATTAATTGAAAGGCCATCCATAAACATACTGAATATATAGTTAGTTATATAGATACACCAATACAATAACCTCAAGACAGCTATTTATATAGATAAGAACACACTAACAGACTCAGGAAACACTAATCCACAAAATTATATACCTGGGGAAACAGTATTGCATATACCATCACACATATTCATGCACTTATATATTTATTAACACACCCAAGCACACACAGATCCATACACTAAAACAACCACTCACACACTGATGCATATACTATACTGGCACACCTTGGCACACACTGTTGCATAAACTCACACATACTGATACATTGACTAAAATATTTAGGCACACTTTCATGCATTCACTGATATACTCAGGAACACACTGATGCACACACTGCCACACCAAAGTACACACTGATACACATACTGACACACCCTGATACACCCAGGCACATGCTGATACATACAGTGACACATACAGACATTGATGCATATACTGACAAACCTATTACATGCACATACATACCCAGGTACAGAGTGATGCGTGCACTGACACACCCTGGCACAGACTGATGTATACACTGACACACAGAAGTACAAACCTCAGGCATACACTCAGACAGCCATGAAGATATTGATGCATACTCTGAAACACCCAGGCACACACTAATATATTTACTGAAACACCCAGGCTCACACTGATGCATACACTGACATACCCAAGCAGACACTCATGCATACACTGACACACCCAGGCTCACACTATTGCATACACTAACACACCCAGGCACACACTGATATATTTACACTCACACAGACATGAAGATAATAATGCATGCTCTAACACACACATGCACCTACAGATATATCCACTGACACACCCAAGCTCACAATAATGCATACACTGGCATGCACAGACAGACACAGGCATACACGAAGGCACCCAGCTCACACTATTGCATACAGTAATACACCCAGGCGCACACTGATATATTTATTGACACACACATGCTCACAATCATGCACATACTGGCACACCCAGGCCCATACTTTTGCATACACTGACAAACCCAGATGCACATTGATGTTACACTAATACATCCAGACACACAATAATACATACTCTGACACACCTAGATGCACACTGATGCATACCCTCACACACCCAGGCACAGACTGATGCAAACACTGACACACCCAAGTGCAAACTCATACATTCACTGACACATCCATGCAGATACCAATGCATACACTGACACAGGCAGGCACACACTGTTATATACCCTGACATACTCAGGCTCACACTCATGCATACACTGTTATACCCAGGGACACGCTTATGCTTACACTGACAAACACAGGCACAGATTCATGTATACATTTCACACCCAAGTACAAACTTATGCATACACTGACACAGCCATGCAGATACTGATGCCTAATAAAGATGCAGACACAGATCTTTGTTTGATTTAATGGTGGTTCTAAGAAGAAACATTTGTTTTAGATTTTTTGTGAAAAGCTTTTTTTTTTGTTGCAAAAAACACATGAGAAACCTAAATGTAAATGTTTGCATTGTGAAAGCACAACAGTGCTCAATAACAGCTTATTCAAACAATAAAATTCTAAATTTAACTGTGTTTTTTTACCTGCAAAGAAAAAATCACTGACGTCTTTCGCAACCACAAGATTATGGCAAATGGCACAGGATGTTACCATTGAACCTAATTCGTTGCATGTGGCTGGCATTGTGATGTTTTGAGGAGTGCCATGGTCAGATGATGATGTCCCAGCTTCAGCATTCAAATGTGTTCCTTCTTTCTCTCTCATCATTTGTCTATATGCAAGTTCATTGATTGTGCGCACATGGTTCCACAGACTCGACCTCCCATGGCAGTATTTTTTTGATGTACCTTGAGATAGATGTTTTTTACAGAGGTTGCATTTGACAAATCTTGCAGTCATTTTTTTTTTCTCCACTTGGTGTGGTAAAAAATTGCCATATAACACTGTCTTTTCTTGATGAACAAGGTACCTGTTGATTTTTATCTTCTTCACCAATAAGTTGGGATTCTGCAGAGGGTGATGCAGCACTCCCTTAAGCCACACTAGAAATTTCTATTACAGAAGGATCTCAGTTAAAATGGTTCTACCATAACAGCTAGAAGAACAATACCAGTTTTAGGGATTGGTCCTACCCAAAAGTAGGTGTGGTTCCAAACTAACCAATGAAATAATTGAATATTCTTTACACATTGAGTGACTCTGCAGATCTCACTTGCAGATTTGCTGGTTCATGAAAATCGTAAAATTACTTTTGCATTGTATTGTAGATATATAAAACATGTTTCCACCTTCCAAATGTGTACAACCTTATATGTGCATGACAGAAAATGAGTCCTACATTTCTAAATTTAGTTTCAAAATTTTCGAAAAACACGGATTCATTCCAGTCTCATGATTAGAACTGAAACCATAGAGATTCGTCCTTCTACATTTTGCTGAACCATGGGTGGCACTGCAGATCTAAAAAGTAATTAAAAAAATAATAATAATATTCCACTAACCTTGTCAGAAGTATTTCAATACTGGATACACTATCAAACACTATCACCACCACCATTTCAAAAATAATGTGCCTGTTCCATTCTACTTACAACAGCACAAAGTGATTCTGTCTTTCACTATGAGACAGCTCAATTGAAAGTATTCCCAATAATTTCCCCTGAAAACTACTGTGGCTCATTCATTATTAATTAGGACAAAAGGTTTTAATTAACTAAATAACCCAAAGCTTATGGACATGTTTTAGTTAGGAAATAGAATTAAACACATCTTAGAAACTAACTGAAAAAACAAAGGTGACAGGGATGTTATAGTTAGGAAATACAATAAAAAATACCTTAGAAATTCACTGAAAAAAACAAATGTTACAGGGATGTTATAGTTAAGAAATAGAATTTAAAAAATGCGTACAAATTCACTGAAAAAAACAACGGTTACATATACGTTCTAGTTAGGATTACATTTCAATCATACTCAACCATTGATTTTTAGCAGTTCTAGTGTACCTCAGTTAACTATAACATACGTCACCAAAATGCACTGCTTATAACATCACATATTATATGAGTGCCATCATTTGTGGTGCAATTAGAGGTGCATGTCAAGGGCACGAGTTATAGTTACCTTAGGGCATGAGTTATAGTTACTTGAGAAAACTCTAACTATAATTCATGAATTTCTGTGGTTTCGTACGTTTAAAATGTGAGCCTAACTATAATGTCCCTGTAACCTTTGGCTTTAAAGTGGATTTCTACAGTTTAAAAAAAAAAATCTATTTCCTAACTATAACGTCCCTGTAACCTTTGCCTTTTCAGTGACTTTCTATGTTTTTTTGTAACATATAGTAATTTCAATTAATCCAGCCATCACTGCTCATCTTATGGCCTGTGGCAAGGCCCTGAAGCCTACCCCCTACAAGCACCCAACCTTGCACTGTGAATACCCTTCACCCATGCATAGCAGTGGCGGCCCGCAAGAGCTGGCCTGCAGCCAGATCCTGTGGCCAACCCACATAACCACCCAACCTCACGCTGCACATGGCCCTTTGGTCATGCACAGCAGGAGTTGGCCGCAGCCTCTCCTGGTATGAGAATAGTAGTGAGAGGGTGTATCTGGGGGTGAGAGTGGCTGTGAGAGTGCCTGTCTGGCTGATAGTGTGCGCATATAAGTGGTTTAATGGGTGTGTCAGTGTGTGCGTAAGTCTGTGAGTGGGTGTCATGCCACGGGCTCCCACGGCGTCCTCTAGTCGAGCCACGGTGTGGTCGGCGGTCCGTATTGCAGGTTGCGGGGCTTGCTGCAGCCTTTTTCCACGGCCATGACAGGAATTGTTGCCCGCGGCAAGGTCGGAGGCGCAGGGTTGGGCGTTGGGCCTCGCCATGTTCAATGCGCAGCTTCGGCGTACACCACAGGGTGTCCATGCCCCCTCCCACAATCCTTCACTTACCTGGTGCCCTGATCTATGGCTCTTCCTTTTTCCTTTTTTCCTTTGTACTTCTTCTTTGCGGGCCATGTCTTCTCCTTCCCAGCATTCACTTCTCCTTTTTTCCTGCATGCATCAGTTTCCTTTTCTATGATGGTGCCTTCTCTGCCTTTTTCTACAGCACTTTTCCCAATCTAAGATGGTGTTTTTACTTCTTCCTGCATATCACTTCCTGCTGAGTGGTATATAAGGGTTAGATTATTGTTCCAGATGCCGGTTGGTTTTTCTCTGATTCCAGTTTTGTTCCTGTTTTTTCCTGCTATATCCTGTTGTTCTTTGCCTGGCTTTGGAGTTCTGATTTTTGATGTGCCCTTTTTCTGTTCCAGGGAGTTACTGTCAAAGAGGATTTTTCCCTTAGGGATTTTTTCCTCTGGGACTCTTTCTGGAGGGCACGGACTGTGGTGGCATACACAGTGTCAGCAGCACTGTGGCTACTGGAAGGGGTCACCCTTACCACGGCCAGAGCAGGACATACAAGAAAAGAGGTTGCACTCCAGCTCCATTTGACCAGTGTGGTAATCAGAAGGCAGATCGTGACAGATTGCAACACCCAAAACCCCAGTTTTGGTCTAGGATTATGGACGACTCTTCGACGGTCATAGATGAGATGAGCCAATTGTTACATCTGACTTTTTAACAACAACCCCAGGAACTACAACAGTTATGAACTGAAAATGCAGCTTTACGACAAGCCCTGGCCTCAAGAACCACAGATGTCCCCACAATCTCTATGTCGTAGTTTGGACTCTTGCTCTAGGCAAGACTGCTGGTTAAAGGATGACAGTACTTTTGTTTGTAGGCGACTATGCCTATCCTACAACAAGTCGCAACTGTTGTCCCAACCTTTCCGGCTAAATAGCAGCACCTCACCAGAAACACAATAGTAAAAGGTGGTTTGTGGCAGCCTTTACGCATGGACTCGAGAATAAAACATCTCAGGGAGTGTCGTGGTTAAACAGAGATTACCCCTTTCTAACAGATATATCATGTCTCATACAAACATAGGCAATGACAAAGATGCAGTAAAGTTTCAATAGTTTTTATTTAACACAACTGCAATTTGTGATAGTTTGCATGGGCTGCAATGATTAGGATAATGAATAATGCAAGAAACAGAATTGTGAAGACGAGAGTCATTATTACAAAGACCCCCACCATCTTGGAAGAAAGACATACGAGATGTAATATGCCCTAATACCCTAATGTGAGAGACCTAACCTCCTACCTAAAGGAGAGCTGGGTTTGTTAAACCTAATCTGCCAATGCCAAGTCCATGATAGGAGCCCCCAACCTTTGTTACTTTGGAATGAGGTCTCTATCTCAGACTCCGCAGGGACACGAAGACTCGGTCAGCGTCAAGACGACTGCAGCATTGGTATCAGCGATGGTGGCGATGCCCTCTGGTCGGAATTCCTCTAATTATCTGTCTAAAGTGCGATGTATTTATACAGATCTACCAGGACCCCTGACGTAGGTGTGTTCCCAAACAATAGATAACAGACATGCTTCGGACGGCAATTAATATAAACAATCCCTCGAAAGTATAGAGAGGGAAAATCCCTAAGTGTGAACACCTACTGTTTGTTTGTCTTTGTTGCTTGATTTTGACACCTTAGCGCGGTGGCACGGATAATGCAAAGCATAACAAGTGGCCTAACTATAAACAAGGCAGCCATCTTAGAAGAGTTAAATAATTAAATAATTAAATAGGCTACTACAGAGCAAGCTAAGTAGGTTAAAAGTCACTAGGTGACGGGGGCACAAGTCTGCAAGCCAGAGGCTAAGCTAACTCATGTTATCCCATTAAAACAGACTATGATTAACTACAACTACACCTCATTTTTCTGGGGATCCCAACAAATAAAGAGAGTTTCTTGATGCCCTGACAGTTTATTTTACATTTCAAGCTTTGCAATTTGTATTAGATAAAACTAAGGTGAGATACCTGATCAGTGACCTGTCTGTCCAGCCTTAGCTTGGGCGACTTCTTTGGTAGCCACAAATGATTCCTGGTTGTCTGACCACACAGCATTTGTTGCTGCCTTTAAGCAAATGTTTGAACGTCCTGGACTTGAGTCTTCTACAGAAGAAGCCTAATGTGACATCCAGCAGGGTAACCAGGTTGTCTTACAATATATCACACATTTCAGCAATTGGTAGCTGAAACCACTTGGGTAGAACGCACCCTTGTGACCCTTTTTCAGAGGGATCTTCGGGATGAAATGAAAGATTAACTAGTGCATACTCTAGAGTGGAAGACATAAAAGGTTTAATGGACTTAGCACTCTCCATAGAATATTGCCTTAATGAACAAAAGATAGAGAAGGAGTTGTGTACCATCATAGTCAAGGACCACACGTACAACCACTCATCGTTCTGAAGAAAGTCGATCTGAGTCTAGAGCAACTGACAAGGAGGAACCTATGCAAATCATCACAGCCTGTGGACCCCTAACTGTTAGTGAATGTGAAACTAGATGACAGAAAGGACTGTGTCTTTACTGTGGTGCTTCTGGTCATTTGATTCGTACATGCCCCATTCCTCCTTCAACGTCTTCAGGAAATGTCAACTCTCATCCTCTGTAAGAAGGGATGGGATGGGATGTTTTAAGATACCTTCCATTTGTCCTTCCAAAGAAGAAATAACAGCCCTCTTCCTGTTTCCTATTACATTGCAGTTAGCTGACAGCCGGAAAGGAAGAGCATTAGCATTGTTGGACTGTGGAGCCAGTGGCATATACCTTGATGAGGCATGGGCTAAGGAAAAGAACATCCCTCAGATAACTAAAGACATACCGGAGTAGGTTCATATGGTTGATGGGTCCCTTCTAGCCTCAGGACCTGTTGCAAATACTACTCCTACCTTATGTTTACAACTTGGGAAACATCAGGAATATGTCTCCTTCAATCTGATTTCTTCACCGAATCATGTGATAATTCTAGGTATACCTTGGCTAACGCAACACAATCCTTATATCAATTGGGAAACTAGAACTATCTTGCTTTCTTCCCAATTCTGTCAACATCATTGTTTTTATCAGGAACTCACTGGTCACCAAAGAGCATGCTTTTGACACAAAAAGAAGTGGGTTGTTCCATCAACTCTATCCAAGGGGTACCCAGTCATTACCTGGAATATGCAGACGTGTTTCAGAAGCCAGAAAGACCAGTGCTGCTACCACATAGAGAATATGATTGTGCTATTTACTTGAAAACTGGTACTGTAGTACCCTTTGGGAGAATGTACTTACATACTGAGCCCGAAAAGAAGATACTTAAGGAATATCTGGATAAAAATTTGCAGAGCGTGTTGATTGCCCATTCTTCTCCACCCGCTGGGGCTCGTCTTTTTTTTGTGCCAGAGAAGACAATGGATCTATGCCCCTGTATAGACTTTTGTGGGCTCAATAAGATCACCATAAATGCGGCACTGAAAAAGTATAAATCAGGTCCCTAGTCTTTCTGTGTGTAATTACTCACCATTGAAATCAATGCACAGTCACATTTAAAAATGCAGTAAAAATCACACAGTTGAGTTACCAGTCTCTTCTCTTGCAGGGTGGTAGCAACAGTCGGTGGGCACACTGTGCCAGCTGGAGAGCCTCAGGAGGCTCCGGTTTCCAGCACAAGCAGCATTGGAGAGGTTCTTGGCACAGGCACAGGGCCACCTGGAGGGGCCACTTGAAAAAAGGAGCTGGTTTGCAGATTTAAAGATGTGCCTTGGAGTCCCCTTGGGCTGTTGAGGTCACAAGGGGTTGAGGGCCCGGGGCACACATCACATCCCACGATACAAGGCCCAGTGTGTCAAGGTGCAGGGCACGTTGGAGGTCCAGGAGCTGTGCGCAATGGAGTCCTTTGGAGCTGGAGGTGAGTCACTTTGAGGGCTGCTTACAGGACAACAAGGGCACTCTGGATGGAGGTCCAGGGTGTTTCTGAAGTCCCTTGACTGGGGATTTCTTCTGATCCTTTTTCAGCTCTATGGGAGCTGGTTTTCTGCTTGTCCGATGCCAGCTGACCAGTACCCAGAGTATTGGTGTAACTCGGCCACTAGAGGGCACAGTGCCACCAATCTTGGTACCTTTGTACGTCACACCCGGTAAGTTGTCAGTGTGTCATCGGGTCTCGTTGTGACTTCCGGTCGCAGAAATATCGGTGATTCAGTGAAGTGACCCTCACTGGTTTGTTGGTCCTTTGCAGGTTTCTTAATTTTCTTGAGTGGTGCCTCCCCTCAGGAGGGAGATCTGGGATGATTCTTGCAGCATGGAGGTCCCCTGGATTTCTTGGGGTTGGTTCCAGTGCCCAAGTCCTCCACAGGAGCGTTTTTCAGGTCCTGGCTGCAGCGGGCAGGGTTTGATGCCTTTTCTTGTGCACCAGGTCCTCAGTTCTCTTGCTGTGGTCTTCTTTTGGTGCTGGTATTCTTTTCTTCTTCGAATCCTTTTCAAATCTGATTTCTTGGCCTGGGGGAGCCCACTAAATACTGAATTTAGTGGGCATTTTAGGGAGAACCTGGTAGTGTCCAAAGGGACACTTACACTTAGGTGCTGCACCCACTACAGTGACCACTTCTTGTGGGAAAGGTCACTTCCCTAAACCTGATTGGCTATTTTTCTCCATTCCAAGATGGTAAAAAAATGAAATAAAGGGTCTACTTTGCCTGCAAGCCCCTAGGGGTGGAGCATGCTCAGTGAAGCCACTCCTCCTACCCTTGGTGTGGTTCCCGCCTTTGCTCCTTCCAAGAGTGGGGGTTTGCAAAGGGGGAGGCCATCTGCTGCTAGCAACAGGCCTGGGGATTAAGTTTAAAGGGATGTAGCCCTTTGAAGCTCACTGCCAGGGCAGTGTACATTCCTGAGGGAGGGGGAGTTAGCTCCTCCACTCAGTAAGGGCTTTGTTTCACACACCAGAGAGACAGGGCTCTCCCCCAGGGTTTGTGTATTGGTTGTCCGGATGTGGCAGACTTGCTGGAACCAGTCAGCAACCATGCCAGGATAGTTGGTTTTTGCAGAGGGCACCTCTAAGGTGACCCCTGGTACTGGTACCAGTTTGGATTTATTATTCTGAGTTGTTTGATACCAAACAACCCAGGGTTCAGAGTAGCCATTAGTTAGCTGGGAAACTCGTATTGACCAGTGCCCAGCACATATATTTAAATGGCTGTTCTGTTCACTCACTATGTCCCATGTTTGGCAAGGACACAGTGGGGGCATATTGCTCATGCAATTATGTCCTCATTTGTACTATGGTGCACCCAGCCTTAGGGCTGGAAGGCCTGCTTGAGGGGTGACTGACCCATAACATATGCAGTGTAAGGTGGACAGGGCACACAGAGAGTGTGCCATGTTGAGTTTGTATTTTAAGGTTGCACCAGGACACTCAGCACTGCCGTAGCAGGATGCACCTGGATGCATAGCTCTTGAGGGTGGCACAGTCAGTGCTGCTTTCCTCAGGGGCGTACCCCATCCCATGGGTACCTATGTACCTTTTACTAGGGACTTATAGGGTAGCTAAAGGTGTATCCAATTACTTTTACCATGTTTTAGGGAAAGAACCCTGGTACGGGGAACCTGGTTAGCAGTGCCCTCCAGTCCAAGTTACATTAAAAAAACAGGCAAAAGGTTGGGGATATTGCAACAAGGAACCAGTCTCTCACCTAAAACAAAAACTACTCATGTACTTCAAGTTCTAGAAAGACTCCAGCAACAACAACTATTTCGCAAACTAGAGAAATGTGAATTCGGCAAAACAGAGGTGAAATATTTGGGGTACCATATCAACCAAGTTGGTATTGCCATTGGACAAGGTTCAAGCCATTGTAGATTGGCCATCTCCCTCGTCTATCAAAGAAACCCAATGGCTTTTGGGATAGGCCAATTTTTATCGTCAATTCAAAGCAGATTTCAACCAGCAAACTAGTCATATCACCCAAACTCTTAAAAAAGACAGTCTACGGAAAGGCTTCTGTTGAACAGAAGATGCAGAAACAGCATTTCAAGGCCTAAAGCGCGATTTCACAAAAGCTCCAATCGTACGACGCCCTGATACCACCAAGACATTTATAGTTATCACTGATGCTTCAGAGAGAGCAATAGCGGCCGCATTACTGCAAGAACAAAGCGATGATTGATCAGAACATCCGTTTTTTTACCTATCCTATATTTTATCTGAATCAGAACGTAATTACTTTGTTTTGGAATGAGAACTGCTTGCCTTACAGACATCATGTAATGAATGGAAACAATTCCTCATGAGTTCAAGAGAAACCTTTGAAGTTAGAACAGATCATCGATACGTACAGTGTCTACGTAATTTTCAATGCCGGAACAGTCGTCAAGCCAGATGGGCCTTTTTTTTTAGTCAATTTGACTTCCACATAACTTTATACCTGGTTCTCAGTATATTTTGGCAGACACCTTGTCACGACGTTAACCTGAAGGCATCGAGCCGCCTACATAAATCATAATTGAACCAGATGCAATTATTGGATTAGTGCAATCCTTCCTTGATAAAGTGAAATCTGAGTACTTATCCCTCTCTAGAGTTGAAATGAATAACTTATATCCACATGTACATAAAGTTAAAGGATACTACTATCTTGAGGATGCATTGTTCCTCCCTACTAAGATGGTTCAAACAGAAGCACTACAGATGTGTCACGATTCTCCCATTGCTGGTCATCACAGTATTAAAACCACCAAATAACTACTCCTTCGCTCATTTTGGTGACCCACGCTTAAAACAGACACTGACAACTATGTGGCTTCTTGTCTCATCTGTGCACAAACCAAGATACCTCATACCAAACCAGTAGGACTGCTTATGCCCTTACTTGTTCCACCAGTTCCTTGGCATACTGTGTCAACCGATTTCATGCGTTCCTCACCTCCCTCAGTAGGAAATCGAGTTATAATGGTGACAGTTGATTCATTTACAAAAATGGCCTGTTTTACTGCATTAAGGAAATTACCCACTGCTAAAGAATTGAGTCAACTCTTTATACAAGATATCCTTTGCCTTCACGGTCTCCCTCAAGTCATTATCTCAGACCGTGGCCCCCAATACATTTCATGTTTTTGGAAACATTTTTGAAGAACAATACTCATAAATGGGGCCTTGTCATCTGGTTTTTATCTGCAAACTAATGGGCAAATGGAATGCTTAAATCAGGGGACTGAACAATATTTATGATGTTTTTGCAATGCTACACAGAGCAACTGGTCTATGTAGTTACCACTAGCTGAATTTTCATATAACAACGCAGTACATAGTGCATCGAGGTCACTCCTTTTTTTGTTCTTTCAGTTTTGATCCTAAATCCTTTCCTGTTGTTATCCGGGAATCATCTACACTTCCTGTAATCACATCATTTGCTCAACGACTATTTAGCATTCAAAGTATTATACATTCCAATCTTCTAGCCATGAAACTAAGGATGATGAAGGTTGCAGATAATAGACGATGTGAAGCCCCGTCTTATTGTGTCAGATACAAGGTTTGGCTTTCCTCCAAATTTCAATCTCTCCGTCTGTCACAAAATAAATTCAAACCTCATTACTATGGACCTTTCCTGATTCTTGAAGAAGTCAATCCCATGTCTTTCTGTCTTCATTTACTTCGAACTTGGAAGATCCATCTTGTGTTTCATGTATCTCAGTTAAGGTCCTATGTGCCCGATCCTTTTCACAGAGAGTTCTCCTGTCCCTCTCCTCAGTTGGTTGATGATGTGCCCAAATATGAGGTTCAAGAAATATGTGACTCTCAGATTTCCAGACAACGTCTCCAGTTTCTCATTCATTGGAAGGGCTATCCTCTTAGTGAATGTTCTTGGGAAGACGCCTCTTCTGTTCACGCTCGTCTCTTGGTCCGTCGCTTTTTCTGTCTCTTACCGGACAAACCCGGGCCTTCAAGGGGGGGACCTACTGTCATGACGGGGGCACCCATGGCATCCTCTAGTCGGGCCATGGTGAGGTCTGCGGTACGTTTTATGGGTTGCGGGGCTTGCTGCAGCCTTTTTCCTCGGACGCAGCATGAATTGTTCCCTGCGGCGAGGTCAGAGGCCCAGGGTTGGGTGTCGGGCATGGCCCCATTCAACGTATGGCTTAGGCGTTTAAAGCGGGGTGTCCGCACCCCCTCCTCCGATCCTTCACTTCCCTGGTGCCCTGATCTACGGCTCTTGCTTTTTCCTTTTTTCCTTTTTCCTTTTTCTTCTTCCTTGCAGGCCATGTTTTCTCCTTCCCAGCATTTAGTTCTCTTTTTCTGCATGAATGAAAATGATGCAAATTCAGCATAAATAGAGTATAAATATGCCCCTAAGTCTTGGATGTCACTGAGACTTCATAACAGGGGGCAACCTCAGTCCAAGCCCTTGGAGAATCTTCACAAGCAGGATACACAGCAGAGAATGGTTAAGCCAGAAAATACCCACTTTCTAAGAGAGGCAACTTCAAACTTCCAATTTAAAAATCAACTTTACCAAAAGATGCATTTTTAAATTGTGAGTTCAGAGACCCCAAACTCCAAATCTCAATCTGCTCCCAATAGGAAATTACAATTAAAGAATATTTCAATGTAATCCCCATGTCAACCTGTGGCAGAGATAGGCCTTGCAATAGTGAAAATCGAATTTAGCAGCATATCACTATCAGGACTTGTAAAACACAACAGTACATGCCCTACCTTTTGAACACACTGCACCCTGCCCATGAGACGGCATTGGGCCTACCTCAAGGGTGACATACATGTAGTAAAAGGGAAGGTTTGGGCCTGTCAAGTGGGTGCACAGCCATTGCAGTGGTAGGTCTGAGAAAAGTTTAATGGGCTGCCCAGGTGGGTGGCACAGTCAGTGCTGCAGGCCAATGGTAGGATTTGATTTACAGGCCCTGGGCACACCTAGTGCACTTTACTAGGGACTTACTGGTAAACCAAATATGCCAATAATGGATAAACCAATTACCAATACCATTTTAGACAGTGACTACTTGCCCTGTAGCACTGGTCAGCAGTGGTAAAGTGTAAGAGGTCAGAGAAGATAGGAGGACGAGGACAAAAAGTTTGGGGATGGCACTGCGAAAGGGCCAGGTCCATATCCTTGAAATAACAGGTGAAGAGCAGTGGAGGGAGGATGCCCAACCCCTAGGATCTGGCCACAAGGGCAAATGCAGCATGCAAAGTCCAATGTATGGGGGCATTTGAGCTCACAGAGAGGCATGGGGCGCTGGGTCAGTGATAGGGGGACATGGGGCATCCACCAAGGGACGAGTGAAAACCTAGAGAGGGCCATCCAGAACATTCACTACCATAATGCCCCCAGTTGTTATGATGCACACAGAGCCATGGGGTGATGGGAGGTTCATTTGTGGAGGGCCAGACCATGGTCAGTAGGGGAGGTAATGGAATCTGGCAGTAAATAAGGAGATGTCTATAGAGCTAAGAGGCAGTTATCAGAATATCTCAGTAGAAATGCACTTACTTTGAGATGCAAGAATGGAAAGAGATAAAGGAAAAAGCCTGAAAGAGTTAGGCCCAAAGGTTATGAATGAAAAAATGTGACAATACTGACTGAATAAGAAAATGGGACAATAAGAACATTTTTATTAAAACTGAAAAGGTAGGAAGAAGGTGCAAAAGTTCCTCTGCGCTGTGTGTTTTGAAATCAGGGTGCCTCTTCTGTAAACTTAGGAATGGGCTGTTGACATGATGGTTTACACTAGACAAAATGTCCACAGAATGCCTAGCTGCACATTAATCCGAAATGCAACCAAAAAGAACAGTGGATGCTGTAGGAGGCTGTCCTGGTTTGTAGTGGGTACCTAAGGTACTTGCACCTTGTACCAGGTCCAGTTATCCCTTAGTAGTGAAATGTAGACAGTGTCTAGAAGCCAGGCTCTCTAGGGGTAGTGTGCATGAGCAGCCAAGGTCTAACTAGGAGGCATGCAAACCTCATGCAATACCACTGTAGTCACACAGTACTCACAAACATGAAAGAAAACACTAAGTGTTACAAAAAAAGGTACTTTATTTTGGTGACACAATTGCCAAAAATACCATAGAGATTATACTCCCTTAGGAGGTAGGTAATGCACAAATTATATACACTAGTATGCAGAAATAGCTGTAAAAACAGTTAGAAAACAGTGAAATAATAAAAATCACAATAGTTAAAAATGGGACTAGGGGGAACACAGACCATACACTAAGAAATTGAAATGTGAAAGTTGGTTTTCCACCTAGGCAAGTGTAATGTGTAGAGGGGAGCTGGGAGTTTTAGAAACCACCAAAGGTAAGTAATTTAACCCACCAGAGAGCCCAGGAAACCAGGAGTACATCACAAGAACAGGAGAAAGAAGACTATGCAAGAACCTTCAGAGACTGCAAGACACTAACAATGGATTCCTGGACCTGAAGACCTGTGGAAGAAGGGGACCAAGTCCAAGAAGCACTGAAGGGTCCAGTGAGAACAGGAGCCCCTGCTAACCCAGAGAAAGGTGCAATAGAAGTACCACCAGTGAAGAAGAACAGTCAGTACTGTACCCAAGAAGATGGTTGCGGGTTCCTGGTTGGTGCAGATGATGTCCTACGCCAGATGGATGATTGCAGTCTGGATTGCATTGCTGGATTCCACCAACAAGCCTTGGTACACGCAAAGCTTGTGGTTAGCAGAAAATGACGCTGCACAGGACTAGGAGGGACCTGGTGGACTCTACCCAGAAGGGGGAGAGAGAGGGGACTCTCAACAACTCAGAGAGCTCTCAGATGACCAGACAACATGGATAGTAGTCCCACAGCAAGGGGGCAAAGAAGGTGCAAAAGGAGGCCCATGGTGCACTATACAAAGGGATTCCATGCTGCTGGAGAACTAATCAGGAAGCTGTAAATCGCAGGATAGAGTGCTGGAGGCTAGAGCTGCACGATGCATGTTGAAGTTTGTGGAAGGATGCCAACAAGCCTTGGCAACTGCAAAATACGCAGTGCAGGGAGTACTGTCTTGCGTGGGGAGGCAAGCTGTTACATCCACCAAAGATGGAAAGTTGAACGTCAGGACCATCAGGACCACTTCGGTCCACCACCTGTGATGCTGGATCCACACACTTCTTCAGGAGAAGGGACCCACGTCACCAGACGTCGCTGCAGAGGGGTGCCTGCTGAAGCAGGGAACTTATTCCTTCACTTCAAGGGAGATTCCTTTGTTCTTCTGGTGCAGGCTGAAGACAGGCAGTCCTTGGAGGATGCACGACCTAGAAACAGTTGCAGTTGCTGGCAGAAGCTGAAGATACAATGTTGGAGAAGTCATCTATGTTTCTTTGCTGCAGTTGTAGAGTTCCTGGTGGGTCCAGATGCAGTTTCTTCAGTAAGAAGGTGAAGTAAAGGATGCAGAGGATTCCTGCTGGAGTCTTGCAATCCGAATCTGAAGAAACACCCAGAGGAGAGACCCTAAACAGCCCTGAAAGGGGGATTGGTTAGCTACACAGGTAAGCACTGCTGGCACCGGCCACTCAGATGCTCCCAGAGTTCCCTGCCACCTTGAAATCCAAGATGTCAAAACCCAGGGACGCTCTGGAGGAGCTCTGAGCACCACCCCAGATGTGGTGATGGACAGGAGAGTGATCACTCCCCTTTCCTTTGTCCGGTTTCATGCCAGAATAGGGACTGGGGGTCCTTGAACTGGTGTAGGCTGGATTATGCAAGGAGGACACCATCTGTGACCTTCAAAGGATTTCCAGAGGCCCTGGGAGGCTACCCCTCCCAGGGCTGTAAAACCTATTCCAAAGGGAGAGGGTGTAACACCCCTCTCCCAAATAAAATTCTTTGTTTTGCCTTCCTGGGCTTGAGCTGCTTGAGCAACAGGAGGGCAGAAACCTGTCTGTGAGGTGGCAGCAGCTGGGGCTGCCTGGCGAACCTCAGAAGGCTGTAGTGGCAGTACTGGGGGTCCTCTAAGGAGCACCCAGAGGGCATGGAATCATACAACCAATGCCTGCAAACGCCTTGGGTTATGATTCCAACATGTTTGATACCAAACATGACCATATTTGAAGTTACCATTGTGAAGCTGTACATGGTTAGTGACCTATGTACATTGCACATGTAAAATGGCATCCCCGCCCTCATGAAGTCCATGAAAAGGTTGGTGGGGGAGCCTCTGCTAGTGCAGGAGTGCCCTCACACACAGGTACTCTGAACCCAGCCTTCAGGGTTGGAAGGCCTGACTTATGGGTGACTTATAAGTGACCTGGTGCAGTGTAAATGGCAGTGAAAGGATGTATGCACCATTTCACACAGGCCGCAATGGCAGTCCTGTAGAAGCCTTTGCATGGGCTCCCTATTGGTGGAAAAGAAATGCTGCAGCCCATAGGGATCCCCTGGAACTCCAATGCCCTGGGTACCTAGATACCATATACTAGGGACTGATAAGGGGTGGCGAGTATGCCAATGGGTTACCAGTATGCAGAGACAAAATTTAAAGGAAAGAGAGCATAATCACAGGGGTCCTGGTTAGCAGTCAAACACACTGACATCAGGCAGAAATTGGGGGTAACATGCCAAAAAGAGGGTACTTTCCTACAGAGGCTATTTACAAACATTGTATTTCTGTATTCCCCTTCACTGACAACAAGCAAGACACCTCACCCCTCGTGCCTATAATCATTGTCATTAGGCTGTCAGATAATGTATAGTTTATGCTGCTTCCCACTGAGCCCAAGGAGCAACTCGGCTCCATGAGATGAGGGCCTCTGCTGAGGAATGGAAATGCAGAATGACTATTCAACAGGAGGCAGGTAGTGCTTTCCGGGTCACCAGACTTAATTTTTACCCATCACGTCCTGTGATTCGCCGTGGCGGTGTTCTGTCGGCGGTTTGGTGTCAGCGGAGCAGCCCCCATGGCTCCCGTCCCCTCCCAGAGGATCTACGGAACAGGTAAGTCGATCGTCCGTTATGGGAAGGGGGTTGGGGGGATGTTGTGTGTTGTGTGGGTGCATGGGGGTGTGCGTCTGTGTATGTAGATGGGGTGTGTAAGTGCGTGTATGATTGCGGGGGTGTTGTGTGTATGGGAATGAGTGCATGTATGTCTGTGGGTATGTCTGTATGGATGTGTGCATGTATGTTTGAATGTGGGTGTGCGTGTCTGACTGTGTGTGTGGATGTGGGCATGTATGTCGGCATGTGTGCGTGGAAGTGTGTAGGTGGTGTCTGCGTGCGTGTCGTGTGGGTATGGGTAATGTGATGTTGGGGGTCGGGGTGCGGAGGGGGGCCCTGCCACCTTTGGGGGGTGGCAGGGGATGGTGGGGGGGTAGGGGAGGGAGTTGGGGCGGGGGTGGGGGGAGACCCCTATCAGTGCCAGGGAAGGAATTCCCTGGCACTGATAGTGCTTACCGCCATGGATTTCATGGCGGTTCAAACCGCTGGAAATCCACGGCGGTAAGCCGGGTCAAAATACCGCCGGCGGTATAGTGACGGCCGCCGGGCTGGAGACCCAGGTCTCCAGCCCGGCGGTCGTCTCCGCCCTGGTGGGCGGAACGGAGAACCGGCGGTTGACCATGGCGGTAACCGCCATGGTCAGAATTCCACAAAGTAAGCCCGCCAGGGTCATAATGACCCCCAGAATTTGGTGGGCTTCTCGAAAATGTAATGTTCCCAGATCCACACTGAAAGTGACTATATTCATAGAAAGAGGACAGTGTATTATGAATGTATGTAGTAATCTCAGATCGACTGAGCAGAGAGAATGTAAATAAGGTCCCAGGGAAGTGGCGGTCCCGGAAACTTCAGTGAGCACTAGGAGGGGGGCCCCGTGAGCTCATCCTTTTACTTTAACATGTGCCTCAGACCTGGCCATCCCAGGGGCTTTAAAAAAACAAGTACAAGAGACCACGCTTGTTTTCTTTTTTAATTTTGACCTGGGGGTTCTCTCTGGGACCCCAGCACAAGACCTAAGGGGTCAAGGTGTCCCTACCATGGCCCGTTTTCATATTTCTTATCTTTTTTTCTGAGGCTTCCTTGTTGAAGTGTTGGTAGCTAATTAGATCTCAGCATGTGATCCGAAGGGTTCGCAGAGCCCTCATGTCCCTTTATATACACATTTGAATTTTCTTTATTATCTTGAAAACTACTGAACAGATTTACACAAAATCACAAAAAGGGCATTTTCTGCACCAAGAGCTATCTTTCTGCAAGTTTGGTGTAATTCCATCCAGCTGTTCGCACTCTAGACCTTTTAAAAAAACCTATGGAAAAATGCATGTGGAAAACACATATTCCTCATGGAACCGAGGCCAATGCCACTCCACAGAGGGTGCCCCCAGCACCCTTGAAATGCGCACCATCTGCTGTACAAACAGTGTGCCTTCGGAGGGTGCAGGGTCGTGAGCAGTCCAGGCCCCCCCATAGCCCCCAACACTGCCTTTCCACCAGCCTTTTCATGGCAGGGACCCCACCATGTGAAGGCTGGCCAAAAGGGAACTTGAGATCCGCATGGTGGGGCTGCACTCAGCACCGCTAAGGATGACCACGACTCAGACCACCGCCACCCTGCCACAATCAATGATCCTGGTGGTTTCAGCCGTCCCCTGGCTGTCCGACCGCCAGGGTGGTAATCTGGCTGTTGGACGGCCAGGAGTGTGGCCATCTGACCACCACCCCAAGTTTGGCAGTCCTCATACAGCTAAACTCATAATAGGCTCCTAAGTATTTCTTAAGTTATAAGGTTTTTCAACTTAGTAATTTTTTGTAGCACAATACTACTATAAGTTGCAAGGAAGCCCAAAATATAAACTAGACGGCATTTGTAAATTTTCATAATTACTACATGAACAGCTAAGAGACACATTTGTTCACGTGATTATGTAAACCAATAAGCAAATACATAACAAATAGATAAAAAGAAAGATTTCACATTGAATCTGATTGCCAATCCATAGTTATAGTTAGTACTCCCAAAAATAGGAATTCCTCTGATATTAGCTCCCTAATAACGTTTCACCTGTTTGACGAACCACCAAAAAGCCTTCCAGACATATAGCATTACCTACATTTTGAGATGATGTTTATTTTAGTGGTGAATCCTTAAGGCAATGCAAAGATTAAAGGGTGTCCCAAAATTCATTTTTCTACCAATGAATTTTCATATACTATTGTATTTGACAAGGTTTGAAAATGACTGACTGGATTTACATGAATTTTGGGAAGATTACACATTATGGTGCACAGATAATGCTTTTTGGTTACTGAAGTTAAGTGGGGTAGATAGATTTTAATTTATAAGGCATTTAAACTTAGTGATACCTTTCAGTGCAATAGTTTTGATGAATTTCACAAATGTTTGTGAAACTTCCATGATACATGGTCACAAACGTATTTAAAAATATATAAAATATATAAATAAACTTCCTATACCTAAGACCATAACATTGAACACAGCCAAATTGCAGTAACAACAACATGCAAAACGACAGCTATTCATTCTCTAAAAAAAAGCCATTACCCAATTATATATACTGGCTTCTCATCACCATGTACTATGGTATACAAATTTATTATGATATACTATGGCCAAAAATATAACTAAGGCCTAGCTGTATTATTTGATTGTGCTACCCTTGCCTCACTCGTGTTGTTGCATGGACAATGCAATACTTAAGTCATATTTACAAAGGAATGCAAGGTCACCATGCATGGCCCTGCAGTGACTTGTAAACCTGGAGAAACACAAGGAAGCACAATTTGCTGTTTTATAATACTTGGCACACCATAATCTACATTGCTGCTAAGTTTCACATACATTAGCATAACATGTCACTATAGCCACTCCACTATACACTATTCCACACTACACCACCCTGCTCTATGCCTTTCCAATGCACAGGACTCCACTCAACACCACTCCACTATACGCTATTACACTGTATGCAATGCCACTGTATGACACTTGAGTCTACTTCACCCACTGTGTACCACTCAACTGAGAGCTTATCCACTATACGCTTCTCCACTCTGTGCCATTCTACTGTAAGTGACTCCACTCTAGTCTCTTCTACTACATACCACTTCACTCTACAACACACCATTGTACACTATGCCACTTTATGCCACTTCAATGTAAGTTACTCCACTCTATGCCACTCCAGTGTATGGCACTCCACTGTATGACACTTCATTGTAAACTATTTGATTGGGTCCACTCAAATGTCTATGATATTACACTCTACCCAATCCATTATAAGTGACTCCACTGTACTGTATTTCACTGTACACTATTGCACTTTATTCTACCCTAATGTAAGACACCCCACCCTATGCCTCTCCACTCTCCACTATTACACTGTACACAACTCCACACTACTCCAGTCCACGCTACGCTACTACACTGTGTGCAACTCCACCCTATGTCTCTTCAGTGTACACCACTTCACTGTATGCCACTCCGCTATTCGGCACTCCAATTTATGCTATTCCACTGTGTGCCATTCCACTGTATGCAACTTCTCTCTATGCTATTCCACTGCATACCATTCCAGTGTATGCTACTCCACTACAATCAACGCTATTCGATTGACCCCAACTCCAATGCACTCAAATGCACAAAATGCTAATACATAAAAAATACAATAGAAAAAAGAAAGAACTCACATTAAACCTGATTGCCACTCTGTAGCTATAGTTAGTATTCACAAAGAAAAGAATTCCTTGCATATTAACTCCCAAAAAAACTTTCTACCTATTTGACGAATCACCACAAATCCTTCCAGATGTATAGCATGTTCTATATTTGGAGGTGACGTACATTTTTGTGATGAATCCTTAAGGGAGTGCAAAGATAAAAGGGGAGAGGGGGTCCCAAAATTTGTTTTTTCCACCAATGCATTTTCATAGGCTATTGCATTTGACATAGCACAAACATGGCTGACTGGATTTACATTAAATTTGGCAGGATTAAACATTATGGTACAGAGATGATGTTTTTTTGGGTACTGTAGTTAAGTAGGGTATGTAGTTTTACTCTGGACAAGAACACCCCTACTCCAGTCCACTGTATGCTATCACAATGTATGTAACTCCACTCTACTCCTCTTTAGTGTATGCCACTTTACTGTATGCCACTCTGATATACACTACTCCACTATATTCTATTCCACTATTCACCTTTCTACTTTCTGACACTCCACTTTATGCTATTTCACTGAATGCCACACCAGTTTACATTACTCCACTCTACCTCAATTCAGTATATGACACTACACTTTATCTCATTGCAATCTAAAATTTTCGATTGAACCCCACTCCAATTTATTCCACTGCACTGTATGCTATTACACTCTACTCCATACCGCTGTACACCACTCCAGTTGGCAGCACTCCATTATACTCCACTCCACTCTATGCTATTGCAATCTACTCCACACCACTGTACACCATTCCACTGTACACACTTCAATTTATGCCACTCCATGCTACATCATTACACTGCACATATCTCCACTGTACGCTAGTCCACTTCATGCTATCACACTGTATGCCACTCCACTCAAAGCCTCTTCACTGTACGCCATTCCACTGTATGCCACTCGCTATTTCATTCTACCCAATTCCACTGCATGCCACTCCACTATATGATATTTCACTCTATGCCTCTCTACTGTATGTTACTCCACTCTATGTCACTCTAGTGTATGCCACTCTACCTCACTCCATACTACACTATTCCATTGGATGCCACTCCACTGTATGCTATTAGACCCTAAACCATTCCATTGTATGCCACTCCAGTCAACACCACTTCATTGTATGCCACTACACTGTACTCTACTCCACTATCTGCTATTCCAGTCAACGCCACTCTACTGGACACCACTCCATTCTATGCTATTCCACAGTATGCCATTCCACTATCTGCTCCTCCTTTCCATGCCACCCTAGTGTACACAATTCCAATTTACACCACTCCATTCTACGCTAGTCCATGATACAACACTCCACTCCACACCACTCTACTACATGCTACTTCATTCCACACCACTCCACTGTACACTACTGCAGTCTACACCACTCCACTATATACCACTCCACTGTACACTATTCTACTATACGCTATTCTACTCTACACTATTCTACTTTATGACACTCCTCTGTACTCCATCCTATGCAATTCAACTGTACACCAATTCATTCTACGCTATCACACTCTACGCAACTTCAATCTTTGCCCCTATACTGTATGGTATTCCACTGTACCCCACTCCACTGCATGCTATTACACTCTACCACATCCCACTATACACCAGTCCAGGGTAAATCATTGTACAGTACTACACTATGGCCCTCATTACAACATTGGCCGTAAATGCCGCCTACCACTGTGCTGACGGCCGCCAACATACCGTGACCGCAGCAGTATACCGCTACAGGTATTATGACCCACACAGAGAAATCCGCCACTACAGAGACACCCACACAAGTCCGCCAGACCCAAGGTCAGTGATAAACTGCTGGTACCAAAACTCACACCGTTATGTCAACAGGAATAAACCCACAGTATCAGGACCCATGAATCACTGCAGCGGTAAACCATTGGCGATACACACTGCCGTGCTCATAATACACACACACTTACAAAACTCCATCACATTGGACAATTCAAACTACACACACCTGACACACATATACCCACCACACGCACACACCCATACCACTATAAAACACACACTCACATTACCCACAACCCTTTCAATGAAAAAAAAGATAGCTAACAGAGAGAGACAAACCAGGAGCACCCACTCAATCTGAGCCACAGAACACCATCACCCATACACCATCCACGCACCTCACAGCACACACCCCACACATCCTCACACATACCACTCATACCACATCCATGTCACCCCAAAGACACCCCAGGTTTTCAGAGGAGGAGCTAAGGGTCATGGTGGAGGAAATCATCCGGGTAGAGCCACAGCTATTCGGATCGCAGGTGCAGCAGACGTTCATTGCAAGGAAGATGGAGCTATGATGGAAAATCGTGGACAGGGTCAATGACGTGGGACAGCACCCCAGAATAAGGGATGACATCAGGAAGACACCCATCACAGACCTGCATGGACATCCATCACAAAAGCATGCCCATTAGAGAGAATCACCTAACTCACAAAATTACCATGCACACAAGGTAAAGCTGACAGGTCTATCACAACCATACATGGAAACACACCCATGCACAAAATGGCACACGCAGATACAATAGCACTACATTTACATCCGCACAGGACCCCCACTCAACGTCACCAGAGAGGAGGTGCCACCAAACTCCAGTCCCCCCACAGAAGAGGCCCACAGTGATGATATCAGTTCTGCACGCCTGGATCACAATGACCAACCTGGCCCATCAGGGACTTATGGACAGTCGGGTACCCAGGCACAGTCCCATACCACCACAGACCCTCCACCCTCAGGAAACACCAGCACAGCACCCACCCAGTGGGCCCATTCCACTGTCCCCAGGACATGTCAATCAGCAGTGTGTCCACCACTACAGGGACCCTAGGCAACCCCACAAACCCAAGACAATCATGGACCTGGGGTCAGTGGCAATTGGCACACCGTTCAGGTGGCAGTGGGCACACGGTTCAGGGGGCACGGTTCACAGGACAACAGGGAAGCTGGGAGGACTGCTGTGTGACAGGGGGAGGACAGGCCCAGGGAACCCACTCTCCAAGAGGCACTTGCAGGGATCCTGGGAGCAAACCAACATTCCCAGGAGACCTTGGGCCAGATACTGGCCATGTTGTAGGAGACGCAGCGGCTCAGGGACAGTACCTGAGGATCAGGGAGGACCTGAAGGACATCCACACAATCCTGGTCAGCATTGCAGGGGTGCTGGCTGACATGGCCAACACCATGAGGGAGGTAGTGGCCCACCAACGGGCCCCTGACACTAGCCACACCGAAAAACAGCCCTTTACCTCCATCAGAGTTAGTGGACAGGTAAATTCCCTTGGAACAAATACAAGTCTGGAGTCTGTCAATTGATTGCAATATGTATTAGTTCAACAATCTGTAAACATTGCAATTCATGTGTACAGTTGTATATACATTGGTATGACCTGTAGTGGACAGCAGTAAACACACCAGGAGCCAGAGTGGTGCACAGAGATCTGAAAATAGAGATGCAAAAGAGTACAGTAAGTGGCCATAGACATAGGAAAATCATGCAGCCATGTCAAATGTCCAACACAAAACTGCAATGTAAAGTGAAGTTACTGTGTCGTACCTGTGTGTCACTGGAAGTACTGCTGTATGAGAGAACATCTGTTGTCCACATCTTCATCTTCTGCCTCCCCTTCCTCACTGTCCACAGGCTCCACCGCTGCCACAAAACCATCTCCAGGCTCATCCTCCTACAGAAAAGGCACCTGGTGTCTCAAGGCCAGGTTGTGCAACATGCAACATGCAACGATGATCTGGCACACCTTCTTGGGTGAGTAGTACAGGGATCCACCTGTCAGAAGGAGGCACCTGAACTTGGCCTTCAATCGAAGGTTCTTTGAATTATCCACCTTGTTCGCCCATGTGCCTCATTGTAACGTTCCTCTGCCCTTGTCCTGGCATTCCTCACTGGGGTCAGTAGACATGAGAAGTTGGGGTAACCAGAGTTACCTGCAAATATCGAGGTATACCTGGTAGCCACATACTCACCCTTAGGGACAACGCCATACCCATACACCAATGTAAACTCGGTGGGTACCTTGGGCTCGCCTATTAGCCACACCCGGTGCCTCTGGAGTTGAGCCATCACATATGGTCTGCTGCTATTCCTCAAGATAAAGGCATCATGCACAGAGCCAGCATACTTGGTATTCACATGGGAGATGTACTGGTCCGCCAAACACACCATCTGCACATTAAGAGAGTGATAGCTTCTTCTATTCCTAAACACGTGTTCATTTCTCCAGGGGGGGAGACAAATGCTACATGGGTACCATCAATGGCACCAATGATATTGGGGATATGTCCCAGGGCATAAAAGTCAGCCTTCACTGTGGCAAAATCCTCCACCTGGGGGAATACGATGTAGCTGTGCATGTGTTTCAGCAGGGCAGGCAACACTCTGGTCAACACGTTGGAGAACATTGGCTGAGACATCCCTGATGCCATGGCCACTGTTGTTTGGAAGGAACCACTTGCCAGGAAATAGAGCACTGACAGGACCTGCACTAGAGGGGGCATACCTGTGGGCTGGTAGATAGCTGAAATCAGGTCTGGCTCCAATTGGGCACACAGTTCTTGTATTGTGGCCCGATCAAATCTGTATGTGTCTGTCCTCCATTGTCGCCAGGTCCACCAGGGGTCTGTACACTGGAGGATGTCTTATCTCATATACATCCTCAGCGGTTGAAGTCTAGGGAGGAAAACGGTGAGCAGAGGGTCATATTCACACATCTATTGTAATAATGATGCATATCTTCATTTACAGAACCAGTATGTGAATCCGAGAGTCAGTTGATGTGCCAATGCCTGCTGTGACGCAGTTAGGTGCCATGGCCTGTGCCACCCTGAAATGGCGGCTTCTTGACCTATGAGGAGGGAGAAGTGGAAATTAGGTAATTCCTCTGGCGTTGTGTGCCATTGCGATTGGCAGTCGACAACCGCCACGCAACTTCACATTGGTTAACATTAGGCCCTGTGGGATCCAGGAGCCAATGGCGATGTACGCCAGATGTGACGGTACGCACCGCCCCAGACGTGACCACCATTTTCCATCTGTTCACTCACTTGATACCTGACCTTCAACAGGAGAGGACCTACACTGCAAATGCTGCTGCGACCTGTGTCTGGAAGTGACAATAGCCCATGTGTCTGGGGAAAGGGCCCCTGCCTTTACTTCAGAGGAGTTGGAGAGATTGGTGGATGGGGTTCTACCCCAGTACACTTTACTCTATGGTCCTCCAGACAAACAGGTGAGTACACTGTGAACATGATGAGTGTGCCATGAATGTATGGAGTGCTGAGTGTGTAAGCCATAGGTATGGGGGCGCTGAAGTGTCCTGGGTAGATTGCCTCATGTGTGGCGGTCAATGTATGTGTGTAAGGGGATGGGAGGGATATGGTGGGCCATGAGTATGACAGTCCGGACAGTATGACTAAACCCTTTTCTGCTGCCTTTTTCCTGTAGGTCAGCACCCATCAGAAAAAGGGTATTTGGCGTGCCATCACCAAGGAGGTGCAGACCCTGGGGTTCTTTGACAGGGGGAGCACCCACTGCCGCAAACGGTGGGAGGACCTGCGCCGCTGGGCAAGGAAGACGACGGAGGCCCAGCTGGGGCTGGCCTCCCAACGAGGAAGGGGTGCCCTTCGTACCCTTACCCCCCTGATGTTCCGCATCCTGGTGGTGGCCTATCCGGAGTTGGATGGGTGCTTGAGGGCATCACAGCAGCCACAAGGTGGTGAGTACAAATTCACAATCATGACTTTTCGCGCCTTAAGGTATTACCTGGGTTGGGATGCAGACTTCGGGTGCCCCTAGGCCAGGACGAACATGGCAGGGTAGGTCCATTTTGGGCAGGCTCTGAAGCACTCCAACCCTAATGGTGTTAGTGGGCAGCTCCTACTGGTCAGGGCCCTGTTTGTTTCAGATGTGCAGCTGATGGCGTTATGGTAGGTACCCCATGGGCTGGTGACTATCTTTGTAAATGGTAGCGCACGGCCTAGTTCATAGGGCTGCTCCCTGTGTTTTGTGTACGCCAACAGTGGTGTTGTTGCTGGCATTGACAAAGTGTATCCTTTGTCTCCCCCCCTTTTTGTTTTGTCACCCTGTCCTTGTGTGCATTAGCATCATCTGGCGGAGGAGCAGAGGCACCGGCGATGGAGGGAGCTGCATCCCACATAGGCCTGGAGGCCGAATCCACCAAGGGTGAGGGCACCAATGGGACGGAGGGCAAGGGGAGCACCATGACAGAGACAGGAGGGGACACTACAGACAGCGAGTCCTCCTCCTATGGAAGCTCCCTGGCGGTGACGGACACCTCTGTGCCCACCCCAACAACAGGTACAGCTGCCATCCCCCCTACCAGCACTGCCCTCCCAGCAGCCCCTCAGCATGTTTCCCATGCCCGCTCACCCAGGAGGGTGTGCATCTCCTTTGCCCCAGGCACCTCAGGCCCTGCCCCAGTCAACACTGCTCCCTCAGTGAGGAGGCTATTGACCTCCTGAGATCCCTCACTATAGGGCAGTCAACCATACTGAATGCCATTGAGGGTGTTGAGACGCATTTGCAACAAACAAATGCATACCTGGAGGGCATTCACTCTGGTGTGGCAGCCCAACAGAGAGCATTTCAGGCTCTGGCCTCCGCACTGATGGCAGCCATTGTCCCTGTATCCAGACTTCCCCCTCCAACTTCCTCTACCCAGTCCCAATCCCCTCAACCCCAGCCTATTCCAAGCACGCCTTCAGACCAGCATTCACCCAAATCAACACACAGAAGTGACTCAGGCAAACACAAGCACCACACTTCATCTCACACAAGCACCAACCCCATGCAGACACACCAACATCCACTGCCTCCATTGTGTCCCCCTCCTCCTCCTCATCCACCTCCCTCCCAGAAGCATCTCCACTCACACCAGCATTCACTACATCCTCATCCACTACCTCCATCACCCGCACGCCCATCACTACACACTCCTCATTGGCAGTCACCACCCCCACATCCATGCACACGTTCACTGTGTCCTCTTCCACTGTGTCTGTGACCCCTCCTACCCAAACCTTCACCCTCTTCCCTCCTTAATGTCCCTAAGAAGCTCTTTCTAGCAGACATTGACCTCTACCCTACCCCTACCCCCGTCCTTCACCTCGGGCCAGGGTGGCCAAAACCCAGCCCAGCACCTCAGCCACCAAATCCACATCCGCTGTGGTGTCTGCAGCTGTCGGAGGCTCAAAGGGGGCACCCATCAATCCAGCCAGTGTGCCACCAACCCCTGCTAAGGGCAAGAACATTCCGCGACCTGGCAAGGTGAAGAAGGGTACAGCATCCAGCAAGGGGAAGGAGCCACAACCACCCAGCAAGGCCACCTCAAAGACTCCAGCTGCCAGACCCAAGGTGACACCACCATCTGCCAAGGGCAGGAAGGGGCACAAAGCACCTGCCAAGCCACGTCAGCCATCCGAGCCTGCAGCTGATGGCCTGGTGGCTGTCACCACAACTGCCGGCACCTGCACTGCGGCCAGCACTACCACCTGCACCGCCGCAAGCACCGCCACCTGCACCACTACTGTCAGCAGCAGCAGCCCCAGTGAGCAGCCGTCCAAGGCTGCAAGAGAAGGGCTGGAGCCTCTCCCCACCACTGGCAGCACCGGCACCTGCACTGCGGCCAGCACTGTCACCTGCACCGCCACAAGCAACACCACCTGCACGGCTGACAGTAGCACCACTGCCAACAGCAGCAGCCCCAGTTAGCAGCCGTCTGAGGCTGCAGGAGAAGGCTTGGAGCCTCCCCTCACCACTGGCAGCACCACCACCAGCACCGGCAGTACCAACACTGTGCAGCCACAACCGCCTGCGGATGGACTGGAGCCCTCCCTCCATGGACTATCATGCATCCTGGCCACTGCAAATCTCGTGGCTCTGACAGCCAGGTGAGGGACTGTGACATGGCACCCCCCATGTGCTGCATCACTGGGCACAAAGCCCCCTCCAAAACCAGTGGAGAAAGACATCCACTCACCCTATCCTTGACAGGATGAAGCACATTGGGCACCAAGCCCCCGCCAGAACCAGTGGAGAAAGGCATCCACTCACCCATCCTTGGCAGGACGAAGTACACTGGGCACAAATCCCCCTCCACAACCAGTGGAGAAAGGCATCCGCTCACCCTATACTTGGCAGGATGAAGCACACTGGGCACCAAGCCCCCTCCAGAACCAGTGGAAAAAGGCATCCATTCACCCTATGCTTGACAGGATGAAGCACACTGGTCACCAAGCCCCATCCAGAACCAGTGGAGAAAGGCATCCACTCACCCTATGCTTGGCAGGATGAGGCACACTGGGCACAAAGCCCACTCCAGAACCAGTTGAACATGTCACCCACTTGAGAGACTGTGGTTTTGCACTCCCCAGTACCAAGCAGTGGGAAACCACCCACTTGGGAGAATTGAGAGACTGTGGCTTTGCACTCCCCAGGACCAAGCAATGGGCAAATCACCCACTTGAGAGACTTGAGAGACTGTGGCTTTGTACTCCCCAGGACCAAGCAGTGGGCAAACCACTCACTTGGGAGACTTGAGAGACTGTGGCTTTGCACTCCCCAGGACCAAGCAGTGGGCAAACCACCCACTTGAGAGACTTGAGAGACGGTGGCTTTGCACTCCCCAGGACCAAGCAGTGGGCAAACCACCCACTTGGGAGACTTGAGAGACTGTGGCTTTGCACTCCCCAGGACCAGGTAGGGGCAAACCACCCACTTGGCAGACTTGAGAGACTGTGGCTTTGCACTCACCAGGACTAAGCAGTGGGCATGGAGCCCCCACCAGGAGCAGTGGCGTAGTACCATCATCCGGCTGAGGTGCCCCTCCTTCCCCTTCCCCCTGAGGAGCCTCTGTGCTTTCGACCTGATTCCCCTGCAGTGCTCTCTCCATTTTGAGGCAGAACTCAAGTGTGGGCTTGGCTTATGTGTTATAGCCCAGTGAGCCACGGACTATTTTTGTGTGGACATTCTGCCTCATTTTGTATATAGTGTATATATTGTACATACTGTTTATTTCTTTATGAAAGTTTTTCTCTAAATTTCTAATATGACACTCATTTGACTCCATTCCTTTTGTCCTTGCGTTATTCCAGAGGGTTACGGGTGTATATGTAATGTTGTTGCATGTGTTTGTGCGTATGGTGTTTGGAGTGAGGGTGGAGGTGGGGGTGTTGCGTGTTGCATGTGTGTGTCACTCTCTTTTTCCTCCTCCACTCCCCTGTGTACTAGGTGCAGTACTCACCGTGGTCGTCGTCACCAGCATTGGTACTCCTGTTAAATGAGATGATACACCAGCATGGGTAACACCTGTAGTTCGGGCTCCATGATGTCCTGGTTCTTCCTTGAGTGTCAAGAGGTGAGTGGTTTCCCTTCAAAGTACTGTTTTCACTGTGCTTTTGATGGCGTTGGTACTGCCCCTGAAAAACTGGCAGATGGGTGGGTTGGAATGGGGTGGGTGGTACATTGTCTTCTGCCTGGGTGTTGGCGGTTACCACTGCGGTGTTTGTTGGTAACGCCGTGCCGATTGGAGTGTTAAAGTGGCTGTATGTGTAGGTGGTTTCCGCCGTGGTCATGATTCTATTTTTGTTACCGCTGGCCTGTTGGCAGTATTACCGCTTCTTTAACACCGACCGACAGGGTTGTAATGAGGGCCTATATGCTGTTACACTTTATGCCCCTCAGCTGTATGCTTCACTACACGCTATTACATTTTATTCCACTCCACTATACGCTACTTCAGTCTACACTATATCACTCTGTGCTATTCCAAGTTATGCCACTCAGCTGTATGCTACTCCACTTACACCAGTTCAGTGTACTTTTCTTCACTCTATATAACTCCACTCTATGAAACTCTACTTCACTCTGTACTACTCTACTGGACTCTACTCCACTGTATCCCTAAACACTCCACAGGCAAAAGTTTGCCCTTGACTCTATGCCCGCACACTCTATTGAACAACACTCTGCTCCACTCATTGATAGCTTCCAACACTTTACGACACATCACGCCTTCTACTGTATGAGATGCCACTCCAATTTATAACAAATTACTCAATTCTACTCTTTGCCACTTCAATGCATGCCACCCTACTCTATGCTAATCCACTGTACCCTTCTCCACTCTATGCCATCTGTTGTACCCCACTCCACACTATGCTGCTCCACTCTACTCCACTCTAATCTTTTGTACTCCACTGTACAGTATTCCACTGTACTCTATTCCACTGTATGTTACTCAACTGGGGTACAGTGTATGCTACTCTACTCTACGTCTCTCCAGTGTAGGAGACTGTCCTCTAGTCTATGTAACTACACTTTATGAAAGTCTACAATACTTCATGGCATTCTATGACATTCTATTCTAATCTATTCCTGTACACTCAACTGTTCAAATCTGTACTTAATTCTATGCCTGTGCAGTCTAATGCACAACACTCTATTCCACTACAAAAAACGTTTATGTATGACACAGCATGCCACTCTATTGTAAGAGGCCCGACTCCAACTTATAAAAGTTTATGACCTATGCTATGCCAGTGTACTTGACTCCATGCCACTATACTTTACAGCACACCAATACATTCTATTGTACTTTACTCCACACTATGTTACACCACTCTACTCAAGTATATGCCACTTTCCCGGGACTTTACCTAACTGAAATGATGTAAGGTACGCCTTTCTTTATGTTCAAATCATCTTTTGTTTATTCAAGTTATTATAACATGAAATACCCCATCCAACAGACATCTTCTCTCTCCTCAATCCAACTGCCAAATCACCTTAGTTACTGTCAACAGATTCTTACTGTGAAATACATTCTATATGAAAGTTCTACATACAGAATGCCACACATCTCCCTCCCTTTATCAACAAAAGAAGAAAGATTTAAGTAAAAGCAAAAACATATAATACAAGAACAAATCAGAATGAGAAAACATAAATTTTAAACAAAATCATTTAGAATCTTGGGGCGTCTGATAATTCTTGAAGATCTCCTTGGTGAAAAATGATTGTTTCTCTCTACACTATGTCCCACAAATTTCTTTTCTCCACAATCACTTTTCACCTTAACCACTCTCCCAATATTCCACACTTTGTGATCTTCAGTTCTTATGGCATTTCCCAGAACTTTCTTAACCTTGAGAGGGATAGAGAACTTTTAATGTTCTTTTGAAAGACCAAGACGAGGACTTTTTACTCTGACCAAATCACCAACTCGAATGAGTACTTTCTTCACTGCTCTCTGCTTATCAAACCTGATTTTCCTCTCCAAAACTTTCTTACATTCATTAGATTTTGATCTCACAAGACACTTCCTCCTTCCAGCATTTATTATTTGCCAAAGCCAATTGAATAGTTTCCTTTAGTACTCTATTAAGTCTCTCCACCATACCATTGGTCTCGGGATGATAAAGAGCAGTCTTCTTATGTTTAATGCCTCTTTCACCCAAATAACGTTCCATGTCCTGTGAGACTAATTGTACACCATTATCAGTGGGTATGGAAGATGGAAACCCTTCTCTGTCAAAAACATCATTGAGAAAGCCTATCACATCACGTGTTTCTACAGAAGTAGTGATTTTGAATTCAGGCCACCTTGAATACATATCCATTAACACAATAAGGTATTTATCAAAGCCAGAAAATGTAATCAGACCTAAAATGTCCAATGAAATTTCTTGCCAAGGTTCTTTTGGTAGTTCCCTCACTTTCATGGGTTGAACTCTACAAGTTAAAGTCTTATCAGCTTTGGAACACTCCGCACACTCCCTAACACATCTTTCAATTAACACATCCATACCTGTCCACCAATACATAAGTCTCAATCTTTCTTTTCTTTTTTAAATGCCAGGATGACTCTCATGAGCTATAGAAATTAGTTCATCTCTCAACTTCTCCGGAGGAACAAGTCTAGTTCCTCTCAATATGAAATCACCATGAGTTGACAATTCATCTCTAACTCTCCAAAATCCACATAATTGTTGGTCATTCTTTTCAGAACCATCCCATCCACCTCTGATTTTCTTTAGAACTTTCTGTAAAATTTCATCATTGAATGACTCCAACATCCATTCACTCTCCTTAATTATACCATCCCTGATCATACAAACATCAAAATCATCGATAGGAGAATCTTCGGTCTCAACAATGTCACATGCTAATCTTGAACAGCAATCTGCAAGATTGTTTTCAATTCCAGGTATATACTGAATACCAAAAGTGAATTCCTGCAACGCTACTACCCACTTTCTGATTCTACCAGAAACAGCATCCAAACCCTTCCTTTCAAAAATCTCTTTTAACGGTTTATGGACTGTTCTTACCAAAAATTTACTACCCCAAACGAACTTCCTTAGTTTATTCACCGCCCAGAACACAGCTAACGCTTCATTTTCGATAACAGAATAATTTAACTCAGCCCCCTTCAAAGATCTCTACAAAAAAAATATAGTTTTCTCAACTCCATTATGTGTTTGTAATAATACAGCCCCAAGACCTTTGGCACTAGCATCTGACATTATTACTGTTTCATGCCCAGGTTGAAAACTGCTTAAACTCGAAGCAACTTTCAAACTTTGTTTCATCGTGATAAACTCCTTTTCACACTCATTGCTCCAATTAAAGGTGATGCCTTTCCTCACTAACTCCCTCATACATATAGTTTTACCAGCAAAATGATCTACAAATTTACTGTAAAACTCTGCCATACCAAGAAATTTCACTACCTCGTCTTTTGAAGAAGGGCTAGAAAAATTAACAATAGTATCTACTAATTCTTTCTTGGGTTCAATACCTTTTGATGAACTTTTGTGACCAAGATAATCGATTTCATGAAGATTAACTTTGCATTTTTCTGCCCTTAAAGTCAAACCACTCTCTTCCAGTTTCTGCAGGACACAGCGAACTCTCTCATTATGTTCTTTTCCATCTTTACCATATACAAGGATGTCATCTTGATAAATCTTGGTTCCTTGCAATCCTTCTAGCAGTCTTTCCATGGCACGTTGAAATACAGCTGCAGCTGAAGCCAAACCAAAGGGCATACAGATAAACTTGTAGGTACCAAAAGGGGTAATAAATGCTGTTAGATTTTGAGAGTCTTTATGTAGAGTAATTTGATGGTAGGCAGATGTTAAGTCTATAGATGAGAAACAATTTGCATTTCCCAACAAAGACAGCATTTCATTAATGTTAGGTAAAGGGTAATGGTCTACTACTATACATTTATTTAGTTCTCTCAAGTCAATGCAAAGCCTTGGATCACCATTGGCCTTCACTGCCATGACTACTGGGGCCAACCATTCAGTGGCTTCCACTTCTTCGATAATGCCATTTTGTTTTAGTTTATCTAATTCTGCTTTCATTTTTCCCTTGACCATTAAAGGTACACTTCTTACTTTACTAACCACAGGTGTAATATTTTCCCTCATCTTAATTTTATGAACATAACCTTTCAAACATCCAAGTTTGTTTTGAAAAAGATCTGGAAATTCTTGCTCAAATGATGGTCTCAGGTCATCAGCATATCCTTCTTTCACAGTACTAATACATTCATCATTTTTCAATCTCACAGATGGATATTCATTAGGGTCAAGATACACACGTAAATCTCTCTGGTGGAACCAGCTAATGAGAGAATCCCCTCTCATAGAAACATAAACTTTACCAGCTGTAAACCTATTTTTAAATTGAATTTAACCAACAAAGTAACCCAACAACTTAATTAGTTTTCCACCCTACCCTTTGGGTAAAATATCTGGTTTGAATCTTTTTTTTTTTTTATATCTGTACTCCTGCAGCAGGAAGTAACGTGTCCTTTCTTATTACATTTCTTACAAGTCACCTTCCATCCAACACAGCCTTTAAAGTTAGCATAATGACCAAACTCACCACACCTAAAACATTTCCCTTGGAAATTTTCCTTCTCCTTATTTACTTTCAAATTCTCTTTCGCCATCCTCTGAGGTATCTTACTCTGACTAACAAAATGTATATCACATCCTCCTTCAGCAAAATTTTCCTTCTTAATTTCCTCAACACAGGCTGAGGTATGTTCATGCATTTTAGCAATGACAATTACTTCACTAAGAGAAGGGTTATCTTTATTCCAAAAGGATTCTCTAGCCTTCTCAACGTTACAGCCCAACATAAACTGGTCTCTCAACCTCCCCTCTTTGTTGCTCCCAAAACCACAAGATGATGCCAATTTCCTTAAGACTGTGATGTACTCTTCTACAGATTCACCTGAGTGCTGAACTCTTTTCCCAAAGTGATACCTCTCTAATACTGTGGCCACTTTAGGTAAGTAATGCAAATCAAGTTTCTTAATACAAACCTCAAAATCATTGAGTTCACTCGCATCTTCCACAGAAAGTTCAGGAAGGTTCTCAAAAACCTCTTGACCTTCAGCCCCTAGGCAGTGTAACAAAAGAGACATCTTGCGCTCGATGAAGTGCCACAAACCCTTGCATAATGTGTAAATACACATTTCCATTTTTTCCAGGGAATTAGTGGTTCACCAGGGGAAGGTAAAAAAAATGAAGGGCAAGTTACATTCTGCATGTTGAACAGTGGTAGTAATAAAATATGAATACTTCCTTTAGATTATTAGTGTTGTAAAACACTAGAAAACTTTCCTAAAAATTATACCAAATATTTTAAATCAATAAAACTGACCTTATGTGGAACATAAGTTACTACAATAGATATCTATGTAAATATAAATATACAATAAGATCAAATATATATATATTATAAAAAAAAAATATATATATACACATAAAGATCAAAATACTTTTTTTTTTTTACAGAGAAATACACACAAAAGTCATTAAACTATGGCTCCAACACCAGGAAGCAGTTTTTTACGACCCCAGAACTACTGAGCTTCCTGTGCACTAGAGCGACTTCTTGTGCACTTGAGCGCCACCACCTGGTGCCCAGAACGTGAAGCTAGAACAGCTGAGTAAGCATGTCCTCGTCTTGTTCAGCCGCTCTGGTTTTGGCTAAGGAGTCGAACCTTTGCCACAGTTCTGCCGATCTGCGCCGCACAACAGCAGCTGTCAACGCAGAGCGATGACAGAGCGATGACTACGGCCCAGCCGATCTGCCCAGCTGATCTGCGAAGCACAAAGTTGTGCAAGGCAGAGAAAATACGTTGCGGCAAGCGCTGTCTCTGTGACTAGTGGCGCGCTACCCAGAAAATAAGTTGCGGTAAGAACTGTCTCTGTGTCTAGTGGCGCGCTTCCCAGAAAATACATTGCGGCAAGCGCTGTCTCTGTGACTAATGGCGCGCTTTAGTAACTCCGATTAGGCAGAAAATACGTTGCGGCAAGCGCTGTCTCTGTGACTAGTGGCGCGCTTTAGTAACTCCGATTAGGCATGTCCACCAGCCGATCTTCGCCGTCTGATGTCTCCGTGGCTAGTGGAGCGCGCCTTCCCAACTCCAAACAGGCGCCTCCACCAAGCTGAACCTCCGTGCTCACAGCACTCTCACAAATCCTTCGCCTTCACAAACCGATCCTCCGTGATCGCAGCGTCGGACTTCGCACGTGTAGACTAATCCTTTTAAAGTTGATACCACTTCAGCAAGGTTACTGGCAAAGAAGCAGTGTTGGGGTATTCATGAAATCTCTTCTTCACCCTCGTCGCCAATGAAATGATGTAAGGTACGCCTTTCTTTATGTTCAAATCATCTTTTGTTTATTCAAGTTATTATAACATGAAATACCCCATCCAACAGACATCTTCTCTCTCCTCAATCCAACTGCTAAATCACCTTAGTTACTGTCAACAGATTCTTACTGTGACATACATTTTATATGAAAGTTCTACATACAGAATGCCACACTAACTCTATGCTGCTATACAACAATTCACTCTATGCAGCTCCACTGTTTCACACACTAGCCTACTCTATGCACCTCTACTCTACAACACTCTACTAGAATGTATGCCTTTCCCTGACACTTTCCCACTGTCTATACCCCATTACTCCATTGTACAAAACTGTTCTATACTGTATGCCACTGTACAACACTCTATAATACTCTAGTCCACTATACAACACTGTATGCAACTCTGTGTATGCCACTGCACCCACTTTACTCCACTCTACTCTGACACAGTACTCTAATCTACTTCACTACTTTACTGTCAAGCACTCACCTGGGTTCCTGCAGGAGTGAGCTGGGAAGTTGTAGTAAGGTCCCAGCTCCCTCACTTGGCACCAGTGTCTTGACTGCCCGGGGAGGAAAAGGGAAATGGATGAAAGAAAAAAGACACTGCTCTTGATTCAAAACTTTGTAATAACAATGGTAAGTCCTGCACTTGTGCTTCCTGTTGGGAAAATAATAGATTGGATTAGCCCTAAGCACAGAAGAAGGTTTTCTTTCAATTATCTACCCATAGAGGTACTACCTGATGATTCCCTCTTCCCCGCCTATATGATAGTCCCAGAGAATATTTCCCAAGAGAACTTCTGGAATTGACAACCTTAAAATGACATATTCTGGATAAGTATATGGGAGCATGGATTCAAGCAGACTTACATTTTAGTATATGCAGTAGCATACATACCATAGACTGAGGGATTTATTTTCAAAATCTGTAGATCGAATTTGTAACCATAATACAATGTTCATATCAAGGTCTCAGAACAGTTAAAAACAAACACATAAAATATGATTTTACAATGGATACATAATGAGTTAAGGTCAATCACTCAACAAGAATCCAAGTACTCTTGAACCCTCCTCCAGTCATAACAATATAAAACATAAGGAAATGCTAAATAATCAGAATTGTTCCACCAAAATTAAAGTTCCCCAAGTAACACTTCTTTTCTGTTTTTGTTTGCAAAGTTATACAGAGTCAAGGTACTAAAATGCCAGAGATATGCAGTGTGCCTTCATCAATATGAAAAGTTAAGTAACAAAAAAAATATTAGGTGTGCGCACAAGCTGTTACCTCCTGGAAGTACTGAGGCCCATATTTATACTTTTTTAGCGCCACATTTGCGTCGTTTTTTGACGCAAAATCGGCGCAAACTTACAAAATACAATTGTTTTTTGTAAGTTTGCGCCGCATTTGCGTCGTTTTTTCAAAAAAGTATAAATAGGGGCCTGAGTTCCTTTTTTGAATCCTTTTCTTTTGTATTGCAGGTATCTGGGAAGGAACTCGCCTGCTGAACCAAAGAGAACGACCCAGAGACCTAAATACCACTGGGAACATTAGGAATCCACTGATGCTGCCAATAGGTAACAGAGGTCGACTGCAGAAGATGTCCAGGATCAAAGAGCACAGGTGAGTAAACATGTGTGAGGCCAGGAACACTGGAACACTAAGGCCCATATCTATACTTTTTTAGCGCAGCATTGGCGTCATTTTTTGAATCAAAAATGGCGCAAACTTGCAAAATATAATTGTATTTTGTACGTTTGCTCTGTTTTTGCATCAAAAACCGACGCAAAAGCGGTGCTAAAAAATTATAAATATGGGCCTAAGTGCTGCACTTCTGCTGAGCCCATCTAAATAGCTTTCTGACTCAACATGGCTGCATGCTCTTGCGCGACCAGGTCAGCTGGAGTGTCCTTTCTTTGTTTTATGGCCGCAAACAAAGCGTGCAGGACTCGGGGGCAATCTGTCTGGCACTTCCCACATTCCAGTTAACCGTGCGGAACTCTGCGACAATCTGGCTGGCACGTCCCATATTCCAGTTAAGGAAGGCTCAACATCCACTGTATGCTTCTCTGCTCTACGCCACTAAATATAATTGTACTCAATATCATTATATGCCATTCCACTGTACCACATTCTACACCACTGTACTGTACACCACTCCACTCTACAAAACTCAATTTGACTGTATGCCACTCTACTCTACGTTGGTTTCCATCACTTTCCAATATTGTACAACATGGTTCTCCAGTTTATGAAATGACTCGACTATATGCTATGTCACTCCACTCTACTGTACTCCACACCATTATAGTCTACAACACACCACTCCACTCTATTACACTTTACTCCACTCTGCACTACCCAACTCTACTGTACTACACTCCACTCTTCTATGCTTTTCTCACTCTACGCCACTGTATTACACTCTGCTCTTTGTTGCTCCAATGTCTAACACTATTCCATTGTATGCAACTCCACTCTACAACACTGTACTACACGCTATGCAACTCACCTGGACCCAACTGTGGCTTGGAGAGCCCCCCCTTTTTTAAGAAATTGGTCTGGGGGAAGGGGTTCGAAGGACCCAAATGTGGCACGAATTTGGGGGCCACATGCCCCCTAAATGGCTAGAGGAGCAGGGTATAACTAGGACAGGGGACAAAATCCTTGAGTCCTGTAATGATTGCTGGAACATTTTCTTTCAAGTTGGGATTAGCCAATCAGAGTACCTGCTCCCATGGGACTCTCACTTTTGCAGGAGTGAGGAAGATCAAGGGACCAAAAGCATCATAGGCCAATCAGAATGCTTTATTTCTTTGAAGTTGAAATTGCAGGACTCTCGATAGAGTCCCTTCATCCCAACAGTCCATATATACAAATATTTGTGTAGCTTAATTCCTTCAAAACTACTGAACTGATGTATACCAAATTACACAAAGCATGCTTTCTGGACCAAGATCTAGCTTTCTGCCAAATTTAGTGCAATTCAGTTCAACTGTTTTGGCTGTAGACCTTTCCACAAACGTCCATGTAAAATTCCCAGGTTTTTTCAATCAATCAATCTATCTATCTATCTATCTATCTATCTATCTATCTATCTATCTATCTATCTATCTATCTATCTATCTATCTATCTATCCATTGACAGATATATATTAGCATAAGAACCCCCAAATCCAGCTTCATTGTCCAAAAGTGGTTAATGTGGATTTAAATTTGAAACTATATCACGTTTTACAGATTGCATGCTGCAAACTGGCACATGGTGTGAAACAACTGTGAAACAATTTCAGTTCTTGTATTACAATCAATCCTCATTCTTTTCAGAAAACATGAAGAGAAAGGGGGTCAGATACAAACCAGCTTAATAAATACAGTCATCTACCAGTATAGTCCATAAACTTGTGAAAGAAAAGACCATGGAAAACTACATGTATAATGTTCAAATAACGAGTCATTTATTTTCAATTACTCCATTTAGGAAAGATATTCAGAAAAATAATGAAACGTGTCTTAAATCTTAAAATCTGATAAAGGTCATCCTCTATTGATGTAGAACGCATTATGCAGTTGCTTCTCCATATCGGTAACTATGTATTTCTTTGTTCACTTATAACAGTAACCTTCAATCTTGTATTGAAAAATGAGGTAATGATGTTACTGAAAGGTTACCAAATTCTTTAAGCTACTCTGCTTTCTGCATTTTAACAAAAAGGTATTGTGCTTGCAATAGGTAATGCAGAATACATATCGACACATTAGGTACATTTCAAGACATTAACATTGTTTTTGTTAGAATACAATAGCCTCTTCTTTCACAAGTCCTTCTTTCTGAATATGAAATCTAAATTTGTGGGACCTGAATATGTGTTTAAATTTCAACGTGTTTTGTAAGTGTAAGCTCTTCTGTAAGTCTTACTTTTGACATCTGCTCCCAAGTATCTAAAAGGCTAATCTCCATCGTGTATAATTTTCTGACATAAAACTTCCATAAACAAGCACCATAACGTAGGTTTGTTGGATTTATACCTAATGGAAAAGCACAGGAATGGTTCTAGGATTTCTGGGGTCCCTAGAAGGAGAACATTCGAGACACTTCTTTTGGCTACATTACATTACAGGAAGTAACATCAACCAGCAAAGTTTCTATTTTGATGTTCCTTGATCTGTTGCCTGCTGTCCTGCCTTGGTATTATATTTTACGTTTGATTGTCATTTCTTCCAAGTGTGCAAGACTCCACTACTTGTGTCTTTGGCACAAATAACCATCTAGCGCTCTTTCTCCTTTTGAGTAGCTAGGTGTCTCTCTGAACTCTGTGAGAATAATTTGATAATTGCTTTGTTATAAGATCTGCTCTCCTCAAAGAGAGATCACTTTCGACGGAGGATACAAATTATCATTCATTATAAATTGTCTAATGTTTCCCTTGGTCCTTTTCTTGTATTAGTGTTATTTTATAGTTTTCCCACTACAGACTTTATAGTTTTCTGCACATCCTCTTCTTATCTGTTCCAGTCCTCAGATTCTATTCTTCCTTTCATTCCACTTTTCAGGTACTTGCAGACACCACTGGAGTCCAGTCCCCACCTGGCCTCTGCAGCACCACAAGGAGTGCATACGAGGCTTCCCACAATCAGGCCCAGGTCACCCGAATCCCCGTACCTTCCACCTCTCATTTAATCTATGAAACAAGGCTGGGTGATAGTTCACTTTCAGACCTGACCAGAGCCCTAGAACAGAGCCTGTAGCCAACGGATGTAAGGGACAATGCCTGCCTCTCCACACCATAGCTTAAATATCGGGTGTGAGTCACACCCAGCAAAAGAAGAAAGTCCCGACTCCCATCGCCCCCTGCCGTCGTTAGTAAGCAAAACCTGGGGCACTGTGATGGCAGTACCACCCCCTGCCACTGCCCTATTTTCCGAACAAGCCCCAGGCTACTGGAAGAGCGGAAGGCTTGAGTTGGCCCTACATGCCATCAGCACAACAGCTGGACTGACCATTCTTGTCCTGTCCAGCCATGATGCTCATTGGCCTGCTCGCTGACATATTCTGCGTGATCTGATCAGGCTGGGAATGCCAGAGGATTTGCCCGTCGAAAAATATCAGAATGTGTCCATGGCTACCCTGTCAGTGTATTTTTGTCTTTGCTTCGTGGACGAATCTTTTAATTGCTTGATTTTGGTGTGGGGACACTGTGCACAATTTAGATGCCACTCACCCCTGCTAACCCTGCACCAAAAGCCGATGAACTTGTAATAAGCGCTCATTTGTTTGGAGTCTCCAATTTAACGAGATTTTGACCCGCAGGTTTAGCAAAATGAAATTTACTAAACACGCACTTTTATTTACTTTATCTTCAAGATGAATATGTATTCAATAAATATATTTTCACGGTCCACCGCCCAGTAAAATGGTTAAAACAACTCCAATTTAGAGAGTTCTACCAAGAATCATTCAAGGGTAAGTTAGATTTGCACATTGGCACGGCTAAATACATTTACTATACAACCATTTATACATTTCCTACGAAGTGACGAGTGTCTGGTACCGCATAATTTGAAGATCATTCAATTTATCATTCCTCTAACATTCGACTAGATAGGTTTACTGATTGTACACTATATTAACGTGAGTACCGATATGGTGGAATCCACTCTCCAACAGCAATGGAAATATGTGAAAATTAATCCAAATCAATTTCAACATTTTTCCAAGCTTGCTTTTATTATAGAGAATTAAGCAGTTGGCAATTCTTCCAGTTGACAAGTTTCGTTTACGCAAATAAACCAATATTTTTTTTCAAGGTTGTAAATAAAAGACAGCCCAAAAGACATTAAAATAAAATGTCACCATTACCTCAACTTTGTGACATGGGATTCAATCCCGGCTCGACTACTTTCTAGTCAACCACCGGTTATTACAGGCGATTCGAATGTCTGAAATTCTTCCGGCCGCACTGTCCGATCACTCTCCGGTGTTATTAGCTTTAGAGCTGGGGATAGCCTCACCGGGTCATAAGCCTTGGCATCTCCCAAACCCCAGATATCGATCCCCAAAGGGAAAAGAACAACTCAGGTCCCACATTGCCACATATCTCCAGAATAATAAGGGCTCTGTCTCCTCACCACAGTTATTGTGGGCGGTGGCGAAGGCGACCTTTAGAGGACAACTCATGAGAGATGTGGCCATCTCCAATGCCCAAAAGAGGGACCAACAGAGCGAGCTGGAAGCTTTTATTGCCCAGACCACCCGGGAATACACCCGAACGCCCACTCCAACCATTCATCAATGCCTGGAACTAGCTAAGATGGAGCTCAACTCCCTCTATACGTCACAAGTGGAATATGCCTTACAATGGCTGAAAGGTAGTCATTATGAGCACGGTGAAAAGGCGGGTTGTCTGTTAGCTCAACTCAGTCAGAGGGAGGCGGCGTTGGCATACAAGCCTTACACAGCCCTGACGGCTCGTTTATCACTGACCCACAGGCAATTGAGGAGGAGTTTGGTTGTTTTTACCAAACCCTATACACTCCTGAAACAACGGAAGGCATTGGGCGATTGGATGCATTCCTTGAAATGGCGAACATACCATGTCTTTCAGATGAGGGTAGAGCGCTCCTGGAGGGTGACATCAGCAAGGATGAGTTACAGCAGGCGATAGCTAACTATTCCTACACCAAGGCACCTAGGGAAGATGGGTTCACATCAGAATTCTATAAATGGACAGGGGCAGATACTGTAGATGCCTTATACGAGGCATTTTGGGGGGCCAACCAGACGGGCTCCTTACACCCTCCTTCCAACAAAGCCTCCATCATAGTTCTACCTAAACGGGGTAAAGATCCTCTTCTGCACGGTAGCTATCATCCCAGATCTCTTCTTAAAGGAGATATCAAGATCCTGGCATCTCGCCTCAGGAAGGTCGTCCCTTCTTTTATTCATCACACCCAACTGGGTTTTGTTCCAGGCCGCTCATCAAGAAATTACCTCTGTACGTTACTCCCCACTATTTGGACTGCCCGGGACTCACAAGAGGAGGCCCTTGCCCTTTCACTAGACGCCGAGAAGGCGTTCGATCGAATAGAGTGGTGGTACCTCTTCGAAACATTAAAACGTTTTGGTCTAGGGACACATTTTATCAACAGAGTATGTCTGCTGTATGACTCCCCGACAGCCCAAGTAAACTGCAGTGGGTTTCGCTCCAATGTCTTCTCGGTCAACAGGGGACACACCAGGGCTGCCCCCTGTCCCCATTATTATTTCTATTTGCCGTAGAGCCTTTAGCGGCAACGATTTGCAATTCCAATCTTATATCCGGTATCCCAGTTCCAGGCGGCCGATCCACCATTTATCTATATGCTGATGATATTTTATTCACTCTCACGACTTACCGATTTCTCTTCCAGCCCTTAGAGCTGTTCTAGCGGAATTTGAACATCTTTCAGGCAATCGGATCAACTGGGACAAAAGTGAGGCGCTACCATTGTCCCAGTAACAGTTTGTGCTTCAGTCCAGGAATTTTCAGTTAAATGGAAACAGTCACGTCCTCGCTATCTGGGCATTGATGTTAACAGAGGTTTGGATAAAATGGTGGCGGACAACTTAGATCCTTTAATTTATAGTATGAAACGGGATTTTGAAAAATTGGCTCATCTGGGCCTCTCTATGTGGGGCAGAGTCCCGGCGGTGCGAATGGTGACCTTACCACAATTTTTATACGTTCAAGGTATGCTAAACCTGCAAATACCCTTGTCTTTCCTTCGAGAGATAGATTGTCACATCCGACTTTTGTCTGGGGATCCATGTGTCCACGGTTACCTAGAGCCACTTTGCTTGCCAGACGTGAGTACGGGGGTTTGAGTCTTCCCTCAGTGTAACATTATAACTTGGCACTACATCTCTCGCAGATGGTCTTTTTACTCCCAGGAGGACGAGATCCGCCACATTGGGTGAAAATCGAACGAACGCTTTTGCGTTCAACATCAGGACTCCAGGTTCTATATAATGCAGACCCGATATCCCAACAAATTTTCAATCCCATGATTGGAGCCATGTGAAATGCATGGCTGCAAGCACACCGCTTATTGAACGTAGATCCCCACATACATGACAGGGCAACCATTTGGGGCAATAAAGGTTTTCGCATTGGGGGAAAGACCATTTTTTGTAGGGACTGGTGATTGAAAGGCCTCACATGGGTGGAACAGTTCCTCACGGCGGACAGATGGAAGTCGTTCCCGGAACTTAAGGAGGAATTTGGTCTCCCCGAACACCAATCATGGTGCTTTCTACAGCTCAGACATTGTCTGATGAGTCGTCTTGGGAACCCGCCCGACGACTCTCTCAATCCCCGATACTTCATTACTTGGAAACCTAGGGTCAATTAAGGGGGGCTGTATCAGGCCTACAAGCTTTGTTGAATCGACACCTCTTCTCACTCCCCTTTTTGGTTTCCCTCAAGAATAAGTGGGAGACATGCTTGCAGGTCGAATACTATCTGGAGGATTGGGCAGTTATAAACGAGACCAGCAACCGCGGAGCACGAGAGGCCTGCTTGAAATTCAGTATTTTTAAAACGTTACATGACTGGTATTGGATCCCCCCAGAAACTATGTACTGCAGGGTTATTGCCCCATGCCTCCTGCTGGAGATGTCCTCATGCACGCTATGACTTCCCTCATATTTTACACGGCTGCCCGGCCATACAGCCTTTTTGGCGATCAGTGGGGAATACCCTTAGAGAAACATTACCCTTACCACCTTCCCTCACCCCTCCCCTTCTTTTACTGCATGACACTGGAGAGCTCCACGATCTCTCCAGGCCACAAAATCGCTTATTACACACTGCACTAGCGACAGCAAAGACATGTATTCTCAGGTATTGGCGAGCTGCAATCGTACCCTCTCAAGGGGAATGGATTTCTGCAATGTTTCAGGCATGTTTCATGAGCATCTTATTTATGACTTGCAGGATAAGATAGACGTGTTTTTACAGACATGGTCACCCTTTCTCTCCTGGCCGGTGAACTGATCATCCCCCACGGAGGTTCCGTCGCGGATGCTTAAATGGCGATACGCCTATCTGAAAAATGTATTATTATACCCCAGTGCATTTTGGTTATTATTACCCCTTTTTGTTTTATGTCGACCCCCACCGAGCGCAACCACACATTTTCATCAGCTCCCTACTCGGTCCTCCCAAGAAAATACCGACCATTTACCCCCATCGCTCCCCTTCCCTTTTACACGTTGGTCCCTCATAGACATATTTTCTGTTCCCCTCCCATCTGTGTTAATTTGCCCCCCCCTGGTCACTATCACTATCACTATTACTATCATTATCATTATCATTATCGTTATCCTTATCATTATCACGCTCATTCTTATCTACACCGCGTCCCCGTTTCTGTCCTCTCTATTTTTCTTCGTACTTTCCCTCTTGCTTCTGTCTCTCCTGTTTCTTACTTTGATATTCTCTTTCCCTTCACTCCCCTTTCGCTTCCATTCTTATTATAATTTCATACTTGTCTTTCTTTATTTGCCGTTTTAATTTTGCATACACCTCTTTTTTTTTAGATACCTGTAGGAAGTTGGCTCTGTATGTACTATTTCAAAGTAAGAAATAGCATCACAGAGTCCAAGGGTTCTCCTTAGAGTTAAGATAGTGAAAAAAAGAGATAATTCTAATGCTCTATTTTGTGGTAGTGTGGTCGAGCAGTAGGCTTATCAGAGGGTAGTGTTAAGCATTTGTTGTACACACACACAGGCAATAAATGAGGAACACACACTCAAAGTCAATTCCAGGCCAATAGGTTTTTATATAGAAAAAAGAATTGTCTTAGTTTATTTTAAGAACCACAGGTTCAAGATTTACAAACAATACTTTAAATGAAAGGTATTTCACTCAGGTATCTTAGGAACTTTGAATCATCACAATAACATGTACAGTTTTGGCAAAAATGGCAATAAGCTATTTTAAAATTGGACACTGCCAAATTCAACAGTTCCTGGGGGAGGTAAGTATTTGTTAGTTTTTCAGGCAAGTAAAGCACTTACAGCGTTCAAAGTTGGGTCCAAGGTAGCCCACCGTTGGGGTTCAGGGCAACCCCAAAGTTACCACACTGGCAGCTCCGGGCCGGTCAGGTGCAGAGGTCAAAGTGGTGCCCAAAACGCATAGGCTTCAATGGAGAAGGGGGTGCCCCGGTTCCAGTCTGCCAGCAGGTAGGTACCTCGAATTCGAAGGGCCGACCAGGGGGGTTTTGTAGGGCACTGGGGGGGACACAGGTCAGCACAAAAAGTACACCCTCAGCGGCACAGGAGCGGCCGGGTGCAGAGTGCAAACAGGCGTCGGATTTGCAATTGGTTTCAATGGGAGACCCAGGGGTCTCTTCAGCGAAGCAGGCAGGCAAGGGGGGGGGGGCTCCTCGGGGTAGCCACCACCTGGACAAGGGAGAGGGCCACCTGGGGGTCGCTCCTGCACTGGAGGTCGAATCCTTCAGGTCCTGGGGGCTGCGGGAGCAGAGTCTTTACCAGGCGTCGGGTTCTTTGAAGCAGGCAGTCACGGTCAGGGGGAGCCTCTGGATTCCCTCTTCAGGCGTCGCTGTGGGGGCTCAGGGGGGTCAACTCTGGCTACTCACATGCTCGCAGTCGCCGGGGAGTCCTCCCTGTAGTGTTGTTCCTCCGCAGGTCAAGGGGGGCGTCGGGTGCAGAGTGGAAAGTCTCACGCTTCCGGACAGAAACGTGAAGTCCTTTAAAAGTTGTCTCTTTGTTGCAAGTTTCAGTCTTTGTGGAACAGGGCCGCTGTCCTCAGGAGTTCTTGGTCCTTTTAGATGCAGGGTAGTCCTCTGAGGCTTCAGAGGTCGCTGGACCCTGGGGGACGCATCGCTGTTGCAGTTTTTCTTGACGTGGGGAGACAGGCCGGTAGGGCTGGGGCCAAAGCAGTTGGTGTCTCCTTCTTCTCTGCAGGGCTTCAGGTCAGCAGCCCTTCTTCGTCTTCAGGTTGCAGGAATCTATCTTGCTTGGTTCTAGGGGCCCATAAATACTCAATTTAGGGGTGTGTTTAGGTCTTGGAGGATAGTAGCAAATGGCTACTAGCCCTGAGGGTGGCTACATCCTCTTTGTGCCTCCTCCCTGAGGGGAGGGGGGGCACATCCCTAATCCTATTGGAGGAATCCTCCATCTGCAAGATGGAGGATTTCTAAAAGTCAGAGTCACCTCAGCTCAGGACACCTTAGGGGTTGTCCTGACTGGCCAGTGACTCCTCCTTGTTTTTCTCATTATCTCCTCCGGCCTTGCCGCCAAAAGTGGGGCCGTGGCCGGAGGGGGCGGGCATCTTCACTAGCTGGGATGCCCTGTGGCGCAGTAACAAAGGGGGTGAGCCTTTGAGGCTCACCGCCAGGTGTTACAGTTCCTGCAGGGGGAGGTGAGAAGCACTCTCCCCATGTGGCCAGCAACATGTCTGGTGTGTGGCAGGCTTGAAAACTAGTCAGCCCACACTGGAAGTCGGGTATGATTTCAGGGGGCATCTCTAAGATGCACTCTGGGTGTATTTCATAATAAAATGTAGACTGGCATCAGTGTGCATTTATTGTGCTGAGAAGTTTGATACCAAACTTCCCAGTTTTCAGTGTAGCCATTATGATGCTGTGGAGTTCGGGTTCGACAGACTCCCAGACCATATACTCTTATGGCTACCCTGCACTTACAATATCTGAGGTTTTGCTTAGACACTGTAGGGGCATAGTGCTCATGCACCTATGTCCTCACCTATGGTATGGTGCACCCTGCCTTAGGGCTGTAAGGCCTGCTAGAGGGGTGACTTATCTATGCCATAGGCAGTGTGAGGTTGGCATGGCACCCTGAGGGGAGTGCCATATCGACTTAGTCATTTTCTCCCCACCAGCACACACAAGCTGACAAGCAGTGTGTCTGTGCTGAGTGAGGGGTCCCTAGGGTGGCATAAGACATGCTGCAGCCCTTAGAGATCTTCCCTGGCATCAGGGCCCTTGGTAACAGGGGTACCAGTTACAAGGGACTTACCTGGATGCCAGGGTGTGCCAATTGTGGAGACAAAGGTACAGGTTAGGGAAAGAACACTGGTGCTGGGGCCTGGTTAGCAGGCCTCAGCACACTTTCAAATCATAACTTGGCATCAGCAAAGGCAAAAAGTCAGGGGGTAACCATGCCAAGGAGGCATTTCCTTACAATACCCCTTCGTTAAATGAGACTTTACCCATCTCACTGCATACCGATACTCAGAGACACCCATTCTTCTTCTTCACATGGATCTCACCTGGGTGCTCCTTTACCTCAATTTTCCTCCTTTTATGGCTCATTTCGGGCTTGGATATTGTTGACAGTTGGGACAGACAGTTGCCAACTCTAATAGTTACTGTTCAGCTGCCCTGGGATTCAGTGACACACAGTACAGCACCACTTTTCTTTCACCCCTTAGTACGCCCCTCACGCCACCATGGGTGCACCGTATTTCAAACACAGCACACCATGCCAGTAGTTAGGGTACTAGCATCAAAATTGTTAATGCTAGTCCGGTGCTTTGCAGGATTAGCATAACAAATGTTGACTCTAATCCTGCAAAGCACCTAAAGGGACTTTGTAAGCAATGGAAGCCTCCTTTTAACGCCTGCTCTAAGCAGGCGTTAACAGTGTAAAAAAAAAATGTTGCAAGGAAATGTTTTAGATTTTTAGACAGTGGAACACCATCTTTGCATATATCATGCCTGGAGCAGGCATAATGTAGTGCAAAGGGTTACAAAGTGGTGCAATGTATGCATTGTAAATATGGTGCAGCGTTTTTGGCCTTCCAATGCCACATTAGTGTGAAAAACTAATGTTAATGTGGAATGGTGTTAGGGGCTCTTAAATATGCCCCTACGTGTTCTTAGGTGCATTTTGCTGTTTCCTCCCTTTGACACATGTTGACCAGTAGTCAGCAATTCTTAACAAGCTCAATTACTGTAGTTTATTTCCTGTGTGCTCCCCTGACTATCTCATAAAATGCCTCCTCAGCTTTCAGGCATCAGTCACCAGATCACCTCTGTCTCGTCCTCTACAGTCATCCACTGCTGAAGTTCTAGCCACTCTTCACTGACTGCGCCTGCAAATGTTGATTCAGTTTAAATCCTTGTGCATCATCCATAAGGCCATCTATCAGAATATCCCTTGTTATTTATAGAAGTTCACTTGCTACTGCTTTCACACATCTTGCAATACGTCAACAGTAATTTGTCAATCCTTTCAACATTTAAAATAAACCAAGTTGGTGGTAGAGCCTGTAGTTTTAGGACAGACCACTCAGGACCACCTGGGCAGGGATGGACAGCAGTGGTGCCACTGCTGTTGAGGTGGGTTGCGGGCCCGTAGCCACATATAAAATCAATAGAAGAACCTGCTGGGTACCAGTAGGGACAGCAACTAATCCATCAACCGTTGGAGACTCAGTTACTGCCATGCCCAGTGCCCTGCCAACTCATATGGCACACCACTAAACATCACAACAACTGATGACAAAGAGGGTGTCTTCCAATGCAACCTGCTGTCTTCGCTCCACGACGTGGTCAGCACAGCTGCCAAGAGGTAATGCCAGGTGCCCAGCATGATGTTGCAGGAGACCCTGCCCACAATTGTTCCACAACATGTGATTTGCAGCGGGCCCTACGAGGCTATAGTCACTGCCATCCCCTGGACATGGGACATGACCAAAGAGCTATGGCCACATAGCAAAACAGCCAGGGCAGTTCAGGCCCACAGTCTACCAGCCCAGGAGACAGCCATGTTTGCAGCCCATTCCATCCATGCCTCCTGGAAACCTACAGCCACCAGAGTCCAAAGATATGTGTCTGACCAGCCACACAGGCCACACGGTGTTGCAGCACCACCAACATGTGTGTGACCACATCTCCCTGCCTAGTGCAGGGCCCCAACACCACTGGTGCAGCCCATTGTGCATTAGCCTCACCAGGGCACTGTTGCCCCAGCAGCCTACAGTACCCAGCTAAAAGGCATATCAGTGGGGTGCCATCAAGTGACCCAATCCACCTCTAATAAACCACTCCATGGTCAAGTCAGGAGCACATGACAACGCTGTGGATGTCAACAACATGATCCTTGCCCTAACCCGATTATGTGGACTTGCCCAGCTACTCCATGGCCTCTACCCCATCCATTGAGTTGTTTCTGCTGTCAAGGCCCCCTCCAGCAAAGGCCTCAAAATAGAGGACCCCGGTGGAGAGACTGGAGATGTATTTTGCTGGGGATCGAGAATGAAAGGAAAAGACTGCTCATGCTGCACCTTGCGGGGGTAAATATCTGCCATCTATTCAGATCCATCACAGACGCCAGCCCCTCATTCTCCTACGTCACCTTGAAGGCTGCATTAACAGCACATTTTGACCGCATCACCAATCCCAATTAAAATAGGTTTCTTTTTTGCCTAGCCCACCAAAGACTAAAAGAGTTCTTAAATGCATTTTTATGTGTGCCTTCAAGATTTAGTCAGCACATGCATGCTTCCTGATGAAAATCATAGTGCAATTCACAAAAAAGCTGTGCCTTCATGAATCTAGGGGAACAGATAGTGCAAGAACTAGGGAAGCCCATACAGGACATCCTCATGCTAGGATTGTCCAAAGAACTCTCAAAGCAATGGGCATTCCACATGGAGCCAGAAAATCAAATCCTCATCAAGACGGAACCCATGAATCAAGTAGAAAGTAGACACCCAGCAACCAAGAAAGGCTGACAGAACTGCAGCAGGCCAAGAAGTCATGCTGATGGCGCACTGGACCATTTGCCTTAGTAGGGGAATGTCCAACAATGGGCAAGAAATGCTCAGAATGAGAAAATCTGAACCAATGCTGGGAATGTCCCTCGCTACAGGGTTGCACCCAAACCTTTTGCCTTCCTCCTCCAACTTTTGCTGGAGTTTTGCATTTGTTGACCATAGGACTCTGTGCACTTTACTACTGCTAACCAGTACAAAAATGCTTCCACACTCTCTCCCTAAAACATGGTTTAATTGGTTTATACCCAATTAGCATATTTAATTTACATGTAAGTCCCTTGTAGAATGGTATAACATATGCCCAGGGCCTGTAAATGAAATGTTACCAGTGGGCCTGCAGCACTTACTGTGCCACCCACTTAAGTAGCCTTTCAAAACATTTTCCAGGCCTGCCAGTGCAGCACTGAATGAAGTGTCACACTGCCATGTAGACAACATCTAAAACTCCTTGCTAAGCTTTAAGCTCCCCTTCTACTGCATATAAGTAACCCTTAAGGTAGGCCAGGGTTCTGTTTAATTAAAAGATAGCACATGTGTTTTTAAGTTTTAAATGTCCTAGTAGTAAATAAATTCCCAAGTTCGATTTTCACTACTGTGAGGCATACACTTCTTATAGGTTACCATTGATGATTATTTATTACATTTAATAATCTTTAATTTCTAAATGAGAGGAGGTAAATATGTCATGTTTGGTAACAAGGGACTTGGAATAAATACCCTAATGGTACAGTTGAATTTAGCATTACAATTTTGAAAAAGTAACTTTTAGAAAGTTGGCTGTGTCCAGCCCTTAGCTCTCTGTGTCTGCAGCCTGTTTTAGGTCACATGACTGGGTGTAGCTGACAGGACGTTGTGAATTCTTTCTAGCCAGTTACACAGTAGTGGGTTACATAATAGCTGAGCCACAATGGGCGAATAGCTAGACCGATGGGGGACAGAGCTAAGCACAGCCCCACTTGCACCTGAATAGGCTGTGCCCTGTCTCCTTGTAGTAATCCTAAAGGCCCTGTGTTGCTGCTGCTGACAGCCTGGATCCAGAGCTTCTCCCACCTTCTAGGATCAGTGACCCAGAGTGCAAAAATAGAGTTCACAGACCCACTCTTCAGCTCACTATTGGACCTGTGAAATGACTCTCAGAGGATTGCCTGCTGCTGTGACCTGCTGTGCACTCTGTCGTACCTAGAAGGACTGCATTGCTGGCTGAAACCTGCCTTGAACTGTGAGAAGCTAGCCTTGCTGTTGAGTCCTGCATCTACATCTGCACTCAGAACTACCACAAGTGACTCCCAGGGCTACTTTGCTGTCCTCCCGTTCAGAGCCACATGGACAAAATGGGTTTTCACCATCTTGAACCCACTCCTAGGCCAAGCCCAAGAGGTCTTCATACACCCCTGGGCCCTTGGTTCTTGTGCTAAAGATGACCGTATGTCTCTGGTTGTCCCGTTTATCTTTTAGATAGTATTTTTGAACCATAAACTTTAAAAATGCATACCTCTGGTGCCACTAATTGTATTTGTGTTGGTTTGATTTCAAATAATGTATTTAAGTTTACTCTATACTTCTAAATTGGTTTGGGATTTTTATTGTATTGTATTCTCACTTTATCACTTTATATTGTTCCTCTAAATTAAGCCTGGCTGCTTTTTGTGCCAAGTTACCTAGGGTTAATCACAGGTTAATTCAGTGACTTCTCGTGGTTCACCCTACAATGGATTGTGGATGTCTCTTGACCAGAGCTCACATCCCAGTCAAAACGCAACCCAATTTTTCATTTTGAGATTCAGGGGTATGACTCAGGACTTGTTATTGTGCAGTACCATTCAGCGATTTGTGTTGCACTAAAATCCCAGATAACAAACCATCAGACTAACCCATTTTAAAATTTATTCCCTGAGGTTTTCAATTGGGTTTTTCCCCACTTTTCTAAGTTTAACTGTTGTAACTTTCCTTGTGTACAATGTCGCTGGATGTCTGCAAATTTGACAACCTCACTAAAGCTGAGTTGCTGAAACTCTGTAAAAGGAAGGGACTTAAAGCAGACAAGGCTAAAAAGTTGGAACTCTAGATAGCTTCCAGGCCCTTGAGTGGGTGCAGAAATAGCAGGCCACCTCAAGGGAAGATGAGGTTGATGTCAATTAGGAGAAGGGAGCACAGATGGCGGAGAGGGAGGACCCAGTCAAGGGTCCTGAGAGACCAAGAGGGGTCAACTCGACCCCAGCAGATGACTAGGATGACACAGATGGTCAGGATGGACCAGGGAGCAGTGTGTCATGCAGGGGTCTGACCCAACAGGAGCTAGGAGACAGGAAAGAGGCGAGGAAGCTCAAACAGGAGCTAGCCAAATTGAAATTAGAGAATGAGAAAGCTGAGACTGAAACAGCCTTAGAGGAGAAGGGACTGGCCATTGAGGAGTGGAGGATGGCCCATGAGCTCAGTTTCAGAGTGCTAGACGTGAGAGCCAAGCATATGGAATCCAGCAGTAATGGTGGCAGTATATCAGCAGTATCCAGAGGAGAGGGGAGAGTCTGCATACCCAAAGACCTGGTGCCCAGTTATGTCATGAGGGATGATGCAGATAAATTATCCTCATCCCATTGAGTAGTCCTGAGGGTAAACAAGGTTACAGAAGAGTACCAGTGGGTAGCTTGTGGAGGTACATGTCAACAGTGAGGGACACATTCCTGACACTAAAGGTAGAGGACCACATATGCCCCCATGAAGGTTATTCTTCTTTCTAAATTTAGGTTAACCCCTGAAAAATACAGGCAAAGGGTCAAGAACAGTCACAAACTTCCAAACCAGTCTTAGGTTAACTTTATAGACTATGCCAGTAAGGCAATGAAGGACTGGGTGAGGGGCAGAAAGTTAGATGATTTCACTGGGCTGTACAAGTTAGTACTGAGGGAGCACATGCTCAATACTTGTTTTAAGGAGCTGTGCCAACACCTGGTAGATAGCAAACTTGCTGACCCAAGAAGCTTGATGAAGAGGCAGACCTCTGAGTCAGCACCAGGGTATACAAAAAGGTATTTGGAAGTGACTCAAAGAAAGGGTGATCAGGTTCCCCCCAGCAGAGTGAAGGAGAGGTCAAGGGAGGCCAGACAAGTCTCAGGTTAAATGGCAAGGAAAGTTTTAGCATATCACTACTGAAAAAAAAAATAGGTATAGGAATCTCCTTTGCCCCAGGCACCTCAGGCTCTGCCCCAGTTAGCACTGGTACCCTGAGTGAGGAGGCTATTGACCTCCTGCGATCCATCTCTGTTGGGCCCTCAACCATTGTGAATGCCATCCAGAGGCGGGCAGCCTATTTGCAACAAACAAATGCATTCCTGGAGGGCATTTACTCTGGCATGGCGGCCCAACAGAGATCAATACAGACTCTGGTCTCCTCCCTGATGGCAGCCATTGTCCCTGTTTTTAGCCTCCCCTGTCCAACTTCCTCAACCAAATCCCATTCCCCTCAACCCCACCCTATCACAAGCACATTGGCAGACCAGCATGCACACAGGACAACACACAGGAGTGGTTTAGGCAAACACAAGCACCACACATCATCCCACAGGCACTCACACAAATACCATCCAGATGCAGACATACCAGCATCCACTGCCTCCACTGTGTCCTTCGCCTCCAAGTCATCCACCTCCCTCCCAGTAGCGTCTCCACTCACACCTGCATGCACTACATCCTCATCCACTACCTCCATCACCAGCACACCTATCACTACGCACCCTTCACTGGCAGTCACCACCCCCACATCCATGCACACGTCCCCTGTGTCCTCTCCCACTGTGTCTGTGCCCCCTCCTTCCAAAGTACACAAATGCAGGCACTCAGACACCCAACAGCCATCCACCTTACAACAGCATCCAGCCCATGCACCTGCACCCAAACACAGCAGACAGACACCTCCTACAACCACTTCCACTTCCTCCACTCCCAAGCCTTCACCCTCTTCCCGCCCCAATGTCCCTAAGAAGATTTTCCTTTCCACCGTTGACCTCTTCCCTACCCCTCCCCCCGTACTTCATGTCGGACCAGCGTGGTCAGAACCCAGGCTAGCACCTCAGCCACCCAGTCCACGGCCTCAGTCGTGTCGACAGCTACTGCAGGTGGGAGAGAATCCCAGAAACGAGCCAGCAACACTGAAAGTGTGCCTGCACTGGGTGCATCAAGGAAGGGCAAGGAGGCACCACCAGCTACGAAAGGAAAGAGCAAGTAGGCACCAGCAGCTGCATAGGGGAAGGGCAAGGAGGCACCACCGGCTGAAAAGGGAAGGGCAAGGGGCCTGCTACTGCAGACAGGAAGGACAGGAGAGCTGGTGCTGGGACTCATTCGGAGCCCCCACCACCAACCATGGTGGTTTAGCCATCCGAGGCTGCAGTGGAAGGGCTGGAGCCTCCCCCCACCACTGCCAGCACCGCCGCCAGCAGCAGCAGCCCCAGTGGGCAGCGGTCTGAGGCTGCAGGGGAAGGGTTGGAGCCTCCCCCAACCACTGCCATCACCGCCACCAGCACTGCCACCAGCACCACTGCTAGCTGCAACAGCCCCAGTGGGCAACCATCCGAGGCTGCAGGGGAAGGGATGAAGCCTCCCCCCACCATTGCCAGCACCGCCACCAGCACTGCTACCAGTACCACTGCCATCAGCAGCAGCCCCAGTGGGCAGCCGTCCGTGGCTGCAGGGAAAGGGCAGGAGCCTACCCCCACCACTGCCAGCCGCAACACCAGCCCTGCCACTGCCACCACTGAGCAGCCGTCACTGCCGGCGGGCAGTGTAGTCCTGCATCCATGGGCTGTAGTGCCTCCTGGACCCTGCAAATCCTTTAGGTGTGACACCCAGGTGAGAGACTGTGACCTTGCACTCCCCAAGATCTGCAGCACAGGGCACAATGCCCCCACTAGAACCAGTGGAAGAAGCCATCCACTCAAACCATCCTTCCAAGGATGAAGCACACTTGGCACAATGACCCCTCCAGAACAAGTGGAAGAAGCCATCCACTCACCCCATCCTTCCCAGGATGTAGCACAATGGGCACAACCCCCCCCCCAGGACCAGTGGAAAAAGCCACCCACTAGAGAGACTAGCCTTGCACTCCCTAGTACCAAGCAGTGGGCAAGCCACCCACTTGAGAGACTGTGGCCTTTCACTCCCCAGGACCAAGCAGTGGGCAAACCACCCACTTGAGAGACTGTGGCCTTGCATGCCCCAGAACCAAGCAGTGGGCAAACCACCCACTTGAGAGACTGTGGCCTTGCACTCCCCAGGACCATGCAGTGGGCAAACCACCCACTTGAGAGACTGTGGCCTTGCACACCCTAGGACCAAGCAGTGGGCAAACCACCCACTTGAGAGACTGTGGCCTTGCTCTCCCCAGGATATCGCACAGGGCATGTAGCCCTCTCCAGGACCAGTGGTGTTGTACCATCTTCCGGCTGAGGTGCCCCCCCTATTCCCCATCCCCCTGAGGTGCCTGTGTATTTTCGACTTGATGCCCCTGAAGTGTTCTCTCCGTGTTGTTGCAGGCGTGAGGTGGGGGCTTTGGCCTATGTGATGTGGCCCTGTGGCCCACGGACACTGAGGGCTGGGCAGTGTCCCTCCTTTTGTAAATATGTATATACGTTTGTATTTTGATGCACTTATTAATGTTATTTTATCATATTACACTCACTTTCTTCCAATCTTTTTGTCCTTGCATTATTCCTGATGGGTACGGGATGTATAAGTAATGTTATTGTATCTGGTTGTTTGTATGGTGTTGGGGGTGAGGATGTTGTGTGTTGCGTGTGTCACTCTCTTTTTCCTTCCCCCTCCCTTGTGTGCTAGGCAGCTGTACTCATCGTGGTCGTCTTCGCCTGTGTTGATGTTCATAATGCAGGAAAAGTAGACGAGCATCGGAAAAGTGTGCAACTCGGGCTCCATTGCATCGTGGTTGTTCCCTGAGTCTCCAGAGGTGAGTCCTTTGACTTCTGTGTTCTGATTCACAGGTGGCGGATAGGCTTGTCATAATACAGTGGGCGATACATTGTCTTCCGCCTGGCTGTTGGCGGTTACCGCCGTGGTGCTTGTTGATACCGCTGTGGCGGTCAGTCTGTTAAAGTGGCTGGCTGTCTGAGCAGTTTCCGCCCTGGTCATAATTCCTTTTGTTTTACCGCCAGCCTGTTGAGGGTATTACCACCGCTTTATCACCGACCACCAGGGTTGTAATGAGGGCCATAGTGTTGTCTGCAATTGATATTATTCAGACAGACATGCCCCTTTTATATCATGGACAAAGTCAGCTGCGTTCTATCGTACAGTTAGGTTGGACATTACAAACTTTGGAAAATGGCCATGTTCCATGGAAGTATATTAACAGTAGTAAATTGTTTGCTGCTTTTAATTTATCCAAGGAACAACAGACAATGGCTAAAAGGGAAGTGAGTTTCACCATGCTTCACACAGAAAGGTTAGAGAAGTTGCCTTTTGTTGTTGCAGAAAGTCCATCTACTATGGCTTTTACATGCCAATATTAATCTGCTAATTTTCACTTTTCATTTTTTGAAATGCCTCAACCATCTTGCTGTGGGCAGATACAAGCAGCTAGGCAATAGCTCTTTTAAAGAAGAGTGAGATTTGCCCTTCGAATATAAATGTTTGAGCGGCGAAACATAGGTCTTTCTTAGTGGAAGCGAATGTGAGACTACTGTGAGTCATTCAGTGATCTGCAAGCAGGTGTCCCTTCACGGCCTTTGCAATGCTGGGATCGCGAACGTGGCCTGTTGTGTGAAGGGTACTCCTGTCCATTTGAATCGACCAGCATTTCATGTACTTTCAATGTAAGTTATGTGGTGCCGAGCGACCCAAGCTATTGCGGTATGCAACCAGGAATTGCCTACGCAATTTCAGTCTCTAAGGCCGTTACGTGTTGGGGACATGATCTATTCCCCCCAGACAAGAGATAAGAGTAGCAGAAATGTGGCCTCACACTGATACTGCTAATGTAAATTATGACAAGCTGAGCAGACTAAAGGCCGTACTGTTTAAAAAACAAGAGGCATTGACATCTGCTAGTGAGACGTATGCTCTCCAGATAGCATGATCTTTAAGGCTCCGTTACTGGAAGAGTTGGAGCAAGATTGGTCTTTGTCATACAGACCAGTCCTATGGTGCGTGCCGCCAGTCTTTCACTGAGTGTGGTACCTCGTCGAACATTTGCCGACAGTGTGCCTTGTTGTTACACCAGTGCCTCCTGTGGACCAAGCACTGCTGATGTCCCAGATGAGGGTTCATTCACGGTCACGCCCCTTGAGACTAAGGCTGATTCGCGAGGCCACTTATGAGCTGACGTTCGTGAACGATCTGGCTCTCTTTGGAACTATGGAGAGTACAGCCCCTGCAGGAGGTCCTGCACAAGAGACTGACACACACTACTGCTTCGTGGATCCATCTGCCTATCATGTCATCGCTCTAACATCAGATGATGTGGCCTCCTTTCTGAGGGCTTTTCCATTTAATGACTTCAAAGACTCATAGATTCGATGATTGGCTTATATCATTAAATTCAAAGATTGCCTATTAACTTGGGCCTGCTTTGCTTGTCATGGTCGACATTATATCTTCTTGCATGTTTTTAGTTATTACATGTTTTTAATACTACTTTTTAGCTAGTTTTCATGATTTTAGCTTGTTTTAGTCCAGAGCATTTTTTAACTTGGATTCATTCGCCTTCAGAGGCATCATCCTATGGCGTCATACTTCTTATGGCAATGGGGAGAGTGTAGGGAATCCTATCTTTTTTGAATGGGAAGCAGGAGTTAGCTTATCCTTCTGGCTTGTAGACTCGTGACCCCATCACCCAGTGACTTTTACCCTACTTAGTTTGCTCTGTTTTAGCGCAATTATTTAATTATATCTTTCAAGATGTCTGCACTGTTTCTAGACAGGTCAATATTTTAGTTTCATGTTATCATTGGCACCCTGCTAAGGCGTCAATATCAAGGGACAAAGATAAACAAACTGTAGGAATTCACATTAGTCACTTTCCCTCTTTGCGCTTTCAAGGGAATTGTTTATATAAATGGCCACCCCAAGTATGTCTTGTTATCTATTGTTTGGGAACAGGCCTAGGTCAGGTGTCTGATCAGATATGTATAAATCTAACATTATCAGACAGATAGAGGGATTCTGACCAGATACCATCACTGCTATAGATGCTGCATGTCATCTTGACGCTGACCGAGTCTTCGTGTCCCCACTGAGTATGAACCAGAGACCTCATTTCAAGGTAATGAGGGTTTGAGGGCTCTCCTCATGGACACCGCATTGGCAAATTAGGTTTATCACACCTAGCTCTCTTTAGGTTAGGGGTTAGGTTTATCATGCTAGGGTATTAGGCCATTTCTCATAGCATATGTCAATTCATGTTATTGCAAGATGGTGGGGATCGTCATACTAATGACTCATTTTCACTATTCTGTTCCTTGCACTGTTCATTATCCTAAATATTGCAGCCCATGCAATTTATTGTAGATTGCAGTATTGTTAATAAAAAACCTATTCAGACTTTTACTGCATCTCCCTTCTTTGCCTGTGTTTGATTTAGACATGTTGTCCATGTGAGAAAGGGGTAATCTCCCTTTAACACAACACTCCCTCAGATGTCGCACTCTTGAGTTCATGTGTAAAGGCTGCTACAAATCACTTTTTACTGTTTGGGTTTTTGGTGAGGTACTGCTTGTCAGCCGGGAGGGTTGGGAAGACAATTGTGACTTGTTGTAGGACTGGCATAGTCACCTACAAACATAAGTACTGTCATCCTTAAGCCAGCAGTTTTGCCGAGTCAAACTACGACACCCGCAGCTATGGAAGAGAAGTATGCAACACTAACTCATCTCATGTGGTGCTCCCCCAAGCTTCATCAATATTGGGCAGACATACTGACAGCTGTGGACCACATTTTGACACTAGACTCTCCTGATTCCAAAGTTACATATTACTAGGTATTTGAAACTTGCGTACTCACTCCCTAAAATCTGCGAAAGGGCGTGCCATTACACTAGCTCTTTGTGCAGCAAAACAAGTCCTCTTGGCCCAATGGGGCACAACAAAATTCCTCACACATTTAGATTGGTTACACAAACTTTAGGACCTTATAGGCATGGAAAAACTGTTGAGCAAATGCTTCCACAATTTGCCGAAATGTGGGAACCATGCCTATGCTACCAATCCCAAGAATTTTGTGAACTTACCTGCCCTACTACATTTTGCACCTCTCCTTGCCATGCCACAGGATGCCAGAACTAGATGATGGACAACATCTATCAACATCAATCCCTGTACAGCACTGCTCATAACCCCCCCCCCCCGGATACTTGGGTCAGAGCAATGGGTCTAACTGCTGCCTACTATAGACTCCTCCCTTGGTATATCCTCATCAGCTGATGAATGTTGGTGAATGCTGTTGTATTGTCTTTATTTCCAATTCAAAAATTTAAACCATAAACTCAGTTGGACCTCTCTGTCTATACTCTCCTGAGACACTGAACGAGGATGGAACCCCTCTTCACATGTGGGGGCATGACCTGTGTAGCACCTAACCTTAATTTGGACACAGATTTATCCTGGTAGGCAGACAATACCACCATGGCCAACAAAGGCCTATTCCACTCCTTGGGTCAGTCCTCTGTACCCAACACAAGGACAAAAACAACAACAGAGTCCACTGAAAGTTGTCAGTGTCAAGAGCCAGGCCTCAGTTCTCCCTGGGGTCTCTAACCTCTCAGGATTCTCAGAGTGGAGGGTAATAGTCCCAGGTGTTAGGTACCCTTTTTCTACTCCCCCTCCCATCATTCTAGTTGTGGTAACCTGAGGAGTGTCCCTCAGCCCAGGATCTGTGCCCTGAAGCTGAACAGGAGTCAGGGGTGAGTCTTTCCTCCCCTGCACCTCCATCTGGGCTTCTGTACCCTTCGTTTTGGAGTGGTATTTCCAGATGCCTGAACTGGCAGGGTGCCTTTGGAGGTTGCTGCTCCTGGCTTCTCTGTCACAACTGGCAACACCTTCAAGAGAAGGCAGTCAAGGGGCATCTGGGCAATAACTATGACCCTTCTCTGAGTCACTTCTGTTCCCCGCTCTAGGTATAGCGGGCTATGAAGGGCTGCTGGGAGGGCGGTGCTGGTACAGGGGTGGTGGCTGTACCTGTATTTGGGGTGGCCACAGAGGTGTCTGTCACCACAAGGGAGCTTCCATCTGAGGAGGTATCACTGTCCGAACTGTCCCCTTCTGTCTCCGCCGTGGTGGTCCCCTTGCCCTCCAACCCACTGGTGCCCTCACTGTCAGTGGATTCGGCCTCCTTGGCCACGTGGGAAGCAGCTCCCTCCATCACCACTGCTTCAGATCCTCCGCCAGATGATGCTAATGGACAGAAGGACAGGGTGACAAAACAAAAAGGGGGGGGAGAGACAAAGGATACACTTGGTCACTGGCTGTTCCAACACCACTGTTAGTGTACACAATACACACACACACACAGGGAACATCCCTACGCATTAGGCAATGCACTACCAGTCACAATGCTAGTCACCAGGCCATGGACAGTAATACCTAACACCTAACACCAATAACAGCATACCTGAGACCCACAGACCCCTGCCCAGTAGCGGATGCCTACTGGCTTGGTTGGAGGTGGTTCACATCATATCCTACCCAACATGGGTCCTACCCTGCAATATCCGGCTTGGCCTAGGGGGCACCCACAGGCCCACATCCCCCACTCGGAGACCACCCCACCACGTGCAAGTAGTATATTGAGAAACTGCACTTACCCCCTTGTGGCTGCTGTGATGCCCTCAAGCGCCCATCCAGCTCCGGATAGGCCACTGCCACTATGCGGGCCATCAGGGGGGGCAGGGTTCGAGGGGCACCCCTTTCTCATTGAAAGGCCCTCCCCAGCTGGGGCTCCGCCATCTTCTTGCCCAGCGTCTCAGGTCCTCCCACCGTTTGCGACAGTGGGTGCTCCGCCTGCCATACCCTTTTTCTGATGGGCACTGACCTGCAGAAATATACACATGGCAAAAGGTATCAGTCAGACCATCCGGCCTGTTACACTCATGTCCCACCATAGCCCTCCCATCCCCTTACGCACAGATATTGCCCACCATACATGCAGCACGCAGCCCAGGGCCCTTCCAACCCCCCTACACGAGGACCTCACACACAGCACTCCATGCATTCATGCCCCATGCATCGTGCTCACAGTGTACTCACCTGTTGGTCTGGAGGCCCATATAGCAATCGGTACTGGTGTAGGACCCCATCCACCAGTCTCTCTAACTCCACAGTGGTGAAAGCAGGTGCCCTTTCCCCAGTGACACAACCCATGGTCGGTTTCAGTCACAGATCACAGCAGCACTTGCAGTGTAGGTCCTCTCCTGTTGAGGGTCAGGTATCAAGTGGGTTAACAGATAGAAAATGGTGGTCACGTCTGCAGCGGTGCGTTCCGTCACAGCTGGCATAGATCACCATTGGACACTGTAACCCAAAGGGCTCAACGTTATCCAATGAGGAGTTGCACGGCGTTTTATGACCGCCTCCTGCAACAGCGCACAACAACAGCGGAATTACCTCATTTCCACATGCCTCTCCATACAGGACAGGCAGATGCCATTTTGGGGGACGGCATGCCATGGCACCTAACTGCATCACAGTACACATAGGCACCATTTGGGTCTATACAACAAATTTGTGTTACAGTCACAACATGCAATGCAGTGTAGTGTTTGGAAATATCGAATACTGACCAGCTACTCACCGTTTGCCCCCTAGTTTGCAACCGCTGTGGATGAATAGGAGATGGAGACATCCCCCGTGTACAGGCCCATGGTGGACTTGGCAACAGTGCAGGACAGGCACATTATCCTCACCTATAGACTGGACAGGGCCATAATCGCAGAGCTGTGTGCCCAATTGGAACCTGACCTGATATCTGCTGTCCGTCAGCCACTGTGATCCCCCTCTTGCGCAAGTCGTATCTGTGCTCCATTTCCTGGCAAGTGGCTCCTTCCAAGTGACAGTGGGCTTGGCAGCAGGAATGTCTCAGCCAATGTTCTCATTAGTGCTGACCAGAGTATTGTCTGCCCTGATTAAACACATGCGCAGCTACCTCGTTTTCCCCAAGGTGGAGGATTTGGCCACAGTGAAAGCTGATGTCTATGCTATGGGACATATCCCCAACATTATTGGGGCGATTGATGGTACACATATAGCATTTGTCACCCCCTCAGAGAAATGAACAGGTGTCCAGAAATCGAAAGAGCTTTCACTCCATGAATGTGCAGATAGTGTGCCTGGCGGACCAGTATCTCTCCCATGTCAATGCAAAGTATCCTGGGTCTGTGCATGATGCCTTTATCCTGAGGAATAGCAACATCCCATATGTGATGGCTCAACTCCAGAGGCACCAGGTGTGGCTAATAGATGAGCCCTGCTTCCCACCCAGGGTTTGTTGGTGTATGGGTATGGTGTGGGTCCTAAGGGTTAGTTTGTGTCTAACAGTTGTCCCTCGATATTTGCAGGTGACTCTGGTTACCCCAACCTCTCGTGGCTACTGACCCCTGTGAGGAATGCCAGGACAAGGGCAGAGGAATGTTACTATGAGGCACATGGGCGAACAAGAATAATAATAGAAGGACATTCGGCCTCCTGAAGGCCAGGTTTCGTTGCCTCCATCTAACAGGTGGACCCCTGCACTACTCACCCAAGAAGGTGTGCCAGATCATCGTGGCATGCTGTATGTTGCACAACCTTGCCTTACGTCGCCAGGTGCCTTTTCTGCAGGAGGATGTGACTGGAGTAGGTCGTGTGGCAGCAGTGGACCCCGTGGACAGAGAAGATGAGGAGGCAGAGTATGAGGATGAGGACAACAGAACTACTATTATAAGAAAGACAGTACTTCCAATGACACACAGGTAAGACACTGTAATTACACTTTACATTGACAGTTTTATATTTGACATTGTCACTGGCAGGCTGATTTTCCAAATTCTATGCCCACTTACTGTACCCTTTGTCATCTCTATTTTCAGATATTTGTGTCCCACTATCGCTCCTGGTGTGTTGACTGCAGCCAACTACAGGTCATTCCTATGTATACAATACTGTACAGTTATATTGCAGTGTTTAAAGCTTGTTAAACGAATACATGGTTAAATGATTTGACGGAATCCATATTTTTATGTATTCAAACAGTGTTTATTTAAGTGCTAATGATTAGAGGGGGATGTGCAATGGGCTGGGGTGATGATGGAGGAAAGTCACAGGTGCATTGTTCAAGGGGCATAGGAAGGGGAGCAATGACAGTTCAAGGTGGACAGAGTGACAGAGTGGGTCACAAGGGTGACATTCAGGAGAGTCTTATATCCTGGTGGGGGTCTTGGAAATGTTCTCTGGCTTCTGCCCCGATCGCAGGGACCGTTTGCAAGGTGGTTCTCCTTCTGCAGTGGGTGGGGTGCTGGTGGCCTGTTGTTGCTGTGGCGAGGCCTCCTGTCCTCTAGCGGCAGCAGAGGTGGAAGGCTGTTCATCAGTTTGGCTAGTGTCAGGGGCCCGGTGGTTTGCCACTGCCTCCCTCACGGTATTGGCCATGTCTGCCAGCACCCCTGCAATGGTGACCAGGGTGGTGTTAATGGACTTCAAGTCCTCCCTGATCCCCAGGTACTGTCCCTCCTGCAGCCTCTGGGTCTCCTGCAACTTGTTCAGTATCTGGCCCATTGTCTCCTGGGAATGGTGGTATGCTCCCAGGATGTTGGTGAGTGCCTCATGGAGAGTCGGTTGCCTGGGCCTGTAATTCCCCTGTCGCACAGCAGTCCTCCACCTTCCCTGTTGTCCTGTGCCTCTGTCCCCTGAACTGTGTGCCATCTGCCACTGACCCCAGGTCCCTGATCGTCCTGTGTTTGGGGGTGGCCTGGGGTCCCTGTAGTGGTGGACACACTGTTGATTGATGTGTCCTGGAGACAGATGTATGGGCCCGCTGGGTGGGTACTGTGGTGGTGTTTCCTGAGGGGGGAGGCTCTGTGGTGGAATGGGACTGTGCCTGGTTTACCGACTGTCTGGAGATCCCTGATGTGCCAGGTTGGTCATCCAGATCCAGGCGTCCAGGGCTGCTGTCATCACTGTGGGCCTCTTCTGGGGGTGGACTGGAAGTTGCTGGTTCCTCCTCTCTGTTGACGTTGGGTGGGGGACCTGTGGGAATGTAAATAGTGTTATTGTTTCTGTGTGTGTCATCTTGTGCATGGGTGTGTTGCCCTGTATGGTTGTTATTGCCCTGGCAGCTTTGCCTTGAGTGAGTAGTGATTTTGTGGGCTAGGTGATTCTCTCTAATGTGAATGCTTTAGTGATGGGTATCCATGCAGGTCTGTGAGGGGTGTTCATGCATTGGTGTTGCATGCAGGGCTTGGTATTGGGATGAGTGTGTTGTGATGGTGGGGTGTGTGTGAGGTGGTGGAGTGATGGGAGTGAGGGTAAGGGTGGGGGTTTGTGATGGCATGCAGGTGGGGGGGTAATAGTAATAGAGATTTGACTTACCAGAGTCTAGTCCTCATCCTACTCCTGCCAGGCCCTCAGGATGCATGATTGCCAAGACTTGTTCCTCCCATGTTGTTAGTTGTGGGGGAGGAGGTGTGGGTCCACCACCAGTCTTCTGTGCAGCTATTTGGTGTCTTGCTGCTGTGGAAAGTACCTTTCCCCGTAGGTAGTTCCACCTCTTCCTGATCTGGGGTGCTGTCCCATGGCAGTGACCTTGTCCACGATTCTCCACCATAGCTCCATCTTCCTTGCAATGGATATCTGCTGCACCTGTGATCTGAATAGCTGTGGCACTACCTGGATGATTTACTCCACCATGACCCTTAGCTCCTCCTCAGAGAACCTGGGGTGTCGTTACGGTGCCATGGGTGCATTGTGAGTGGTGTGGGTGAGGATGTATTGTCAGTGGTTTTGCTATCTCTCTTGTGGCACTTGTTTGTAATGGTAAAGGTTTCTGGGTAATGTGTGTGTGTTTTATAGTGGTGTGGGTGTGTGGGTGTGGTGTGTGTATATGTGTCAGGTGTGTGTAGTTTGAATTGTCCAATGTGGTGGTGTTTTGTTTGTGTGTGTGTATTTTGAGTGCAGTGGTATGTACAGCCAATGATTTAGCACCATTGAATGTGTGCCGCAGTGATTCGTGTGTCATAATGCTGTGGGCGTAGTTCTGTTGGCATGGGTTTTGCTACCACCAGTTTATCACTGACCTTTGGGCAGGTAGACTTGTGTGTGTGGCTGTATAGTGACTGATTGCTATGTTTGGGTCATAATATGGGTGTCACGAATCAGCTGCGGCAGCGGTATGTTGGCAGCAGTTAGCACTGCGGTAAGTGGGATTTACCGTCAATGTCATAATGAGGGCCTATGTTTGTTAGGGAATAAATCCTGTTGGACAGAGTGTTCATGCCACTATCGACAACAGTTAGAGCCTTTTCTTTTTCCTTATCTATCTGTCTTAAACGTGCAGCAGCTTCTTTTTGAGAATCATCCAGCTCTCATTATATATTGCATAGAGGAATCTTTTAGAGCGTGGCTTTCTAGGACCTAACAAAAATTTCTGCAAGTCTATATCTTCAGAAAAAGTGTCAATCAATCAATCAATCAATCAGGTAATACCCTCATGCACTGCTTTGATGAGATCTAATCTCTGGTCTTGGTCGGGATTGCTTGATCTCCAACTCCAGGAATTGTTGCGTAAGTAACATTCTGTGCCCTGATGTGATATGAGTATTTTGTAGTGTATGCTTTTGGAAGATGCTTGCCTTCAGCCGAAGCTTTCACGGCAGTCAGAATTTCATTCTCCAATCTCGTCTAAGCACGAGTCACTGCAGCCACAGAAGCAATAGCTACTGCAAATTTGGCTGCTTCATCAGCCAAAGTATTGCCGATAACTTGTACTCCTACATGTTGGTGGCCCAGTGTATGCACTACATGGACACAAGGTGGCTTATCCTTGAGATCAAACACCCTCCCCCACAGAGTTCTGGGTTTTATGGTGTTCCCTTTGGAATCTCTGAACCTGTTCAACTTCCAGTGATTGAGATAATCATTGTATGATTGCACACAGTAGTATGAATCACAGAAAATCAGAGTTAGTAGTCATGGCTCTGTGTGTTATAGCGCTAGTATTAGGGCTTAGAATTCAGCCAGCTGGGCTGTGCAGTCCCCTAGGGTCTGTGTGTAGGTGTTATGAGGGTGGAATATACCATCCTTCATCATTACGCTCAAGGCTGCACAGACTGCTTAGTATTGATGTTTAATACCTAAAGCTGATTGTGCTAAACCATCAGTGTAAATGACAGCATGGTATCTGTCAAGTGGCAAAATATCTAGAGGTGCAGGGCACTCCTGTTCATACTGGAGAAATTCTTGTGTCTGAAGTTTTGGATCCAAGATGTAATCTACATCGGTGGCAGTCAGGGAGGTTGGCCACTGAATCCATTGTGGATGTAATGCTTTAGCGTTAGGAACACTTGCCTTTGTGACGGCCTCTAAGGTGTGTAAGTGTTTTGCTTCTAGCATGTCCTGTTGCAATTCTCTAATGATACGTGTATGTTCAATTGTCCAGTGTATGCTAGAAAAATCAGGAAGAATTAAGTCATAAAGTGGCTAGATACGATATGCATAGTCATAAATGTATGTTCTGCCAAAGTTAAAGAAACCAAGTAAGGACTGTAGTTTCTTAATTGTATTTGGTGGCTGTATTTGAACACATTTCTCTAGAAAGTGCAGGCCAGGCTCTTGCCCTCGTTTGATAGCTCATATTCCAGGAACAAAACGCTGAGAAAGGCTATATTTGTTTTCCTAAAATTTAAGTTGTAACCAAGGGCTACGAATCCTAAAACAATCCAATCGACCCTGGCAAGATGAATGTTGAGGTCATCATCTGTGAGATAGATGTCATCCACGTAAGACAAAGCCTCGGGATCAAAATCATGCAATATTGAAGTTAAATGGGCTGAGAACAACTCTGGGCTGTTCTTGTAGCCTTGGGGTAAATGGCAAAAGCATTAATTGTGAGCCAAATGAGAATTCACTCAGGTCTCAACTTTCGAGTGCCAAATTTTGGCAGAAAAAAACATATATATCCAAGGTTGTTTTGTATTTTTTAAGTACTATGGGCCAGATGTAGTAAGCCGTTTGCATGTCGCAAACTGCAAAAATCGCAGTTTGCGGCATGCAAATGGCCGAAAGCAATGCACATTCACAAATTGCGAGTCGGTACCGACTCGCAATTTGTGAATGCGACTCGCAGATAGGAAGGGGTGTTTCCTTCCTATTTGCAACTCGCATCGCAATTCAGACTTGCTTTGTGACCGCGAATGCGGTCGCAAAGCAACTCGCAGTTACCACCAGTGTCACACTGGTGGTAACTCCTTCGCAAAGGGGAAGGGGTCCCCAGGGGACCCCTTCCCCTTTGTTAATGTCGAGAAAAATATTTTTTCAGAGCAGGCAGTGGTCCTATGGACCACTGCCTACTCTGAAAAAACAAAACCAAATGGTTTCGGTATTTTTTTCATTTTACAACTCATTTTCCTTTAAGGAAAACGGGCTGCAAAATGAAAAAAAAAAACGGCTTTATTTAAAAAGCAGTCAGAGACATGGAGGTCTGCTGACTTCAGCAGGCCACCATCCCTGTGAGTGCAGGGATTCGCTATGGGGTCGCAAAATGCGACCCACCTCATGAATATTGATGAGGTGGGTCTTTGCGACCCCATAGCGGGTCGCAGAAGGTGTCTGAGACACCATTCTGCATCCGTTTTTGCGACTTGCAAATTGCAAGTCGCTCAGACTCGCAATTTGCACGTCGCAAAAACAGATTTTGCTACATCTGACCCTATGTTGTTTATTAATGCTGTGCTATGTGAAATTTGTATAGCATATGTGTGAGTATGACTGTTTAAGTGTCTGTAATCTAAGAATATTCTGTATGAATGGTCTGGTTTTGCAATGGTGAATAACAGGTTATTCATTGCAGAGACACAGGGCTCAATTACTCCCTGGTACTCAAGCTGAGTGAGGCTCTCCATCACCGGAGCTTAACAGAATATTGTGGCTGAGGCTGGCGTGTAGACCTAATAGGTATCACACGACAAGGAGAATCCCTGTCCAAACCTACATGGTTGCGGCATAATGCAGGTACCTGCGTTACTGCCCAGATTACAGCGTAGGCTTGTTTTACCGTTTCTGGAACAAGATCAGAGAAAGAAGGCAAAATTAGATTTTTCCCATGTGGGAGCTAGCGGACGTGCTCAAGTGGCCAGTCCCTTTTTATATAGGAGGATATCACAACTAAGTTCATCTCAGAATATCACACCAATGGCGTGCTCTACGTCTCCCTCAATTTTTAATTTTCAAATCAGAAATCCTGTCGGTGGGAGGACTCGCCCATCCGCAGTCTCAACTGCAATGTAATTCTAGTTGATGTCACATCTAGATGATCTTTCAGACTCTGGTGACTGCGCTGTCTAGCATTGTCACTGTCCAGGTCTTGTTCTTCAGCAATGTTCTCAAGTGTACTGACGTTTTTAATTGACAGTGCTGCCACCTTTTTCTTTTTAAATTGTGGCTTTTGTTGTGGGGACTTATCTTCTTTTTTGTCTGAAGACTGTAGTGAGTCTTTCTTCTGTTTCACATATTCAGGAGGTCGAACAGGACGGCCTCCTCTCTCGCTACGTCTATCCGGTGTGCCCTGAAAGGAAAGAGAGGCACGTGAATCAGTACATCTATCAGGAGCTTTTATATTTTCTCTCTTTTTGAGAGTATATTTCCTGTCGGAGTTCTCCAGGTGGGGAGAATCTGCTCTCTGACTTTGGCCCTCATTATGACCTTGGCGGTAAATCCCCCTTACTGCCATGCTGACTGCCGCCAACATACCGCCGCTGCAGTGGAGTACCGCCACCCATATTATGACCCACACATGGCAATCTTTCACTATACAGCTAAACACACAAGTCCGCCAGCCCAAAGGTCAGGGATGAACTGGTGGTACCAAAACTCACACCGTTGCGCCAACTGAACTACGCCCATGGCATTATGACCCACAAATCACTGCGGCAGACATTCAATGGTGCTAAACCATTGGCGGTACATACTGCCGCACTCAAAATACACAAACACATACAAAACAATACCACATTGGACAATTTGAATAACACACACCTGACACACATACACACACCACACCAACACACCCACACCACTATAAAACACACACACACATTACCCACAACCCTTTTCCACTACAAACAAGTGCCACAAGAGAGATAGCAAGACCACAGACAAGACCAGAAGACACACACCACCATCACCTATACATCATCCACGCACCCCACATCACACACCCAAACACAGCACCCCACACACCCTCACCCACACCACTCACACTGCACCCATTGCACTGCAATGACACCCCAGGTTCTCTGAGGAGGAACTACGGGTCATAGTAGAGGAAATCATCCGGGCACAGACACAGCTATTCGGATCAATGGTTCAGCAGACATCCATTGCAAGGAAGATGGAGCTATGGCGAAGAATCGTGAACAGGGCCAATGCCATGGGACAGCACCCCAGAACAAGGGATGACATCATGAAGAGGTGAAACAACCTACGGGGGTACGTTCCACAGCAGCAAGACACCAAATAGCTGTACAGAGGACTGGCGGTGTACCCCCAGCTCCTCCCCCACAACTAACAACATGGAAGGAGCAAGTCATGCGTGCATCCTGAGGGCCTGGCAGGAGTAGGAGGAGGACTGGACTCTGGTGAGTCAAATCTCTATTACTATCACCCCCCCACCTGCATGCTATCACAAATCCCCACCCGTACCCTCAATCCCATCACTTCACCACCTCCCACATACCCCACCATCACAACACACTCATCCCAATTACAAGCCCTGCATGCAACACCAATGCATGCTCACCCCTCACAGATCTGCATGGACACCCATCACTAAAGCATGCACACTAGAGACAATCACCTAGCCCACAAAATCACTAATCACACAAGGCTAAGCTGGCAGGGCAATAACAGCCATACAGGTAAACACACCCATGCACAAGATGACACACACAGAAACAATAACACTGCATTTACATCCTCACAGGTCCCCCACCCAACGTCACCGGAGAGGAGGTGCCAGCAACTTCCAGTCCACCCCCAGAAGAGGCTCACAGTGATGACAGCAGCTCTGGACGCCTGGATCAGAAAGAGCAACCTGGCCCACCAGGGATCTCCGGACAGTCGGTAACCCAGACACAGTCCTATTCGACCACAGAGCCTCCCCCCTCAGGAAACACCAGCACAGTACCCACCCAGCGTGCCCATACCTTTGTCCCCAAGACACATCAATCAGCAGTGTGTCCACCACTACAGGGCCACCAGGCCACCCCACAAACACAGGATGATCAGGGACCTGGGGTCAGCGGCGGTGGGCACATGGTTCACGGGACAGAGGCACAGGACAACAGAGAAGATGGGAGGACTGCTATGCGACAGGGGGGGACAGGCCCAGGGAACCGACTCTCCAGGAGGCACTCACCACAATCCTCGGAGCATACCACCATTTCCAGGAGACGATGGGCCAGATACTGGACAAGTTGCAGGAGACCCAGCCGCTGAAGGAAGGACAGTACCTGAGAATCAGGGAGGACTTGAAGTCCATAAACACCACCCTGGTCACCATTGCAGGGCTGCTGGCTGACATGGCCAAAACCATGAGGGAGGCAGTGGCACACCACTGGGCCCCTGACACTAGCCAAACCGATGCCTTCCACCTCCGCTGCTGCTAGTGGACAGGAGGCCCCACCACAGGACCAACAGATCAACAGCACCCCACCCCCTGCAGAAGGAGAACCACAATGCAAACGGTCCCTGCGATCTAGGCAGAAGCCAGAGAACATTACCAAAACCCCAGCCAAGAAACAAGACTCTCCTGAATGTCACCCTTGTGTCCCACTCTGTCACCCTCTCCACCTTTAACTGCCATTGCTCCCCTTCCTATGCCCCCTTGGACAATGCACCTGTGATACAAATACACTGGACTACAGTCTGGACTTTCCTCCATCATCACCCCAGCCCATTGCACATCCCCCTCTAATCATTAGCACTTAAGTAAACAGCATTTGAAAAAATACATGTATGGAGTCTGTCAAATCATTTAACCATGTATTCGTTTAACAAGCTTTAAACACTGCAATATAACTGTACAATATTGTATACATAGGAATGACCTGTAGTTGGCTGCAGTCAACACACCAGGAGCGATAGTGTGACACAGATATCTAAAAATAGAGATGCCAAAGGGTACAATAAGTGGGCATAGAATTTGGAAAATCAGCCTGCCAGTGACAATGTCAAATACAAAACTGTCAATGTAAAGGGTAATTAAAGTGTCTTACCTGTGTGTCATTGGAAGTACTGTCTTATAATAGCACTTCTGTTTTCCTTATCCTCATCCTCTGCCTCCTCATCTTCACTGTCCACAGGGTCCACTGCTGCCACACGCCCATCTCCAGCCTCATCCTCCTGCAGAAAAGGCATCTGGTGATGTAAGGCAAGGTTGAGGAACATACAGCCTGCCACGATGATCTGGCACACCTTCTTGAGTGAGTATTACAGGGATCCACCTGTTAGAGGAAGGCAACAAAACCTGGCCTTCAGGAGGCCGAATGTCCTTTCTATTTTTCTTCTTGTTCGCCCATGTGCCTCATTGTAACGTTCCTCTGCCCTTGTCCTGGGATTCCTCACAGGGGTCAGTAATCATGAGAGGTTGGGTTAACCAGAGGCACCTGCAAATATTGAGGGACAACTGTTAGACACACACTAACCCTTAGGGCCCACACCATACCCATACACCAACATCCACTGGGTGGGAACCAGGGCTCACCTATTAGCCACACCTGGTGCCTCTGGAGTTGAGCCATCACATATGGGATGCTGCTATTCCTCAGGATAAAGGCATCATGTACAGAAGCAGGATACTTTGCATTGACATGGGAGATGTACTGGTCCGCCAGGCACACTATCTGCACATTCATGGAGTGAAAGCTCTTTCAATTTCTGAACACCTGTTAATTTCTCCCAGGGGGACAAGTGCAATATGTGTACTATCAATAGCCCCAATAATGTTGGGGATATGTCCCATTGCATAGAACTCAGCTGTCACTGTGGCCAAATTCTCCACCTGGGGGAAAACGATATAGCTGTGCATGTGTTTAATCAGGGCAGACAACACTCTGGTCAGCACTATTGAGAACATTGGCTGGGACATTCCTGCTGCCAAGCCCACTGTCAATTAGAAGGAGCCACTTGCCAGGAAATGGAGCGCTGATAGGACTTGCACAAGAGGGGGGATCCCGGTGGGCTAACGAATAGCAGATATCAGGTCAGGTTCCAATTGGGCACACAGCTCTGTGGTTGTGGCCCTGTCCAGTCCTTAGGTGTGGATAATGTGCCTGTCCTCCATTGTTGCCAAGTCCACCAGGGGCCTGTACACGGGGGATGTCTCCATCTCTGATTCATCTTCAGCGGTTGCAATCTAGGAGGCTAACGGTGTGTAGCTGGTCAGTATCCCATATTTAAAACACTACACTGCATTGCATGTTGTGACTGTAACACAAGATTTTTTTATAGGCCTAAATGGTGCATATGTGTACTGTGCCATGGCCTGGCCTCCCCCCTGAAATGGCTTCCTCCGGTCCTGTACGGAGTGACATGTGGAAATGAGGTAATTCCGTTGACATGTGCACCGTTGGAGGAGGCGGTCGAAAACTGCCGTGCAATTCCTCATTGGATCCCATTGGTCCCTATGTGTTACAGTGGGCAATGGTGATGTATGCCGGCGGTGACAGTACGCACCGCCGTGGATGTGAACGTCATTTTCTATCTCTTCACCCACTTGCTACCTGACCTTCAACAGGAGAGGACCTACACTGCAAGCGCTGCTGTGACCTGTGTCTGGAACCGACCGTGGCTCATGTGACTGGGGAAAGGGCCTCTGCCTTCACCGCTGCGGGGTTGGAGAGACTGGTGGTTGGGTTTTCTACCCCAGTACATTATGCTGTATGGGCCTCTAGACCAACAGGTGAGTACACTGTGAGCACGATGCATGGGGCATGAATGCATGGAGTGCTGTGTGTAAGGGGGGTTGGTGGAAGGGTCATGGGCAGCGTGCTGCATGTATGGTGGGCAATGTCTGTGCGTAAGGGGATGAGAGGGCTGTGGTGGGACATGAGTGTAACAGGCCGGACAGTCTGACTGATACCTTTTTTCAATGTGTATTTTTAAGCAGGTCAGTGCCCATTAGAAAAAGGGTATATGGAGTGCAATTGCCAAGGATGTGTGGAGCCTGGGACTCTATGGCAGGCAAAGCACCCACTGTCGTAAACGGTGGGAGGACATGAGATGCTGGGCAAGAAAGACTAACAACAAGGAAGAGGTGCTCGTCGAACCCTGACCCCCCTGATGGCTTGCATACTGGCGGTGGCCTGTGTGGAGCTAGATGGGCGTTTGAGGGCATCACAGCAGCCACAAGGGGCTGAGTGCAGTTTCCAAGTATACTGCTTGCCCGTGGTGGGGTAGTCTCAGTATGGGGGATGTGGGCCTGTGGGTGCCCCTAGACCAGGACGGGCATTGCAAGGTAGGTCCCATGTTGGGCAGGTGGGCAGGGTATGATGTGAACCACCTCCAACCAAGCTAGTAGGCATCCACTACTGGGCAGGGGTCTGAGGGTCTCAGGTACGTTGTTAGTGGCGTTAGGTATTACTGTCCATGGGCTGGTGACTAGCATTGTGACTGGTAGTGCATTACCTAATGCGTAGGGCTGTTCCCTGTGTGTGTGTGTGTGTGTGTGTGTGTTGTATACGCTAATGGTGGTATTGGAGCAGCCATTGACCCAGTGTATCCTTTGTCTCTCCCCCCCTTTTTGTTTTGTCACCCTGTCCTTCTGTGCATTACCATCATTTGTCGAAGGAGCTGAGGCACCGGTGACAGAGGGAGATGCATCCCACATGGCCCAGGAGGCCGAATCCACTGACGGTGAGGGCACCAGTGGGACGGAGGGCGAGGGCAGCACCATGGCGGAGACAGGAGAGGAAAGTTCAGACAGTGATACCTCCTCCGATGGAATCTCCCTGGTGGTGGTGGACACCTCTGTGGCCATCCCAACTACAGGTACAACTGCCATCCCCCATACCAGCACAGCCATCCCAGCAGCCCCTCAGCGAGTTTCCCGTGCCCGCTCACCCAGGAGGGTGAGTGAGGAGGCTATTGACCTCCTGCGATCCATCTCTGTTGGGCAGACAACCACTGTGAATGCCATCCAGGGGCTGGCAGCCCATTTGAAACAAACAAATGCATTCCTAGGGGGCATTCACTGTGGCATGGCGGCCCAACAGAGATCAATCAGGCTCTGGCCTCCTCTCTGATGGCAGCCATTGTCCATGTTTCTAGCCTCCCCATCTCCTACTTCCCCTACCCAATCCCATTCCTCTCAACCCCAACCTATGCCAAGCACACAGCAGACAAGTATGCACACAGGACAATGCACAGGAGTGGTTCAGGCAAACACAAGCACCACACATCATACCACAGGCACCCACACAAACACCATCCAGATGCAGGCATACCAACATCCACTGTGTCCTCCTCCTCCTCCTCGTCCACCTCCCTCCCAGCAGCATCTATACACACATCTGTATGCACCACATCCTCATCCACTACCTCCATCACCAGCACGCCTATCACTACACACCCCTCAGTGGCAGTCACCAGCCCCACATCCATGCACACGCCTCCTGTGTCCTCTCCCACTGTGTCTGTGCCCCCTCCTTCCAAAGTACACAAATGCAAGCTCTCAGACACCCAACAGCTATCCACCTCACAACAGCATCCATCCCATGCACCTGCACCCAAACACAGCAGACAGACACCTCCTACAACCACTTCCTCTTCCTCCACTCCCAAACCTTCACCCTCTTCCCGCCCCAATGTCCCTAGGAAGCTTTTCCTCTCTACTATTGACCTCTTTCCTACCCCTCCCGCCCCGTCCTTCACGTCAGTCAGAACCCAGACGAGCACCTCAGCCACCCAGTCCACGGCCACAGTATTGTCGACAGCTACTGCAGGTGGGAGAGGATCCCGGAAACCAACCAGCAGTACTGGAAGTGTGCATGCACCAGGTGCATCAAGGAAGGGCAAGGAGGCACCACCAGCTGTGAAAGGGAAGGGCAAGGATGCACCACCAGCTGTGAAAGGGAGGGCAAGGAGGCGCCACCAGCTGCAAAAGTGAAGGGCAAGGGGCCAGGCAGGAAGGACAGGAGGCCTGGTGCTGGGAGCCTCCACCCACCACTGCCAGCACCACCACCAGGACCCCTGCCAGCAGCCCCAATGGGTAGCGGTCCAAGGCTGCAGGGGATGGGCTGGAGCCTCCTCCCACCACTGCGAGCACTGCCACCAGCACCACTGCCAGCCCCAACACCAGACCTGCCACTGCCACCAGTGAGCAGCCATCACAGCCTGCAAGCAGTGTGTAGTCCTGCCTCAATGGGCTGTAGTGAGTCCTGGCCCCTGCTAATCCTGAATGTGTGACACGCAGGTGAGAGACTGTGACCTTGCACTCCCCAAGATCTGCATCACAGGGCATAATGCCCCCTCCAAAACCAGTGAAGGAAGACATTCACTCACCCCATCCTTCCCAGGATGAAGCACACTGGGCACAATGCCCCATCCAGAACCAGTGGAAGGAGCCATCTGCTCACCCCATCCTTCTCAGGGTGAAGCACACTGGGCATAAGGCCCCCTCCAGAACCAGTGGAAGAAGCTATCCGCTCACCCCATCCTTCCCAGGATGAAGCACAGTGAGCACAAGGCCCCCTCCAGAACCAGTGGAAGAAGCCATCCACTCAACCCATCCTTCCCAGGTTGAAGTACACTGGGCACAATGCCCCCTCCAGAACCAGTGGAAGAATCCATCCGCTCACCCCATCCTTCCCAGGATGAAGAAGCCATCCACTCACCCCATCCTTCCCAGGATGAAGCATACTGGGCACAATGCCCCCTCCAGAACCAGTGGAAGAAGCCATCCACTCACCCCATCCTTCCCAGGATGAAGCACACTGGGCACAATGCCCCCTCCAGAACCAGTGAAGAAGCCATCCACTAGAGAGACTGTGGCATTGAGCCCTCTCTAGGACTAGTGGCATTGTACCATTTCCCGGCAGAGGTGCCCCCCCCCTTCCCTGTCCCCCTGAGGTGCCTGTGTATTTTTGACCTGATGCCCCTGCAGTGTTCTCTCCGTGTTGTGGCAGGAGTGAGTTGGGCCTTGGCCTATATGATGTGGCCCTGTGGCCCACGACCATTGAAGACTGGGCAGTGTCCCTCCATTTGTAAATATGTATATACGTTTGTATTTTGATGCACTTATTCATGTTATTTTATTGTATTACACTCCCTTTCTTCCAATCATTTAGTCCTTGCATTATTCCTGAAGGGTAGGGGGTGAATATGTAATGTTACTGTATCTGGTTGTGTGTATGGTGTTGGGGGTGGGGGTCAGGGTGTTGCGTGCTGCGTGTGTGTGTCACTCTCTTTTTCCTCCCCCCTCCCTTGTGTGCTAGGTGGCAGTACTCGCTGTGTTCATCTTTACCGGCGTTGATGTTCGTTATGCAGGAAGAGGTAGATGAGCGTGGGGAAAATGTGCAACTCGGGCTCCATGGCGTCGCGGATGTTCCCTGAGTGTCCAGAGGTGAGTCCTTTGACTTCCGTGTTCTGTTTCCGCTGTGCTTTTGATGTCGTTGGTACCACCCCAGAAAAGGTGGTGGATAGGCCTGTCTTAATACAGTGGGCGGTACATTGTCTTCCACGTTACTGTTAGCGGCTACCGCCGTGGTGCTTGTTGCTACTGCCGTGGCGGTCGAAGTGTTAAAGTGGCTGTCTGTCTGAGCAGTTTCTGCCGTGGTCACATTTCCTTTGTTTTTTGCCTCTGGCCTATTCGCGGTATTACCGCCACTTTATCACTGACCGCCAGGGTTGTAATGAGGGCCTTTGTCTTCAAACTATTTTTGTTTATCCCAGTGCTTTTTAGAACCCTCTTGTGCTTGTTTAGCACCTTCCTTAGGAGTGGTACTTTTCATTTAAGGCTTTTTTGGTTTGGCTCCCAAACTATCCTGTCCTATACTGGTATTGGTATCTGAAGTAATTTTCAGTAGCTGTTTCTCCTGTTAAAGTGTTTAATCTCTCTAAGCCACTGACGTATAACCAGCGCCATCGCTTCCCCTTTAATGTTACTGAGTATGATTGAGGAGACTGCTTCAAAGTTACGCATTAGTTTCTTCCCCAAATCTTGGGCTGGAACAGCCCTGTGCTCATTCTGTATTTGTTTTAACTCTTCCAGTAAATTGGCATATACGGAGAATTCTATGTTTTTCCTGTGGCCCTGTATGGGGAAACACACCTTCCAGCTGATTTATTTTCTGAGCTACCCTGAATGGGATTTTCTCTTGTTCTGTGGGTATTTTACCCAGGATAGAATGTACTGTTTGTGGATTAATCCCAATAGAAGCCAATTGGTATCCAGCAAGTGCTGGTGGTGCTGGACGTGCTGATGTTGTGATCAGAGTTCGCATTATGAACTGAACAAGTGATCTATATAGCGTTATTCTCTCAAGGTATACATTGCGCAGATCTGCTGCCTGTAAGTTTTGTACACCGGGGTGAGGTGTAAATGTGGCAAACATAGGCCACATCAGTCCTTCATTAACTGAGGGACCTAATCTAATGGTTGTATTACGTGGGGTAGGGAGCCATTAAACCAGTTTTGATGTTCTTGATAAGTGAGCAGTATTTCATGACATGAGTATGCTTGGCACCATAGTGGTACATTAGCCATTCAGTATGTGTGGGATGTGAATGTAGTGTTGTCTTCCTCGGGGGAAAGGTAACCCCAGGAACTAAATGTTTTTATTTTATAAGCTTTGTTAGCTTCTACTATAAATGTGACTTCCCCTCCCTCTTCTCTTAAGCCATGTGCTATTAAGTCTAATCTTAATGTTTGTCTGGCATTCTCAGGAGTGTCTAAGGCATTAGCCATATTGTGTAAGGGATAAAGAGATGGAACACCCAGTGGGGATGAAAGGTCCTTTTAATTATTTGATCTCGAACAAACTACAGCCTGATTAGGTGCTCCTTGTTCAGCTGAGGAGGATCTTCCCCAAGACCACGGACGTCTCCGTATAATGGTACTACCTGTTGCAAGTGAGACAGTGATAGTCAGGGTATCTGTAAACTAGTTCCTAAACACCATTGTTGGTGGCACTATGTTGTAGTTTGACTCTTATTCTAGGCAAGACTTCTGGTTTGAGGATGACAGAACTTATGTTTGTAGATGACTATGCCAGTCCTACAAGTCATAACTGTCGTACCAACCCTCCTGGCTCACAAGCAGTACCTCACCAAAAACCCAAACAGTAAAAGGTGATTTGTGGCAGCCTTCACACATGGACTAAAGAGTGCAACATCATGTGTTGTGGTTAGAGATTACCTCTTTCTCACATGAACAACATGTCTAAATCAAACACATGCAATGAAGAGAGATGCAGTAATGAATATTTTTTATTAACAATACTGCAATCTACGATAAGTTGCATGGGCTGCAATGATTAGGATAATGAACAGTGCAAGGAACAGAACTGTGAAAATGAGAGTCACCATCTTGCAATTCCATGAATTGACATGAGATATGAGATATGTCCTAATACCCTAGCATGATAAACCTAACTCCTAACCTAAAGAGAGGTAGGTGTCATGTACCTAATATGCCAATTTGGTGTCCATTAACTTGCAATGAGGTATCTAGCTCAGACTCAGCGGGGACATGAAGACTGGGTCAGCATCAAGGTGACATGCAGCATTGATAGCAGCAATGGCATCTGGTCGGAATCCCTCTAACTATCTGTCTGTGTGAGATGTATTTACACAGATCTGATCGGACCCCTGATGTAGGCCTGTTCCCAAACAATAGATAACAAGACATGCTTGGGGCAGCAATTTATATAAACAATTCCTTCGAATGCGCAAAGAGGGAAGTGCCTAATGTGAATACCTGCAGGTTGTTTATCTTTGTCGCTTGATATTGACACCTTAGCAGGGTGGCACTGATAACATGAAACCAAAATATTGGCCTATCTAGAAACGGTGCAGACATCTTGAAAGATCAAATAAATAATTGCGCTAAAACAGAGCAAACTAAGTAGGGTAAAAGTCACTGGGCGACGGGGTCACGAGTCTACAAGCCAGAAGGATAAGCTAACTCCTGCTTCCCATTACAACAAGATAGGATTCCCTACACTCTCCCCATTGCCGTAACAAGTATGATGCCATGGCGAATGAATCCAAATAAAAAAATGCTTTGGACTAAAACAAGCGAAAATCATCAAAACTAGCTAAAAAGTAGTATTAAAAACAATTAAACAGAGCTAACTAAGTAGGGTAAAAGTCACTGGGAGACGGGGGCACGAGTCTACAAGCCGGAAGGCTAAGCTAAATCCTGCTTCCAATTAAAACAAGATAGGATTAACCACATGGGTGTATAGTACCTGGGCACAATGTTCCTGCGTGGTCGAAGGAATCCCCAATATGCTTATAGTTAGCCTGTTGTCATTGTATATATGAGCTACCCGGCGAGCCGGAGGAAACTCTGGGTTCACAAGTATTGGGGTATGCAGAAAAAAAGGGGTGGACAACCTCTCTGTCATCTGAAACTTGTCCCAAGCTTGCAGTAGAGCTCTTAGGATTGGTAAAATATATACCCCGAGTGTCCTGTGGGGTTTAGGCAGCCAGGGCACTTTCCAAGTATGTATACCGGCTACAGCTTGGTCTATAAAGCACCAGCATTTCTCTGAATAGGGCCTGGCTCACTCCACTATATATCGAAGCAGTGCAGCTTGGTAATAGTATGTAAGGTGTGGAATTCCTAGTCCACCATCCGCTGAAGGAAGGTAGGCTTGTTTTTTAGCTAGCCTGGCCATTTTGCCTGCCCAGATATAGTTGCCAAGGGTGCACTTTAGGTGACTCAGTGCTTGCAGTGGAGGCAGCAGTGAGAGAGATTGCATGACATTCAAAATGTGTGGTAGCAGCACCATTTTTGCCTGCTGCTAAACTTCCAACCATGAAAGTTCATAACTCTTCCATGTGTGTATCATGGAATGAATAGCTGAAAGGAGGGCATTATAGTTGGCATCTGCGATACAAGCAATGGTGGTGTTAATGTGGAGGCCCAGGTAGGGTACTCCATGGTCATCCCATATAAATGGAAAGTGACGCTTGAGAGAGAGTTGGTCCGGTTTGGGGACAGTTAGGTTAATAGTTTGTGATTTTATGACATATTGGGTTTGTGACATATTGGGTTTGTGAATTCAGGATTTTAAAACCTGAAGCTCTGCTGAAAGCTGTGAGATCTTCAAATAATGGTGGTAGTGATTGCAGTGAGTGTGACAACATCACCATGCCGGCATCAGCATAAAGTGCCAACTTATGATCCCTCCCGCCCCTGGTAATGCCCATCATCTCTGGGTTCCTGCAGATAGAGAGCGAAGAAGAGTGGGAAAGTGGGCAGCCCTGCCCCGTACCCCGAGCAATGTTAAAGATGATGTTAAGCTATTAACGGTGATCACTGCTTGGGGACCTGCATAAATACACCATATTCAGCTTCTGAAGCATTTGATGAGGCCCCCTTAATCTAGCACTATATGCAAATATAGCCAGTGTACCTGGTCAAAGGCCTTTTCAGCATCAACTGACAGTAGGATAGCAGGACCATTGAGAGCTCCCTTTTATCTATCAAATGGCCAAGGGGCTTAGTATTGTCACTACATCCGGGTTCTGATATAAACCCTGTCTGATCGGGATTAAACAATTGCTTCATGTGTGGAGCAAGACATTGCCATCTTCATTGTGGCTGCAAGGTAGCCAGTAGTACTGAATGAGTTATAGAGAGGGGCAAGAATGGTGGCTATTAAGGTTGCAAAAATATTATAAAAAGCAGGTGTGAAATCATCTTGTCCTAGAGCTTTGCTGTTTGGAGATGGGAGATAGCTGATAGGACCACATCCATCTGGATTTCTTGATCCATGTAGGAGGCATCCTGTGGCATGAGCTGGTTGAGTGGGGCTTGGGATATGTATGACCATGCAGCATTCTCGTGTAAGGACTCAGCCGAGTAGAGGGTAGCATAACAATGATCAAAAGCTTGCACAATCTGAGTGCTGTGTACAAGAGTTGTACTATGGGTCCCTCTAATTCAGGCACCCTTTTTCGAACTGCCTGCACCCACAGGCAGTGGGCCAACAATCAGCCAGCTTTGTTCCTTCCTTGTAGTACCTTTGTCTAGTGTGTAGGAGAGCAAATTCTGCTCCATCCATATCAAGTGCTCAAAGGTGTTTGTGCACTGTTGCTGATGGTTGATCTTATACGTACCTATCTGTTTTTGAGCAGTTTCCAGGTCCCTCACGTGGCCCTCCATGGTGAGTTGCTTCTCCTGTCACTCGCAGTTAAGGTTAGCCATAATGGCTATAAACCAGCCCCTAATGAGCTCTTTAATAGTCTCCTATAAAAGTGCTCTTGACATATTGGGTTTGTTATTGAATGCTAAGAAATCTATGATAGCAGTCTGTATTTCCTCAAGTATGTGTGTGTGCTTTAAAAGTGTGTAGTTGAAGTGCCAGGTGTGCTTGGGTGGGGTAAGATAGGGTAGAAGTACTGTGAGACTAATTGGCAAGTGGTCCAAGATTGCTGGTGTTTCTATGTCTTCTGCTGTAGCTGCTGTTAAGAGGTGTGGAGTTACAAGGAAGTAGTCTATCCTCCCATATGTGTGGTGGGTGGCTGAAAAAAAAAGTATAATCCCTGTCAGTCGAATGGCGGCATTGCCATATATCTGCAAGTCCGAAGTCCTCATGCTTCTGGCGACCTTGAGGTGTAAGAGACCCCTCTTGACCCACACTTTGTACAAATGTATCCATATCAGTATCTTCTACTAGGTTATAGTCACCCCCAATTAAGACATCTGTGTCCCCCAAGGTCCTTACCCTTTCTACCCCTTCTAAGATAAAAGATTCCTGGTGGTCATTCAGAGCACAAAGAGTGGCAAGGGTAAAAGTATAGGTCTGTAACGCAATACAAAGACAGGAGCCTGCCTGGCATTTCAGCTAGTGTCTGAACCACCCTGCCTGGAAAATGGGTGGCCAGTAATATGGCACTTCTGCTTTTTACCCCATGCAGATGAAAAATACTGTTGATTGAACCATCTAGATCTAAGTCTTCTTTGCGAAAGTGCATTTCTTGTAGGAGGCAGATGTCTCAATGTATGGCTTTCAGCATGGATAGCAGTGCCAGGGGTTTAGAAGGCAGATTAAGACTTCTAATATTATAGCTACCTATTTTGACTATATAATGTGGAATGGATGGTGGAGGGGAGGTAGGAAACTGCTAGAACTTCAAAGAACCTTTCTAGAAGCTTCTCCCACCTTCTGAGAGCAGGTCAGCAGGGTTTAAAGATAGGGCTCTCAAACCCACTCTTCATCTCTATACTGGACCTGCGGAAGGACTCTCAGAGGAATGCCTGCTGCTGTGACCTGCTATGTACTCTGCCAGATCGCTGCTGTAGTAGAGGGACTGGTTTGCTACCTGGAATGTGTCTTGAACCGGAAAAAGGCCAGCCCTGCTTTTGAGCCCTGTATCTACATCAGCACCCATCACTACCAGAAGTGACTCCAAGGGCTACTTTGCTGGACTCCTGTTCAGAGCCACAAGAACATATCAGGCTCCTATATCTTGAACCTGCACCTGAACCCAGCCTGAGTGAGTCCTGACCCCCCTAAGAGGTCACCATACACTTTTGGCCCTTTGATTGTGGTGCTAAAGGTGACCAGATGTCCGTGGCTTGCACTTTTTTCTTTTTGGCACAATTTTCTAACCTTAAACTTCAAAAAGTCATAACTCCAGTACAACTGATTGTATTTTCATTGTTTTTGTGTGAAATAACGTATTAACATATAGGGGGTCATTATGACCCCGCCCGTCGGCGTTACCATGGCCGTAGTACCGCCACAGGCTGTCGGTACTAACCACCACATTATGACATGGTAGCCAATGTACCACTCCGGCCACCATGGTGGTAGCAGCCTCTGGGCTGGAAGTGAGAATCTCCAGCCCCTCGACTGCCATTGTGCTGCCAGCGGTATTATGTCCCTGCCCACCGCCATGGTTTTTGTGGTGTTCGCAATGCCACGAAAACCATGGCGGTAGGCCCCATCAGTGACTGGGAACTCCTTCCCTGTCACTTATAGGAGGCCCCCACCCCATATTATGATGGACAGATGATAGCCACGGCGATGGTCTTTTGTGGGCCATTGCCACGGCGGTAGGCGTTTTTTACCGCCAATGTCCAAATGAGGGCCTTAGTCTATTTTCCTAAATCAGTTTGGGATTTTTATTTTCCTATGTTTTCACTATATTAATGTTTGTGTGCTGCATATAAACTTTAAACTGCCTCTAAGTTAAACCTGTCTGCTTTTTGTGCCAAACTGACCAGGGTCAAGCACAGGTTAATTTAGTGACTTTTTGTGGTTCACCGTGCAAAGGATTGTGGCTATTGCTTGACCAGGGCTCATGCCCCAGTCAACCAGCAACCCAATTTTTCACAACCACTATGCCAAAGTGTGCCAATCCACTCCAACATCCAGAAGCCAACCAAGGAAGTCTGTAAATACCATTGACCTAGCATCTCTCTCACCAGATGAAGAACACATGGGTGACGATGAAGCCAAAGGTGGCGACCCGTTATGCAGACAGTAATGCTGGTCCATACCCACTTCAAGACTATGCCCAGATGCCAGACACAAGTTAGGGAACAGTACGTCACCACCCTAATCAACACTGGGGCATCAATTTGTATCATTGTACTAGAGAGGTTCAACATTCTGACTACCAAGTTGAAACTCTGTCAAACCAGCACCAGAGTGTACACGTGTGGCTCAGCCATGCCACTTCCCCAGGCCATAGTTTTCTCCACTGACCTTATACACCAGGACCACTTAACAATTACAAATATATAAATCACCAAAGAAGGGACAGGAATATTGTTGAGCTGACAGGCAGTCAAAGAACTCCAGCTGGTGAAATGTGCATTCACTGTAGGAATTCAAACTGCTCTTACAGGGTGTCAGAAGCCTAAAAGGAAAAATGGTCAACCTCTCTATCAACCAGTACATCCAGCTGGTAGCTCTCTGACACTGCTGAGTAGTCTTCCATCTCCTAACCAAGGTAGAAGGTGAGCTGTGCATGCTTGAAGCAGCAAAAATGGTAGACAAACTGGATGACCCCACTTAGTGGGTGCTCCATATCATGGTAGGCAAGAAGTCGAAGCAGCAGGATGAGGAACGTGTCTCTGGTAACATGGGCACAATGAAATTGTATGAAATTGCACCTCACGCCAATAGTAGATGACATAGTGGGAGAGGTCACTGACTCATGCTGATTCTCCAATATGGACCTAAGGACTGGATACCAGTAGATCTTACTAGTGCCAGAGTTACTGGTGCCTGAGTCGAGACACGTCACCACTGTCTCATCCCACCTGGGTTGCAATGCCATATGTGCCTTAACTTTGGAACTTCAAGTGCAGCAGAGTTGTTCCAAGCCTCATCTTGGGGGTGCTAGCAGGGCCACCCAGCAACAGTGACAATATTCTGGTGCATGTGCCAACCCTTTATGAGCACCTAAGTCACCTAAAGAGTGTGTTCAGAAGTCTCAAAGACAGCCGGCACACATTGCAGAGAGAGTGTGAGTTCCTGAGAGATAAAATCAGTTTCCTTGGATGCTGCTTTTTGGCAACCCATGTAGCCCTGACCCATTCAAGGTCCGAGCTATTTCAGTCCGCTCTCTCCCTGACAACAGTGACTGGAGTACAGTTTCCTGGGACTGGTAACTTGCTGTGGCTAATTCAATGCACAACCAGACGGCATTTCTCAGTCCCCTCAGAGAACTCATGAAAACGTCTGCACTGTGGGTGAGGTGAGAAGTACAAGAACAGGTGTTCCAGGCTACAAAAAGAGCTTTGTAGGAGAACACCAGATTGATATGCCGCAAGAAGAGTCAGAATTGTCAGTGGACATAAGTCCCACAGACCCAAAAGGGAATATTCTCACAAAAACAAAATTGTGGTGAATGGATCCCAGTTGCCCGCGACTGCTAGTCCTGAGAAGTCTAAAACAACGAATGGTGAACCTGACACACAGCTCACATCAAGGGATCCTGAAGACTAAGAGCATGTTATTATGTAAAGTCTCATTGTCTAGGCTCAATGAAATGGTGGAGCACACTGGCAGACAGTGCAAACCTTGGCAAGTTGCTGGACACCCCAGTCCACTGTCTCTGGTGGTGACCACAGACATTTCTGACTCTACATGGCATTGTGCCAGTGCGGATTTCGGAATCCTCCGGGATGAAAGGAAAAAGCTAGTCATTGTGGACGATTGTTGGCAGTACCCTAAAAGCAGATATAGTTCACTCAATGGTAGCTAGTCAAACGATACCAAAACTGGAAAAAGTGACAGGCTGATATGAAAGCTTTACACCGATAACGGCCCAGTGTTTAGTGGAGAGGAAATTACAGATTACCTCAAATCCCAAGGCAACAAGAACAGAAGAATCACACCTCAATGGCCTCAAGTGAACAGGTAACTTGAACATTTAATGAGAACACTGACAAAGGTAGTCAGCAATGAGCAGACAGCAAAGAAAAATATGGAAGGAGCTATGTATTTCTTCATCTGAGAATAATGACTGACCCTACACATGACCACCGTTATTGCCCCAAGCATGCAGTGTTTCAGCTGATGGGTGAACTACATAATCCCACCTTCACCTAGAGTGGGCTGCAGCAGCACCCCTGGCAAACATGTTTGCCAAATGGTTAGCTGAACAGAATATCAAAGCCAGAAGAAGGCATAGAGTGCATTCCAGCAGGCAATGTGTAGGAGACCGGGTACTGGTCAAGCACTGGCACCATGGAAGCAAGTTCTGACCTTTATTTGAGCCTGGTCCATGGAAGATCACTAGTATCCAGGGCACCATCATGTCCACCCTGAGAGGAGATGAGACAGTCACCAGAAATGCCTTGTTTCACAAACGTTTCAAAAAGCCAACAGACAATCCCTGGCCTGAGTGACCTGAGAACCCCGACAAAAATGTGAGGACATTAATGAAGATGACAATGGAGATATGGGCACACTCCATGCCTGATGAGAGGTTCCCCACAGACAGCCATACCGAGGCCGGGACAAAGAGACCCTGCGCCAGCACAAGCCTGCAACAGGGCTGGTGGGCAAGAAGGTGGGGCAGATCAGCACCAAGACCAGAGCATAGGCACCCAAAGATACAATCTCCAAATTAACCCCACACCATTTCAGTCTTACAAAGACTTAGGGCATGATTTTGTTTTCAGTGGGCAGGTTACTCTGTCACAACGGTGATGGATAGCTCATCTGCCAAAATCTAAATCCCATTGTTTCGTATTGGATTTATATTTCGACAGATGGGATCTACATTACTGTTGTGACAGAGTAACCCATCCGCTGAAATCTAAATCAGGCCCTTTGTTATGGACTAGTTGGCCTCACACTGCAGGGGAGTCCTGGACAAACATTTTGACAGTTTTTTGCCTCTGTTTTATCTGAAAATGTGTCTTTATGGTAAACAAGGAATGTAGTGTTCGGACAGACCATGCAGGACCACCAATCCAGGGGTGAATAGCAGAGGCCATGCTGCTGCTGAGGCATGTGTTAGAGCCCCAGGGCTCACATGTTTAAAATTAATAATAGGGGCGCAGTTGGGGCTGTGGTTCGTTTTCCTGACCGCAGGGCTTGCCTCAGCCCCTTTTTCTGGCCTCATCTCTCACGAGGCCCAAGATTGGGCATCAGGCCTCGGCGAGTTCAGGGAGTGGTCCACCCTCGAAATTAGAAGTGGGCGCCCACTCCTCACTTCTTTTCTCTTCTTTCTCCTTTTCTTCTTTCCTTAATTCTTCCAAATAGGAGGCATATTCTTCTTTCTCCCAGAATGCCCTTCTACCTCTTTCCCTGCATGCATTAGGTTCCTTTTCTAAAATGGTGTCTTCATCTATTTTCTCCTATAGTCCCTTCCCAATCCAACATGGCATCTTTTACCTTCCTGTATGTCACTTCCTGTTTTAGGGTATATAAGGAGTGGGATTCTTGTTCTCCTTGCGCTGCAACACTTCCTTTGGTGGTGATCACGCTCTAGTTGTTTTTCCTTCAGCCTCTTTCCTCGCTTGATCCAGTTTCTTCCAGTTATTGTTTTCTTTTATTTGGAAGACTTACCTTTTCCATGTGCTTATTCTCTGTTCCAGGCAATTCCAGTCTTAGAGTTTTTTTTCCCTTTGGGGTTTTTCCTCTGGGACTCCTTCTGGAGGGCACGGACTGCCTTTTGATGTCCCCCTGTGAGCAGCACCGTGGCTACCATAAAGGGCCGCCCTTACCTTCGTCAAGGTAGGACTTACAAGAATCAAGACCATCCTGCAGTTCCAGTTGGCCCGATCTGTAAGCGACGAGTAAACCGTGACAGATTGCTGCACCTAGAGAACCAGTTTTCGTCAAGCATTGTGGAGGGTACTTCGACGGCTGCTGTAGAAACCAACCAGTCGCTACTCATAACTAACCAACAACAAGCCCAGGAACTGCAACAATTATGAAATGAAAATGCGGCTTTGCGACAAGCCTTGGTTTTCTGAACAGATGTTCCCACTGTTTCAGCTAATACCCTGCGTTTTTCAGGAGATCCCAACAAGTTGTCTGAATTCCTTGATGCCCTGACAGTCTATTTTGCATTTCGACTGTCCCAGTTTGCGCAAGATAAATCAAAAGTGGGATATTTAATTAGTGCCCTGTCTGGTTCTGCTTTTGTCTCTGTGACTCCTTTGGTAGCTTCCAGTGATTCCGTGCTGTCTGACTCTTCAGCTTTTGTCGCTGCCTTTAAACAAATGTTTGAACGCCTGGAATGGAGTTGTCTGCTGAAGAAGCCTTATGTGATATCCAGCAAGGTACCAAGGATGTTCTACAATATATCACAAGTTTTAGACAACTGGCAGCAGAAACTACTTTGGTAGAACGTAGTCTTGTAACCCTTTTTCGTAGAGGTCTTCAAGAAGAGATAAAGGACGAACTGGTACATTCACCTATAGTGGAAGATTTACGGAGTTTAATGGACTTAGCACTCTCCATAGAGTATCGTCTACAGGTACGCAAATTGGAAAAGAGTAAGAATCATGGACCATCTCATGCAGGGAACCCACGAACCATCACCCATTGTTCTGAAGAGTCTCGATCTGAATTGAGAGAAGCTGAAGAAAGAGAACCTATGCAAATAGACACCGCTCGTGGTCCTCTGAATGCTAGTGAATGTGAAAGTAGACGAAGAAAAGGAATATGTCTCTATTGTGGAGCTTCTGGCCGTTTGCTTCATACCTGCCCAGTCTGTCCTGTGAAGTCTCTGGGAAATGCCAATTCCCATCCTCTATGAGAAGGGAGGGGACGGGATTCTCTGAGATACCTTCTATTTGTTCTTCTAAGGAAGATGAAACTGTTCTATTTCTTTTACCTATTACACTGCAGTTACCGGATAGTCAGGAAGAAAAGACATTGGCATTATTAGTCTGTGGAGCCAGTGGAATCTATCTGGATGAAACATGTGCTATGGAATGAAAAATTCCTCGAATATCTAGGGCAAGTTCTTACAGTTGATGGATCTCTATTAGCTTCCAGTCCTGTCATCAACACTACTCCTACCTTATGTTTACACTTCGGAAAACATCAAGAACATGTCTCTTTTGATCTGAACTCCTCACCTAATCATACAATAATCCTAGGAATACACTGGTGTACAAGGCATAATCCGTATATTAATTGGGAAACCAGAACAATTTTTCTTTCTTCACACTTTTGTCAATACCATTGTTATGCCTCAGGAACATATTAGTCACCAAAGAAAATGTTATCAACTGTACCAGAAGTAGGTTCCATAAACTCCATCCAAGGGGTACCTAGTCATTACCTGGATTTTGTAGACGTTTTCCAAAAACCCATGATACCAGTACTACCTCCACATAGCGAATACAACTGTACCATTCCCCTGGAACATGGTGCTGTTGTCCCCTTTGGTAGAATGTACTCGTCTTCTGAACCTGAAAAGAAGATACTCAAGGAATGTCTGCAAGAAAATATACAGAGTGGTCTGATTGTGCCGTCTTCTTCCCCCGCTGGGGCTCCCCTCTTCTTGCATGAAAAAACGATGGATCTACGTCCCTGTATAGACTTTTGTGGATTGAATAAGATTATCATAATAGACCGATATCCGCTACCTCTAATAAAAGATATTTTAGAAGCAGTCAGAGAGGCGCAGATATTTACAAAGTTAGACCTTAGGGGAGCCTACCATCTTCTAAGAATAAAGGAAGGTGATGAATGGAAGACCGCGTTTCATACATTCTTTGGTCATTACGAATATGGATTCATGGATTCGGTATTTTCTGACCTTTTAAATCAAACTGTAGTAATACCTAGATGATATCCTTATATATTCCAGACATCCTTTGCATCACACCATGCATGTACTTCAAGTTCTAGACAGACTCAGACAACACCAACTCTTCTGTAAACCCGAAAAATGTGAATTTGACAAGACTAAGGTAAATTATTTAGGGTATCATATTAGTCAAGTCAGTATTTCCATGGATCCAGAGAAGGTTCAGGCCATCCTAGACTGGGCGTCCCTCTCTTCTATCAAAGAAACCCAGTGTTTTTTAAGACTGGCCAACTTCTATTGCCAATTTCTTGTAGACTTCGCTCAACAAACAAGCCAATTCACATAAACTCTTAAAAAAGAGAATTACTGTTTTGTCTGAACAGGTGTGGCTGAAATCGCATTGCAAAACCTAAAATGTGCTTTCACCTCAGCTCCTATACTACGGTTCCTGACACCAGCAAACAATTTATCATAGTCACTGATGCTTCAGAAAGAGCTATAGGGGCGCATTGCTAAAAAGACAGAGCGACGACAGATTAGAACATCCGATTTTTATCTGTCCCATGTGTTATCTGATTCTGAGAGCAATTACTGGAATTTTTGGAATAAGAACTTCTAGCTCTAAAAACAGCATTTATTGAGTAGAGACAAGTCCTAATCAGATGTAGGGAACCATTTGAAGTAAGAACAGACCATCAAAATTTACAGTGTGTATGAAAATTTAAATGCCAGAATAGTTGCCAAGTCCGTTGGGCTTTCTTCTTTGGTCAATTCGATTTTTATATCACCTATATGCGGGGTTCTCAAAATATTCTGGCAGATGCCCTGTCACGACGGTACCCTGAAGGTATCAATCCCCCTTCACAACACCTCATTGAACCAGATTAAATCATTGGACTAGTACAGTCTTTTCTTGATAAAATACGGTCTGAGTTCTCAACCCTCTCTGAACTTGAAATGAAAGATATATGACCAAACTTATGCAAGGTTAAGAGGTATTACTACCATAAAGATGCATTGTTCCTTCCTTCTAACACAGTGCAAAGGAAAGCACTACAAATGTGTCATGACTCCCCTGTGGCCAGCCATCGTGGTATCAAAGTCACACAGGAACTACTCCTTTGTCCCTTCTAGTGGCCTACACTTAAGAAAGATACAGAGAGTTATGTGGTGTCTTGTCCCATCTGTGCTCAATCAAAAATCCCCCATACCAAGCCTGCAGGACTGCTTCAATCTTTACCCGTTCCACAAGCCCCTTGGCATGCCTTATAAACTGATTTCATGTGTTCCTTACCTCCCTCAGCAGGGAATCGAGATATAATGGTGACTGTGGATTCACTTACTAAGATGGCTCATTTTACTGCACTAAAGAAACTACCCCCATCCAAAGACTGAAGTCAAATCTTTATACATGAAATGTTTCGTCTTCATGGTCACCCTCAAGTTCTTATTTCAGACTGTGGCCCTCAATACATATCACTTTTTTTGAAGTATTTCTGTGAAACCCTACACATCGAGGTAGCCTTATCATTTGGATATCATCCTCACACTAATGGGCAAACGGAACACCTGAATCAAAGACTCGAACAATTTCTACGCTGTTTTTGCAGTACTACTCAGAGTAACTGGTCTACGTACTTACCCATTGCTGAGTTTTCATATAATAATACAGTACATAGTGCCTCAAAAGTCACTCCTTTTTTCTGCCCATAGGGTTTTTATCCCAAGTCCTTTCCTGCTATTATAAAAGACTCCTCTACACTTCCTGCAATCACCTCATTTTCTCGGAGATTACGTAAAATTCAACGTATTATACATTCTAACCTTCAGTCTACCAAACAACAGATGAAAAGGATGGCTGATAAGAGATGATGTGATGCTCCATCTCATCAAGCCCGAGTCAAAGTCTGGCTTTCTTCCAGATTTTTACCCCTCCGTCTGTCACAAAACAAGTTCAATCCTCACTTATGGACCTTTTCCATTTTTCAAAAGATCAATCCGGTGTCCTTCTGTCTTCGTTTGCCTCAAACGTGGAAAATACATCCTGTATTTCACGTCTCACTACTAAAGCCCTATAAGCCTGATCCTTTTCATAAACAATTCACCTATCCTGCTCCTCTGTTAGTGAATGATGAATCTGAGTATGAGGTTCAAGAAATATGTAATTTCTGTATATTACGAAACCATCTCCACTATCTCATTCATTGGAAGGGTTATCCTCTTAGCGAGTGTTCTTGGGAAGATGCCTCTTCTGTTCACGCTCATCTTTTGAACTGTTGTTTTTTCTGTCTGTATCTGGACAAACCCAGGTCTCTGGGGGGAGGGACCTACTGTTGCACCATGGCCCACCAGGGCCGGAGCAGGAAGGTCTGCTCGGGATGTGGTTGGTCCGTGGTTTGTTTTCCTGGCCGCAGGGCTTGCCGCGGCCCCTTTTTCTGATCTCATCTCACATGAGGCCCTAGATTGGGCATTGGGCCTGGACAAGTTCAGGGCACGGTGCGCCCTCGAAATTTAGAAGTGGGCGCCCCCCCACCCCTCACTTACCTGGTGTTTACCTGTTCTTTTTCCCTGCGTTCTTTTCTCTCTTTTCTCCTTTTCTTCTTTCCTTCATTCTTCCAAATAGCAGCCATATACTTCTTTCTCCCAGCATGCCCTTCTTCTTCCTCTTTCCCTGCATACATTAGGTTCCTTTTCTAAAATGGCATCTTCATCCATTTTCTCCTATAGTCCTTTCCCAAACCAACATGGCATCTTCTACCTTCCTGTATGTCACTTCCTGTTTTAGGGTATAGAAGGAGTGTGATTATTTTTCTCCTTGTGCTGCAACACTTCCTTTGGTGGTGATCACGCTCCGGTTCTTTTTCCTCCAGCCTTTTTCCTAGCTTGCTCCAGTTTTTCCAATTATTGTTTTCTTTTTATTTGGAAGACTTACCTTTCTCTTGTGCTTGTTATCCGTTCCAGGGAGTTCCAGTCATAGAGGTTTTTTCCCTTTGGTGTTTTTCTTCTGGGACTCCTTCTGGAAGGCACGGACTTCCTTTTGACATCCCATTGTCAGCAGCACCATGGCTACCAGAAAGAGCCGCCCTTACCTTGGTTAAGGCAGCACCTACAAGGATCGAGACCATCCTGAAGTTCTAGTTGGCTTGGGCCATAAGCGAGGAGTAAACCGTGACAGAGCAACTAATCCATCAACTGTGTGCATCTCAGTTATAGCCTTTTGCTGCAAGCTCAGCCAGTGCACCCCCAGACAACACAACAGAGCCTTCGCAGCTCAAGTGGCTCCCACTTGTGTGATTAGTGTCTTCAGACATTTTCCATTTATCATGCATGACAATATATTCAGATATATAAACCAAATTAATTAGTATGTTTTCTTTTGTTCAGTCATACATCTAAGGATTATAAGTGTTGACCACATTCTTGTATAATATTTTGCAATCCATGCTGGACAATGTATAAAAAAGTGTAATGCTTAGTTAGTGGATCCATGTGAGCACTAACCTTAACACAGTAACACACAAATCAATAATGATATAAAGTCACACAGATAGACAGATAATTCAACATCAACCAGAAAATTGCAACACTCAGAACACTAACATACCATCAATTATGAATGGTAAATTTCACAAGAAACTAACAGGTGTTGATCTTACTGAAGTTCACGATTCATCCAGGCAGGTGATTTAAGGGATTTCATTTGTCTGCAACTACAAAGGCCCTCTTTACAAGTTGTGCTGAATTAATGTATTGTGATACCGTATTTAGTAACATGGATTCCAAATGGTAATTTGCAAGTCTCATATGAGATTACACATATGATTTGTTCTGCATTGAATTTGTTTTTATTGAATGTAGAATTATCTCTTGAGGCAATTCCACATGTATTAGAAATACTGACTCATGCCAATGAAAAATTGTTGCAGGTAACTTCTGCCTGCAGCTTAACCAAACATGCACCCAGTACAAATGTTGAAAACTGCATGGCCAGGCACATAACAGTGTATTACCATTGGCGAAAGAATTACCGAAACATGTAAGAGCCCATTTTGAATCCACCAGGGATCATAAACTGCAACAATCCATCACACTCTTTAATCAGAAGCTGACATCTGCTGAAAATGCTGTGCAATAGAACACACAATTGCAGGCAGCAAAAGAGACATTTTTACAGAAAAGGTTGCTGGAGGTCTTTCTAAAGGAGATGGTAATGTAAGAGGCCTACTTCTTTGGGCACCTTAGGAAGACCTCCCATATATGTCAGATTCATGAGTAATGTGAATTTTTTTCCCAAGTGTCCAAGTAAAGTAGAGGATATTAAGAAGAGATTGAATAACCTTGACCAGAAGATACTAGAGAGTGTGTCACAACACCATCATGAAGTCAGACCACACATGTGTCTCCAAATATTCCACCCTACACCATGAGATGAAATTGTCCAGTCCACCTTCGACCTCAATGACATCAAGGGAGTGGAGTCCAGAGGAGCCACACAGCCACAATATATAGTACAGATGTGGTCTTACCTTTAGCCTATTGTGGTGGGATAGGGTCAACCACCTCCCTATAAAGAGAGATATCATAAACCAACATCACACCCAGTACTCTTTCGCACAAACTATTGCAATTGTAAGCCTCATTCAGTGTATATGATGTGGTAGCAAGGTGTAAAACACATTTAACCTATGTCTACATTTTTCCCATATTCAGAAGTTGCATATGGCCAAATGTGTTCAAGAATAATGAAGGATTTGGGAAACATAGTCACAAATTAAAATGTGTAATTGAACACAAAATTTACTTAAGTGAAAATTAAATACATACATTGAGATCAACATAGCTACACTAAGAATTAGATGGAGAAAGTGGGCATTCAGGCATTTGGACCATGTGAGGAACTGAGGTGGAAGGGGACATTTGTTGGGGGTTTAACTCTGCCCATTACGTGGAGTGTGAAATGTTGGAAATTTGTTGGGAGGCAGGAGGTGTAAGAAATTTAAATGGCTAAAAGCAGTGCATCTGAGTAAAAAAGGTTTAAAGTATATTCAGACTAACATATAGCTAGTACATTTGAAGCTGAGGGTTTATTGAGAGAGGAGCTGTTACTGTACTTGGTTGATCTTGGGGTTTGTATCAAATCATAACAATGTGAGAACATATAAATGAAATAGAGTTATGATATGTATAGGCAGTGAAAGTCATGCACAAACTCATGATTGTTATTGTCACATATGATAACTGCAGACCATGGGCCCGATTCAAAAAGGTAAACTTAGATGTTTGGTCTAAACTTAGACCAAACGTCTAAATTACAACTTTAGGAATTTACAAAGTGCAGTTACGGTTGCTATCTGTATGTCTGCACTCGAGCCAGAGCTGCCAACTCCATTCCCACAGATCCCACACAAGGTCATGAACACATCTATTTGTCACATTCACAATGACACAACAATAATAGATGATGCTCCCAGAACATACTATGTTGCTGACAACAGCACAATAGCCTGGTGAAGGGGACATGGAAATACTCAAGTCACACTACAAACATATTGACAATGCATACTTAATCAAGTGATATTTTGTCTCAATGGAGTAATGGAGGTAGTACGCATGTTGCTCAGCTATGCCACACATTTGGCATGGAAATGTACACTGTTGACAAAATGTGCAATATGTCAGGATGAAATGTCTCTAAACTCCACAACACTATGAAGCAGCAAGTTCCAAGAAAATCACCACTAATGTCTGACACCCCTTACAGTGACGTAGTCTGAGTGTATCAATAGATGCAATTAGTAATTTGGATGTTGGAGAGAACCGGAGATTTGCAAGTATTTGTAAAAGGCACTCAATATGTTGACCAGTTGGAAGTTACATCATTGTCTCCATTTTGGTCAGGCAAATCCAGATGTCTGTGGATGAATGCTTGTACCCAAACACATGTGTTTCCAACATAACTGCAAGTCACTCAATGATGCATGGAAACCGTCACATAACACACATTCCCCATTTCACATGTGCAAAGCACTTTGCTACTTGATTCTACATCAATGGCATTGAAATGCACATTGTGGGTAAAAGCCCTAGGCCTTCCCATCATGCCCCTCATTGCTACTGCAGTTGTACTTGTCAAATGGCATGCTATGATTGGTGAGGGTATGTCAGCCAATAATTAACAGTGACACACTGCTGTCTGTGGTACAAACTGAAATATATCTCCATTGTAAATATCCTATTCCACACACAGGTTGGCATGCACATATATGTGAGGGAATAAAGAAATGATCCATGCAACACAGGAAGACCATGCATGAAACCGCAGCTTGCAAATGATTTTCTAAAGAGAAAGGGACACAGGCGGACATGCAGGCACAAGGAATGTTGGCAACAGTAATTGCACATAAATCATGACAACTGACATTCCCCACTTAAAAAAGGGAAAGTATTGATCTATAGCTGCACCCCAAAGAAAGGCTGAGGACAGTGATCCATTGCTACCTTTCTTTTGCCTGCAAAACTTAGGAGTAGTGGTCTATTGCATAGAAATTACACCCACTACAAGAACAATATATTATAAAAAGCAGGTGTGAAATCATCTTGTCCTAGAGCTTTGCTGTTTGGAGATGGGAGATAGCTGATAGGACCACATCCATCTGGATTTCTTGATCCATGTAGGAGGCATCCTGTGGCATGAGCTGGTTGAGTGGGGCTTGGGATATGTATGACCATGCAGCATTCTCGTGTAAGGACTCAGCCGAGTAGAGGGTAGCATAACAATGATCAAAAGCTTGCACAATCTGAGTGCTGTGTACAAGAGTTGTACTATGGGTCCCTCTAATTCAGGCACCCTTTTTCGAACTGCCTGCACCCACAGGCAGTGGGCCAACAATCAGCCAGCTTTGTTCCTTCCTTGTAGTACCTTTGTCTAGTGTGTAGGAGAGCAAATTCTGCTCCATCCATATCAAGTGCTCAAAGGTGTTTGTGCACTGTTGCTGATGGTTGATCTTATACGTACCTATCTGTTTTTGAGCAGTTTCCAGGTCCCTCACGTGGCCCTCCATGGTGAGTTGCTTCTCCTGTCACTCGCAGTTAAGGTTAGCCATAATGGCTATAAACCAGCCCCTAATGAGCTCTTTAATAGTCTCCTATAAAAGTGCTCTTGACATATTGGGTTTGTTATTGAATGCTAAGAAATCTATGATAGCAGTCTGTATTTCCTCAAGTATGTGTGTGTGCTTTAAAAGTGTGTAGTTGAAGTGCCAGGTGTGCTTGGGTGGGGTAAGATAGGGTAGAAGTACTGTGAGACTAATTGGCAAGTGGTCCAAGATTGCTGGTGTTTCTATGTCTTCTGCTGTAGCTGCTGTTAAGAGGTGTGGAGTTACAAGGAAGTAGTCTATCCTCCCATATGTGTGGTGGGTGGCTGAAAAAAAAAGTATAATCCCTGTCAGTCGAATGGCGGCATTGCCATATATCTGCAAGTCCGAAGTCCTCATGCTTCTGGCGACCTTGAGGTGTAAGAGACCCCTCTTGACCCACACTTTGTACAAATGTATCCATATCAGTATCTTCTACTAGGTTATAGTCACCCCCAATTAAGACATCTGTGTCCCCCAAGGTCCTTACCCTTTCTACCCCTTCTAAGATAAAAGATTCCTGGTGGTCATTCAGAGCACAAAGAGTGGCAAGGGTAAAAGTATAGGTCTGTAACGCAATACAAAGACAGGAGCCTGCCTGGCATTTCAGCTAGTGTCTGAACCACCCTGCCTGGAAAATGGGTGGCCAGTAATATGGCACTTCTGCTTTTTACCCCATGCAGATGAAAAATACTGTTGATTGAACCATCTAGATCTAAGTCTTCTTTGCGAAAGTGCATTTCTTGTAGGAGGCAGATGTCTCAATGTATGGCTTTCAGCATGGATAGCAGTGCCAGGGGTTTAGAAGGCAGATTAAGACTTCTAATATTATAGCTACCTATTTTGACTATATAATGTGGAATGGATGGTGGAGGGGAGGTAGGAAACTGCTAGAACTTCAAAGAACCTTTCTAGAAGCTTCTCCCACCTTCTGAGAGCAGGTCAGCAGGGTTTAAAGATAGGGCTCTCAAACCCACTCTTCATCTCTATACTGGACCTGCGGAAGGACTCTCAGAGGAATGCCTGCTGCTGTGACCTGCTATGTACTCTGCCAGATCGCTGCTGTAGTAGAGGGACTGGTTTGCTACCTGGAATGTGTCTTGAACCGGAAAAAGGCCAGCCCTGCTTTTGAGCCCTGTATCTACATCAGCACCCATCACTACCAGAAGTGACTCCAAGGGCTACTTTGCTGGACTCCTGTTCAGAGCCACAAGAACATATCAGGCTCCTATATCTTGAACCTGCACCTGAACCCAGCCTGAGTGAGTCCTGACCCCCCTAAGAGGTCACCATACACTTTTGGCCCTTTGATTGTGGTGCTAAAGGTGACCAGATGTCCGTGGCTTGCACTTTTTTCTTTTTGGCACAATTTTCTAACCTTAAACTTCAAAAAGTCATAACTCCAGTACAACTGATTGTATTTTCATTGTTTTTGTGTGAAATAACGTATTAACATATAGGGGGTCATTATGACCCCGCCCGTCGGCGTTACCATGGCCGTAGTACCGCCACAGGCTGTCGGTACTAACCACCACATTATGACATGGTAGCCAATGTACCACTCCGGCCACCATGGTGGTAGCAGCCTCTGGGCTGGAAGTGAGAATCTCCAGCCCCTCGACTGCCATTGTGCTGCCAGCGGTATTATGTCCCTGCCCACCGCCATGGTTTTTGTGGTGTTCGCAATGCCACGAAAACCATGGCGGTAGGCCCCATCAGTGACTGGGAACTCCTTCCCTGTCACTTATAGGAGGCCCCCACCCCATATTATGATGGACAGATGATAGCCACGGCGATGGTCTTTTGTGGGCCATTGCCACGGCGGTAGGCGTTTTTTACCGCCAATGTCCAAATGAGGGCCTTAGTCTATTTTCCTAAATCAGTTTGGGATTTTTATTTTCCTATGTTTTCACTATATTAATGTTTGTGTGCTGCATATAAACTTTAAACTGCCTCTAAGTTAAACCTGTCTGCTTTTTGTGCCAAACTGACCAGGGTCAAGCACAGGTTAATTTAGTGACTTTTTGTGGTTCACCGTGCAAAGGATTGTGGCTATTGCTTGACCAGGGCTCATGCCCCAGTCAACCAGCAACCCAATTTTTCACAACCACTATGCCAAAGTGTGCCAATCCACTCCAACATCCAGAAGCCAACCAAGGAAGTCTGTAAATACCATTGACCTAGCATCTCTCTCACCAGATGAAGAACACATGGGTGACGATGAAGCCAAAGGTGGCGACCCGTTATGCAGACAGTAATGCTGGTCCATACCCACTTCAAGACTATGCCCAGATGCCAGACACAAGTTAGGGAACAGTACGTCACCACCCTAATCAACACTGGGGCATCAATTTGTATCATTGTACTAGAGAGGTTCAACATTCTGACTACCAAGTTGAAACTCTGTCAAACCAGCACCAGAGTGTACACGTGTGGCTCAGCCATGCCACTTCCCCAGGCCATAGTTTTCTCCACTGACCTTATACACCAGGACCACTTAACAATTACAAATATATAAATCACCAAAGAAGGGACAGGAATATTGTTGAGCTGACAGGCAGTCAAAGAACTCCAGCTGGTGAAATGTGCATTCACTGTAGGAATTCAAACTGCTCTTACAGGGTGTCAGAAGCCTAAAAGGAAAAATGGTCAACCTCTCTATCAACCAGTACATCCAGCTGGTAGCTCTCTGACACTGCTGAGTAGTCTTCCATCTCCTAACCAAGGTAGAAGGTGAGCTGTGCATGCTTGAAGCAGCAAAAATGGTAGACAAACTGGATGACCCCACTTAGTGGGTGCTCCATATCATGGTAGGCAAGAAGTCGAAGCAGCAGGATGAGGAACGTGTCTCTGGTAACATGGGCACAATGAAATTGTATGAAATTGCACCTCACGCCAATAGTAGATGACATAGTGGGAGAGGTCACTGACTCATGCTGATTCTCCAATATGGACCTAAGGACTGGATACCAGTAGATCTTACTAGTGCCAGAGTTACTGGTGCCTGAGTCGAGACACGTCACCACTGTCTCATCCCACCTGGGTTGCAATGCCATATGTGCCTTAACTTTGGAACTTCAAGTGCAGCAGAGTTGTTCCAAGCCTCATCTTGGGGGTGCTAGCAGGGCCACCCAGCAACAGTGACAATATTCTGGTGCATGTGCCAACCCTTTATGAGCACCTAAGTCACCTAAAGAGTGTGTTCAGAAGTCTCAAAGACAGCCGGCACACATTGCAGAGAGAGTGTGAGTTCCTGAGAGATAAAATCAGTTTCCTTGGATGCTGCTTTTTGGCAACCCATGTAGCCCTGACCCATTCAAGGTCCGAGCTATTTCAGTCCGCTCTCTCCCTGACAACAGTGACTGGAGTACAGTTTCCTGGGACTGGTAACTTGCTGTGGCTAATTCAATGCACAACCAGACGGCATTTCTCAGTCCCCTCAGAGAACTCATGAAAACGTCTGCACTGTGGGTGAGGTGAGAAGTACAAGAACAGGTGTTCCAGGCTACAAAAAGAGCTTTGTAGGAGAACACCAGATTGATATGCCGCAAGAAGAGTCAGAATTGTCAGTGGACATAAGTCCCACAGACCCAAAAGGGAATATTCTCACAAAAACAAAATTGTGGTGAATGGATCCCAGTTGCCCGCGACTGCTAGTCCTGAGAAGTCTAAAACAACGAATGGTGAACCTGACACACAGCTCACATCAAGGGATCCTGAAGACTAAGAGCATGTTATTATGTAAAGTCTCATTGTCTAGGCTCAATGAAATGGTGGAGCACACTGGCAGACAGTGCAAACCTTGGCAAGTTGCTGGACACCCCAGTCCACTGTCTCTGGTGGTGACCACAGACATTTCTGACTCTACATGGCATTGTGCCAGTGCGGATTTCGGAATCCTCCGGGATGAAAGGAAAAAGCTAGTCATTGTGGACGATTGTTGGCAGTACCCTAAAAGCAGATATAGTTCACTCAATGGTAGCTAGTCAAACGATACCAAAACTGGAAAAAGTGACAGGCTGATATGAAAGCTTTACACCGATAACGGCCCAGTGTTTAGTGGAGAGGAAATTACAGATTACCTCAAATCCCAAGGCAACAAGAACAGAAGAATCACACCTCAATGGCCTCAAGTGAACAGGTAACTTGAACATTTAATGAGAACACTGACAAAGGTAGTCAGCAATGAGCAGACAGCAAAGAAAAATATGGAAGGAGCTATGTATTTCTTCATCTGAGAATAATGACTGACCCTACACATGACCACCGTTATTGCCCCAAGCATGCAGTGTTTCAGCTGATGGGTGAACTACATAATCCCACCTTCACCTAGAGTGGGCTGCAGCAGCACCCCTGGCAAACATGTTTGCCAAATGGTTAGCTGAACAGAATATCAAAGCCAGAAGAAGGCATAGAGTGCATTCCAGCAGGCAATGTGTAGGAGACCGGGTACTGGTCAAGCACTGGCACCATGGAAGCAAGTTCTGACCTTTATTTGAGCCTGGTCCATGGAAGATCACTAGTATCCAGGGCACCATCATGTCCACCCTGAGAGGAGATGAGACAGTCACCAGAAATGCCTTGTTTCACAAACGTTTCAAAAAGCCAACAGACAATCCCTGGCCTGAGTGACCTGAGAACCCCGACAAAAATGTGAGGACATTAATGAAGATGACAATGGAGATATGGGCACACTCCATGCCTGATGAGAGGTTCCCCACAGACAGCCATACCGAGGCCGGGACAAAGAGACCCTGCGCCAGCACAAGCCTGCAACAGGGCTGGTGGGCAAGAAGGTGGGGCAGATCAGCACCAAGACCAGAGCATAGGCACCCAAAGATACAATCTCCAAATTAACCCCACACCATTTCAGTCTTACAAAGACTTAGGGCATGATTTTGTTTTCAGTGGGCAGGTTACTCTGTCACAACGGTGATGGATAGCTCATCTGCCAAAATCTAAATCCCATTGTTTCGTATTGGATTTATATTTCGACAGATGGGATCTACATTACTGTTGTGACAGAGTAACCCATCCGCTGAAATCTAAATCAGGCCCTTTGTTATGGACTAGTTGGCCTCACACTGCAGGGGAGTCCTGGACAAACATTTTGACAGTTTTTTGCCTCTGTTTTATCTGAAAATGTGTCTTTATGGTAAACAAGGAATGTAGTGTTCGGACAGACCATGCAGGACCACCAATCCAGGGGTGAATAGCAGAGGCCATGCTGCTGCTGAGGCATGTGTTAGAGCCCCAGGGCTCACATGTTTAAAATTAATAATAGGGGCGCAGTTGGGGCTGTGGTTCGTTTTCCTGACCGCAGGGCTTGCCTCAGCCCCTTTTTCTGGCCTCATCTCTCACGAGGCCCAAGATTGGGCATCAGGCCTCGGCGAGTTCAGGGAGTGGTCCACCCTCGAAATTAGAAGTGGGCGCCCACTCCTCACTTCTTTTCTCTTCTTTCTCCTTTTCTTCTTTCCTTAATTCTTCCAAATAGGAGGCATATTCTTCTTTCTCCCAGAATGCCCTTCTACCTCTTTCCCTGCATGCATTAGGTTCCTTTTCTAAAATGGTGTCTTCATCTATTTTCTCCTATAGTCCCTTCCCAATCCAACATGGCATCTTTTACCTTCCTGTATGTCACTTCCTGTTTTAGGGTATATAAGGAGTGGGATTCTTGTTCTCCTTGCGCTGCAACACTTCCTTTGGTGGTGATCACGCTCTAGTTGTTTTTCCTTCAGCCTCTTTCCTCGCTTGATCCAGTTTCTTCCAGTTATTGTTTTCTTTTATTTGGAAGACTTACCTTTTCCATGTGCTTATTCTCTGTTCCAGGCAATTCCAGTCTTAGAGTTTTTTTTCCCTTTGGGGTTTTTCCTCTGGGACTCCTTCTGGAGGGCACGGACTGCCTTTTGATGTCCCCCTGTGAGCAGCACCGTGGCTACCATAAAGGGCCGCCCTTACCTTCGTCAAGGTAGGACTTACAAGAATCAAGACCATCCTGCAGTTCCAGTTGGCCCGATCTGTAAGCGACGAGTAAACCGTGACAGATTGCTGCACCTAGAGAACCAGTTTTCGTCAAGCATTGTGGAGGGTACTTCGACGGCTGCTGTAGAAACCAACCAGTCGCTACTCATAACTAACCAACAACAAGCCCAGGAACTGCAACAATTATGAAATGAAAATGCGGCTTTGCGACAAGCCTTGGTTTTCTGAACAGATGTTCCCACTGTTTCAGCTAATACCCTGCGTTTTTCAGGAGATCCCAACAAGTTGTCTGAATTCCTTGATGCCCTGACAGTCTATTTTGCATTTCGACTGTCCCAGTTTGCGCAAGATAAATCAAAAGTGGGATATTTAATTAGTGCCCTGTCTGGTTCTGCTTTTGTCTCTGTGACTCCTTTGGTAGCTTCCAGTGATTCCGTGCTGTCTGACTCTTCAGCTTTTGTCGCTGCCTTTAAACAAATGTTTGAACGCCTGGAATGGAGTTGTCTGCTGAAGAAGCCTTATGTGATATCCAGCAAGGTACCAAGGATGTTCTACAATATATCACAAGTTTTAGACAACTGGCAGCAGAAACTACTTTGGTAGAACGTAGTCTTGTAACCCTTTTTCGTAGAGGTCTTCAAGAAGAGATAAAGGACGAACTGGTACATTCACCTATAGTGGAAGATTTACGGAGTTTAATGGACTTAGCACTCTCCATAGAGTATCGTCTACAGGTACGCAAATTGGAAAAGAGTAAGAATCATGGACCATCTCATGCAGGGAACCCACGAACCATCACCCATTGTTCTGAAGAGTCTCGATCTGAATTGAGAGAAGCTGAAGAAAGAGAACCTATGCAAATAGACACCGCTCGTGGTCCTCTGAATGCTAGTGAATGTGAAAGTAGACGAAGAAAAGGAATATGTCTCTATTGTGGAGCTTCTGGCCGTTTGCTTCATACCTGCCCAGTCTGTCCTGTGAAGTCTCTGGGAAATGCCAATTCCCATCCTCTATGAGAAGGGAGGGGACGGGATTCTCTGAGATACCTTCTATTTGTTCTTCTAAGGAAGATGAAACTGTTCTATTTCTTTTACCTATTACACTGCAGTTACCGGATAGTCAGGAAGAAAAGACATTGGCATTATTAGTCTGTGGAGCCAGTGGAATCTATCTGGATGAAACATGTGCTATGGAATGAAAAATTCCTCGAATATCTAGGGCAAGTTCTTACAGTTGATGGATCTCTATTAGCTTCCAGTCCTGTCATCAACACTACTCCTACCTTATGTTTACACTTCGGAAAACATCAAGAACATGTCTCTTTTGATCTGAACTCCTCACCTAATCATACAATAATCCTAGGAATACACTGGTGTACAAGGCATAATCCGTATATTAATTGGGAAACCAGAACAATTTTTCTTTCTTCACACTTTTGTCAATACCATTGTTATGCCTCAGGAACATATTAGTCACCAAAGAAAATGTTATCAACTGTACCAGAAGTAGGTTCCATAAACTCCATCCAAGGGGTACCTAGTCATTACCTGGATTTTGTAGACGTTTTCCAAAAACCCATGATACCAGTACTACCTCCACATAGCGAATACAACTGTACCATTCCCCTGGAACATGGTGCTGTTGTCCCCTTTGGTAGAATGTACTCGTCTTCTGAACCTGAAAAGAAGATACTCAAGGAATGTCTGCAAGAAAATATACAGAGTGGTCTGATTGTGCCGTCTTCTTCCCCCGCTGGGGCTCCCCTCTTCTTGCATGAAAAAACGATGGATCTACGTCCCTGTATAGACTTTTGTGGATTGAATAAGATTATCATAATAGACCGATATCCGCTACCTCTAATAAAAGATATTTTAGAAGCAGTCAGAGAGGCGCAGATATTTACAAAGTTAGACCTTAGGGGAGCCTACCATCTTCTAAGAATAAAGGAAGGTGATGAATGGAAGACCGCGTTTCATACATTCTTTGGTCATTACGAATATGGATTCATGGATTCGGTATTTTCTGACCTTTTAAATCAAACTGTAGTAATACCTAGATGATATCCTTATATATTCCAGACATCCTTTGCATCACACCATGCATGTACTTCAAGTTCTAGACAGACTCAGACAACACCAACTCTTCTGTAAACCCGAAAAATGTGAATTTGACAAGACTAAGGTAAATTATTTAGGGTATCATATTAGTCAAGTCAGTATTTCCATGGATCCAGAGAAGGTTCAGGCCATCCTAGACTGGGCGTCCCTCTCTTCTATCAAAGAAACCCAGTGTTTTTTAAGACTGGCCAACTTCTATTGCCAATTTCTTGTAGACTTCGCTCAACAAACAAGCCAATTCACATAAACTCTTAAAAAAGAGAATTACTGTTTTGTCTGAACAGGTGTGGCTGAAATCGCATTGCAAAACCTAAAATGTGCTTTCACCTCAGCTCCTATACTACGGTTCCTGACACCAGCAAACAATTTATCATAGTCACTGATGCTTCAGAAAGAGCTATAGGGGCGCATTGCTAAAAAGACAGAGCGACGACAGATTAGAACATCCGATTTTTATCTGTCCCATGTGTTATCTGATTCTGAGAGCAATTACTGGAATTTTTGGAATAAGAACTTCTAGCTCTAAAAACAGCATTTATTGAGTAGAGACAAGTCCTAATCAGATGTAGGGAACCATTTGAAGTAAGAACAGACCATCAAAATTTACAGTGTGTATGAAAATTTAAATGCCAGAATAGTTGCCAAGTCCGTTGGGCTTTCTTCTTTGGTCAATTCGATTTTTATATCACCTATATGCGGGGTTCTCAAAATATTCTGGCAGATGCCCTGTCACGACGGTACCCTGAAGGTATCAATCCCCCTTCACAACACCTCATTGAACCAGATTAAATCATTGGACTAGTACAGTCTTTTCTTGATAAAATACGGTCTGAGTTCTCAACCCTCTCTGAACTTGAAATGAAAGATATATGACCAAACTTATGCAAGGTTAAGAGGTATTACTACCATAAAGATGCATTGTTCCTTCCTTCTAACACAGTGCAAAGGAAAGCACTACAAATGTGTCATGACTCCCCTGTGGCCAGCCATCGTGGTATCAAAGTCACACAGGAACTACTCCTTTGTCCCTTCTAGTGGCCTACACTTAAGAAAGATACAGAGAGTTATGTGGTGTCTTGTCCCATCTGTGCTCAATCAAAAATCCCCCATACCAAGCCTGCAGGACTGCTTCAATCTTTACCCGTTCCACCAGCCCCTTGGCATGCCTTATAAACTGATTTCATGTGTTCCTTACCTCCCTCAGCAGGGAATCGAGATATAATGGTGACTGTGGATTCACTTACTAAGATGGCTCATTTTACTGCACTAAAGAAACTACCCCCATCCAAAGACTGAAGTCAAATCTTTATACATGAAATGTTTCGTCTTCATGGTCACCCTCAAGTTCTTATTTCAGACTGTGGCCCTCAATACATATCACTTTTTTTGAAGTATTTCTGTGAAACCCTACACATCGAGGTAGCCTTATCATTTGGATATCATCCTCACACTAATGGGCAAACGGAACACCTGAATCAAAGACTCGAACAATTTCTACGCTGTTTTTGCAGTACTACTCAGAGTAACTGGTCTACGTACTTACCCATTGCTGAGTTTTCATATAATAATACAGTACATAGTGCCTCAAAAGTCACTCCTTTTTTCTGCCCATAGGGTTTTTATCCCAAGTCCTTTCCTGCTATTATAAAAGACTCCTCTACACTTCCTGCAATCACCTCATTTTCTCGGAGATTACGTAAAATTCAACGTATTATACATTCTAACCTTCAGTCTACCAAACAACAGATGAAAAGGATGGCTGATAAGAGATGATGTGATGCTCCATCTCATCAAGCCCGAGTCAAAGTCTGGCTTTCTTCCAGATTTTTACCCCTCCGTCTGTCACAAAACAAGTTCAATCCTCACTTATGGACCTTTTCCATTTTTCAAAAGATCAATCCGGTGTCCTTCTGTCTTCGTTTGCCTCAAACGTGGAAAATACATCCTGTATTTCACGTCTCACTACTAAAGCCCTATAAGCCTGATCCTTTTCATAAACAATTCACCTATCCTGCTCCTCTGTTAGTGAATGATGAATCTGAGTATGAGGTTCAAGAAATATGTAATTTCTGTATATTACGAAACCATCTCCACTATCTCATTCATTGGAAGGGTTATCCTCTTAGCGAGTGTTCTTGGGAAGATGCCTCTTCTGTTCACGCTCATCTTTTGAACTGTTGTTTTTTCTGTCTGTATCTGGACAAACCCAGGTCTCTGGGGGGAGGGACCTACTGTTGCACCATGGCCCACCAGGGCCGGAGCAGGAAGGTCTGCTCGGGATGTGGTTGGTCCGTGGTTTGTTTTCCTGGCCGCAGGGCTTGCCGCGGCCCCTTTTTCTGATCTCATCTCACATGAGGCCCTAGATTGGGCATTGGGCCTGGACAAGTTCAGGGCACGGTGCGCCCTCGAAATTTAGAAGTGGGCGCCCCCCCACCCCTCACTTACCTGGTGTTTACCTGTTCTTTTTCCCTGCGTTCTTTTCTCTCTTTTCTCCTTTTCTTCTTTCCTTCATTCTTCCAAATAGCAGCCATATACTTCTTTCTCCCAGCATGCCCTTCTTCTTCCTCTTTCCCTGCATACATTAGGTTCCTTTTCTAAAATGGCATCTTCATCCATTTTCTCCTATAGTCCTTTCCCAAACCAACATGGCATCTTCTACCTTCCTGTATGTCACTTCCTGTTTTAGGGTATAGAAGGAGTGTGATTATTTTTCTCCTTGTGCTGCAACACTTCCTTTGGTGGTGATCACGCTCCGGTTCTTTTTCCTCCAGCCTTTTTCCTAGCTTGCTCCAGTTTTTCCAATTATTGTTTTCTTTTTATTTGGAAGACTTACCTTTCTCTTGTGCTTGTTATCCGTTCCAGGGAGTTCCAGTCATAGAGGTTTTTTCCCTTTGGTGTTTTTCTTCTGGGACTCCTTCTGGAAGGCACGGACTTCCTTTTGACATCCCATTGTCAGCAGCACCATGGCTACCAGAAAGAGCCGCCCTTACCTTGGTTAAGGCAGCACCTACAAGGATCGAGACCATCCTGAAGTTCTAGTTGGCTTGGGCCATAAGCGAGGAGTAAACCGTGACAGAGCAACTAATCCATCAACTGTGTGCATCTCAGTTATAGCCTTTTGCTGCAAGCTCAGCCAGTGCACCCCCAGACAACACAACAGAGCCTTCGCAGCTCAAGTGGCTCCCACTTGTGTGATTAGTGTCTTCAGACATTTTCCATTTATCATGCATGACAATATATTCAGATATATAAACCAAATTAATTAGTATGTTTTCTTTTGTTCAGTCATACATCTAAGGATTATAAGTGTTGACCACATTCTTGTATAATATTTTGCAATCCATGCTGGACAATGTATAAAAAAGTGTAATGCTTAGTTAGTGGATCCATGTGAGCACTAACCTTAACACAGTAACACACAAATCAATAATGATATAAAGTCACACAGATAGACAGATAATTCAACATCAACCAGAAAATTGCAACACTCAGAACACTAACATACCATCAATTATGAATGGTAAATTTCACAAGAAACTAACAGGTGTTGATCTTACTGAAGTTCACGATTCATCCAGGCAGGTGATTTAAGGGATTTCATTTGTCTGCAACTACAAAGGCCCTCTTTACAAGTTGTGCTGAATTAATGTATTGTGATACCGTATTTAGTAACATGGATTCCAAATGGTAATTTGCAAGTCTCATATGAGATTACACATATGATTTGTTCTGCATTGAATTTGTTTTTATTGAATGTAGAATTATCTCTTGAGGCAATTCCACATGTATTAGAAATACTGACTCATGCCAATGAAAAATTGTTGCAGGTAACTTCTGCCTGCAGCTTAACCAAACATGCACCCAGTACAAATGTTGAAAACTGCATGGCCAGGCACATAACAGTGTATTACCATTGGCGAAAGAATTACCGAAACATGTAAGAGCCCATTTTGAATCCACCAGGGATCATAAACTGCAACAATCCATCACACTCTTTAATCAGAAGCTGACATCTGCTGAAAATGCTGTGCAATAGAACACACAATTGCAGGCAGCAAAAGAGACATTTTTACAGAAAAGGTTGCTGGAGGTCTTTCTAAAGGAGATGGTAATGTAAGAGGCCTACTTCTTTGGGCACCTTAGGAAGACCTCCCATATATGTCAGATTCATGAGTAATGTGAATTTTTTTCCCAAGTGTCCAAGTAAAGTAGAGGATATTAAGAAGAGATTGAATAACCTTGACCAGAAGATACTAGAGAGTGTGTCACAACACCATCATGAAGTCAGACCACACATGTGTCTCCAAATATTCCACCCTACACCATGAGATGAAATTGTCCAGTCCACCTTCGACCTCAATGACATCAAGGGAGTGGAGTCCAGAGGAGCCACACAGCCACAATATATAGTACAGATGTGGTCTTACCTTTAGCCTATTGTGGTGGGATAGGGTCAACCACCTCCCTATAAAGAGAGATATCATAAACCAACATCACACCCAGTACTCTTTCGCACAAACTATTGCAATTGTAAGCCTCATTCAGTGTATATGATGTGGTAGCAAGGTGTAAAACACATTTAACCTATGTCTACATTTTTCCCATATTCAGAAGTTGCATATGGCCAAATGTGTTCAAGAATAATGAAGGATTTGGGAAACATAGTCACAAATTAAAATGTGTAATTGAACACAAAATTTACTTAAGTGAAAATTAAATACATACATTGAGATCAACATAGCTACACTAAGAATTAGATGGAGAAAGTGGGCATTCAGGCATTTGGACCATGTGAGGAACTGAGGTGGAAGGGGACATTTGTTGGGGGTTTAACTCTGCCCATTACGTGGAGTGTGAAATGTTGGAAATTTGTTGGGAGGCAGGAGGTGTAAGAAATTTAAATGGCTAAAAGCAGTGCATCTGAGTAAAAAAGGTTTAAAGTATATTCAGACTAACATATAGCTAGTACATTTGAAGCTGAGGGTTTATTGAGAGAGGAGCTGTTACTGTACTTGGTTGATCTTGGGGTTTGTATCAAATCATAACAATGTGAGAACATATAAATGAAATAGAGTTATGATATGTATAGGCAGTGAAAGTCATGCACAAACTCATGATTGTTATTGTCACATATGATAACTGCAGACCATGGGCCCGATTCAAAAAGGTAAACTTAGATGTTTGGTCTAAACTTAGACCAAACGTCTAAATTACAACTTTAGGAATTTACAAAGTGCAGTTACGGTTGCTATCTGTATGTCTGCACTCGAGCCAGAGCTGCCAACTCCATTCCCACAGATCCCACACAAGGTCATGAACACATCTATTTGTCACATTCACAATGACACAACAATAATAGATGATGCTCCCAGAACATACTATGTTGCTGACAACAGCACAATAGCCTGGTGAAGGGGACATGGAAATACTCAAGTCACACTACAAACATATTGACAATGCATACTTAATCAAGTGATATTTTGTCTCAATGGAGTAATGGAGGTAGTACGCATGTTGCTCAGCTATGCCACACATTTGGCATGGAAATGTACACTGTTGACAAAATGTGCAATATGTCAGGATGAAATGTCTCTAAACTCCATAACACTATGAAGCAGCAAGTTCCAAGAAAATCACCACTAATGTCTGACACCCCTTACAGTGACGTAGTCTGAGTGTATCAATAGATGCAATTAGTAATTTGGATGTTGGAGAGAACCGGAGATTTGCAAGTATTTGTAAAAGGCACTCAATATGTTGACCAGTTGGAAGTTACATCATTGTCTCCATTTTGGTCAGGCAAATCCAGATGTCTGTGGATGAATGCTTGTACCCAAACACATGTGTTTCCAACATAACTGCAAGTCACTCAATGATGCATGGAAACCGTCACATAACACACATTCCCCATTTCACATGTGCAAAGCACTTTGCTACTTGATTCTACATCAATGGCATTGAAATGCACATTGTGGGTAAAAGCCCTAGGCCTTCCCATCATGCCCCTCATTGCTACTGCAGTTGTACTTGTCAAATGGCATGCTATGATTGGTGAGGGTATGTCAGCCAATAATTAACAGTGACACACTGCTGTCTGTGGTACAAACTGAAATATATCTCCATTGTAAATATCCTATTCCACACACAGGTTGGCATGCACATATATGTGAGGGAATAAAGAAATGATCCATGCAACACAGGAAGACCATGCATGAAACCGCAGCTTGCAAATGATTTTCTAAAGAGAAAGGGACACAGGCGGACATGCAGGCACAAGGAATGTTGGCAACAGTAATTGCACATAAATCATGACAACTGACATTCCCCACTTAAAAAAGGGAAAGTATTGATCTATAGCTGCACCCCAAAGAAAGGCTGAGGACAGTGATCCATTGCTACCTTTCTTTTGCCTGCAAAACTTAGGAGTAGTGGTCTATTGCATAGAAATTACACCCACTACAAGAACAAACAGTACTAGATTGATCACTCTACACAGTAATATATTGTCCCTGGAAAGCAAATTGATTGTAGAGTGTACACAGTTGTGTCTTAGGTCTCTGGGCCAATAGACAAGGAACATCAGTATGCAACACATGACATGCCTAAACAAACAATCACTCATCTACTGTGTTACACACAGCTCATCCCTAATCATTAGGAAAAGCTGCCAGAACCTAACATATTCATTTGGCAATGTGACAGGCAGGAATACACCCTGTACTCATCCCCTTGTGGCTACTTTGCTGTCATCAAACGCCCATCAAAGTATGGGTAGGTCACCACCAGAATGCAAGCCATTAGGGGTGTGTACAGAAAGTGTCTTACTTGTCCATGTGTGAACATGTCAAATAACAAACATAGACTCATGCCTTTTCAGGGGGTGGGTTCTGTGGTATGTGCTTGTACCACATACCAATCCTTTCAACATATGTGTCTATCCTACAGAGATGGCATAGAACATACAAAGGTATGAATTGTACAGTTTCTACTATGTGACCAGGTTACTGAGTGACATATCATGGCCTCCCTGAAATCAACACACCATCTGCACTTTGGAACTGTCATTTCTGCAATAAGCCTATACAGAACAAATATGACCTGTGTGAAGGTGACAACAGAGCTGTGGGAGTATGGGGTCTGTCATGAGTCAAAGACACACACTTAATATGATGCAAAATGCACATATGGACTATCTTAATAAGTTACCTCAGAACACATTCCTAAACTAGTCAATGGACTGAGGCATTCGGAGCAGGTTTTGTCACAAGAGCATTATATTGTCCACATGCCCGGATCTGTTTGTCTCACAGTGCCACAGTTGCATAGCTGCAGTGACTCTCCAACAGCTTAGACCAGGTTCCATACTGGCAGATACATTTGACAGGCCCTGGTCTCTGCAGGCTGAGCAGACAGAACCTACATGACACTCCATTTCCATCACTTCTATGTGTGACAGTGCACCATGTAGCCATCAGCAATTTGGAATGTGGTGTGTGTGGCAACCTGAAAAGGCAGAGTGAGTCATGACATGCCTTCCAAACAACGGTTTAGCTAGCAAGGCCAAATGCCGTTTGAAAGATCTATGGCACTCTACACATTGCTCACATGATTCTCAAATGACTCATACAAGATACATACACAGCTCATGCTGTCATGCACATACATGCTGTCCAACATTTACAATAATCTTGAGGAAAGAGATGTCCTTGGACTGCAGTAATGGCTCCTTACCTAGTTATGTGCATCAAACACAAAGGTGAGCTGGGACCCCAAAATCCTCACATAACACAATGTAACTGAACTTAACATATGGTACTGGCCACCAATACCTGCACATTTTACATCCCAGTGATATCACACAGACTGCAACAACAGGCACACAAGAAGTCTTACTGCCACACAAGGGCACATTGTAGCCTTTGAAGAGGAAAATGATGCTGCTCCTCAGTTGAGCGATAGACCTGTCCATACAGGGGTAGGACCTCAGTACAAGCTTCTCCAGCTCCTCTGGAGACAAGGCAGGGGCCCTGTTACCTGCTGGACATGGCATGATTGCCCCCAGAGGTGGCACACAGCAGCTCAGGCTGTGAAGGTGTGGCTGGCAGAAGTGTCAGAAGTCAAGTGAGTGAATCTGCTGAACATGGGGGTCACTTCCGCCACCTATGTGGTCGTCACTGCCGGCAGACACAGCCATTGGGCCACTACAGCCATTGTCAACAGTATTAGCCTATGGCTGTGTCCTCCAAGGTTGCAACCTTCTACCGCCATGATGACTTCTGCTGATGGTGTTATACACTGGAATAAAATGTTTGGTGTGACCAGACACTTGTACTAATGTATTTGTGTATAATGGCTGTAATCCTGAGCAGGACACTGTGAACCTGTAACACATCCCTCCTTGCACAAGCAATGTGTATCTTCATCATATGGTTTACATGATCTTACATAGCAAAGTGTGGAAATTAAGCAAGCAGACAATGAGTTTATGATGGGTGCATATATTACAATGCTGATGCAGAAACTCAAATTTGGACAGAAAGGAACAAAAAAGTAAAGTGAAGGTGTTGGTCATGGTGAATGAAATCATTAGAGTAGATACCACACCACTGTGAGTCCAAAGTCCAGAATACTCCTCCCATTGGAACTGGTAGGTGGTTGAGGATCAGTCAATAGAGTGAATACATGGCACACAAAGGAGGTCTTTTCAGAAGACGTCTCTTGCTGGCAGTGGTGGGTGTCTTACCAACCAGACCTACTGGATTCTTTGCTGGATGTCCCCACATACTTTGGGGGATCTACTGTTTCCAAGAGAGGGGTGTCTGGGTAGGGTTCTTCCTCTGGCAGGGCCTCTCTTCCAGTGCCTGGTACTGATGTTGATGTGCCTGATGTTGATGAGCCAAAGGAACGGGAAGATAGGTTTTGAAAAGCTCTGCTCAGGACTGTGTGTATGTCCCTCTTCACTCCTGTTAAAGAGGCCATGTTGGTATTGTGGGCCTCCATCTGTTCTTGCATGTTCATGTGCTTGTCCCTCTGTAGCTGCTTGATTTCCTAGAGTTCAGTCAAGGCCTGACCCATCACGCCTTTAGACTCTTGATAGACCCCCGAGATGTGGCTGATTGTGTCCTGGCCAGAAGCAGCCCCAGTGGCCTCACCCCGCTGGACCACAGCTTCCCTTGAATGCAGCATATCCTTGCCACAGGGTGCCCTCTCCCACTATGGCCTGGAACCTTATTGTCTGAAGTGTTGTGCTAAAACTCAGGATCCAGAACTGGGGGGGCACAAGATGGTAGACACTGTGCTTGGTACGCAGGTTGAGGGGGCAAATAGCTGCCTGTTATGTTGAGGCAACCAGGCTGGGAGGTGTTGGTGTGGCCACAGTGAGACTCACTGTTGGTGTCTGACCAGATTACCCAGATGAGTCAGAACCATCCTCCATGTCCAGACATCCAGGAGTGCCTTCTTCACTGAGGGCTTCATCCAGGGGGTAGTGGCAGTCTCTCCTGTGGCCTATGTGTTCACAGTGGCAGCTCAGCCTGTTGATGTCAAAGATACAATGTTACTGGTTGTATTGTGAACTCTACTACATTAAGCAGAGACCTTATAGAAAGTTAAGAAAGTTAAGTTAAGTTGCAGTTAATCCAGTTGTGGCAAGTACCGATGGTATTTGTATTGGCATGACATTTGTAGAGCATGCTAGATCTTTTTGACTGAAGTGTGCATATTATTAGCCCTTGTGAAGATGGCATGAAAAAGCCATCTTGTAATCACTGCAGTCAAAACAGTGGCCAGGCAAGATTAGTCTTTGGCAATTTTGAGGTCTAGTTGAGTCTAGTTGATTTTGATGCAGGCAGCCCCAGGAGTTTGTTGTATATGTGACTGGAGTCATCATGTTGTCAGTGCATTGTAAAGTTTCTGTTGCCCATACATTCTGGTTCTGCATCTTGAGGCCACAGGGATCATTTTTGTGGATTCTGGGTAAGCTATCCTTCCTGTCCTCAATAGTTTCATCTTGGGTTAGCAGGTCAAGATGGAGATAGGTGCCCAGACACATCTAAGAGTTGAGCATGATCTGTATCTTGGTCACTCCCAGGTGAGTAAACCTACATTGAAAGTTTCCAAACAAGGGTATTTGTGACCACTGGTCTGGTGTTTGGAGTTAGAGAAACAATGCCTCCTAGGAGTTGATGTCATGTCAGTCCCTATACCACACACACATTATACAAATATTATTCTCCCAGTTGAGGAAACATCATGTGTGTGTTACCAAACAGGAGTCTTTGGAGAAAGGGACACTGGGCTAGTGAGTAGAGTAACACTGACAAAGCCTCCGGGCCTTAGCAGTCATGTCACTCCATCTACTTTAGACACTTGCTACATGTCATCTTCCCAGGCGAGTGCACTTCATTTGTGAGTTACCAAGCAAGGTAATTTGGAGAATAGAATACTGGACTGTTGGTTGGAGTGATAGGAACAGAGCCTCCTGGGAGTTACAGTCATGCCAATCCCTGTACTACAAACATTATACAAATATTACAACCCCAGGTGAGTACACTTCATGTGCCAGTTACCAAACAAGTGTCTATGGAGTAGAGGACACTGGGCTTGTGAGTACAGTAACAGTGTCAGAGCCTCCTGGCCCTAGCAATCATGTCACTTCCTCTACTTCATACACTTGCTAAATGGCACCCCCAGGTGAGTACAAATAATTTGTGGATTACCAAACAATGGTATTTGGAGAATATAACACTGGAATGGTGGTTCAGGTGATAGAAACAGAGCCTCATGGGAGTTGCAGTCATGCCACTCCCTGTACTACACACATTATACAAATATTATATCCCCAGGTGAGTATATGTCATGTGTGAGTTACCAAACAAGCCTTTGAAATAGAGGACATGGGTCCGGTAAGTTGAATAACAGTGCTAGAGCCTGCTGGCCTTAGCAGACATGTCACTCCCTCGACTACATGTACTATACAAATGGTATCCTCCCAGCTGAGTAGTCTTACACGGAGAGGTGCCAAACAGGGGTCTTTCAACAAATGAGCACTGTTCTGGTGTTTGAAGTCAGAGAAACAGTGGCATCTGTGAGTTGCAGTCATGTTATTCCATCTAATTCACACACTTGATCAATGTTATCTCCCAGGTGAGTAAATGTTTTTTATGAGTTGACAAACAGGGGTCTTGGAGAAGGGAGAACTGCACTGGTGTTTGGGGTTATACAAAAGTGCCTCCTGGGAGTTGAAGTCATGTCACTCTCTCTATTAAACACACTATACAAATGTTATCCCTCCCAGGTGAGTACACTGCAATCGATAATTGTGAAACAGATGTATTTAGGATTTGTCCACCATGCTGGTGGCTGAAGTTAGAGAAACATTGCCTCCTCTGAGTTGCAGTCAGGTCACTCTCTCTACTACACACACCTGACCAGTGTCCTCTTCCATGTTAGTACATTGAGAGCTCACTAACAGATGAATTGTAGCATGTGACTGCTGTGCTAGTGTTTGTGGTTCCAGGAATTGTGCCTACTGGGAATTGTAGTCATGTTAGTGCCTGTACTATACACACTTGACAAATGTTGTCTCCCCAGGTGTGTACCCTTAAATTGATAGATAACAAACAGGGTTTTCTGGACAAGAGACCACTGGTCTGGTGTTTGGAGCTATAGAAACAGTGCCTGCTGGGATTTTAAGTCAGGTCAGTCTCTGTCCTACACAACTATACAAATGTCATCTACACAGGTGAGTACACATCAAGTGTAAGTTGCCAATAGAGGTGTTTAGGACAGGTGAAGACTGGGCTGATGAGTGGATTAACTGTAAATGAGGCAAAGGGTGAGCTATAAGCATGCATGACTGCATTTATGTGACAACTTTAGTGTTGTAACTTACCAGTCTCCACTACCCAGGCATTCCTGTCAAGCACTCAGCATAAAGGATGGCCAAGAACTTCTCCTCCCTGGGGAAGAGATGCAATGGGTTCCTGATATCCTCCCTTGTGGGCAGGGTGGTGCCTACAGCATTCACTCTGTCAACAATCCTATTCCACATTTCCATTTTCTACTGAGAGGAGTATGCTGAACTTGTGCTCCAAACAATTGTGGCAATACTGTTATGATTTCATCCACCATGACTCGTAACTCATCTTCAGAAAAACGGGGATATTTGGACTGTGATCTGGTGCAAAAAAAAACATGTGGAAGTGCAATAGGGTGTGAATGGACAAAACTGTGTGCAGGGTGTTCAATGTGATGGTGGAAGACAAGAGGCATCTAATATATGGACTCTGTGTTATGGCTTTTGTGTCTTGCTGTGTAAATGCAAAGGATTCTGATCTGTGAAGTGGTTTGTTTTATAATTTCCTTTGCAGGTGTGTCCAGCGTGGCAATGTGTGTTAGCTGTGCTGTTTTTAAATTCATCCAATGTGCAGTTATGTATTACTTTGCTGACCGCAGCCCGCCATGGTTTGGACCGCCAAAATGGTGGTTATTCAGGACTGCCAACATGGTGATCTGGCAGTCTGACTGCCAAACTTGTAATCAAGTTCTCAACCATCCTTAAACTTCATTCACACTGGCAAAAGTTTGCGACACCTTTTGTAACTGGCCCAGTAGCAGATACAACAACTGGAAAGCTTGGCTCCTTTACTGACTTTCTCTGTGAAAACGGAAAAAAGGAGTTAACATTTGTTCAGGCATTTGGTCATGCTTTCGCCAGTTGCATCCCCTCCCCTTTTAAGGCCATAATCAGCGATCAGTCTGTGCTGCTCCAAAAGACATTTCAACATATAGTAGATTGAGTTCCATTGTCTCGACTGCTCCTGTTTGAGTGCTTTAATCAATTCTCTGTTACAACACTGAATGATCTTTAACTGCTTTTGGGTTTTAAAAGAATGACTGAAATGAGTGCAGATTCTTCTTCGGGTTGCCTGTATGTTGCTGATTATGTGCCTGAATTACAGTTTGGTGGATGGGGTTACTCCATCACAAATATGACGGATATCCCGTTCGGTGTATTACGATCCCAATATATCCTATGAGAATTGTAATACTGCAGCCAGGATATCTGTCACATTTGTGACAGAGTAACCCATCAGCCAAACTCTAAATCAGGCCCCTTGTCTTCTTTTTTGAGAAAGTCCTGCATAATCAGGCTAATGCAATATGCGATACACAGGACCTTGAAATATCCACCGTCTGTCATGGTCATCAATATATTACTGCAAAATAGTGAATGTTTGTGTGCACCAATGGTCTAACAGACCTATATTAGGCTGGGGGTGCAGGCATACATGGAATATTCTAAAAAAAAAGTAGTCGTTAGTGTATAACTACAGACTATAAGAAATCCTTTGGGAGGCAAGGAGGTGCTGGGAAATTGGAAACAAATACATATAATATGATATAAACATTGTGCATGCCTACTGCAATGATCACCAAGCACATTACATTGATATCATGAAAAGTGGTTTTTAAAAAAAAAAAAAAAAAAAAAAGGAAACAGGAAAACCCCTTTTCCATGTCCCTAGAAAATGGCTTTGAAAATGGGAAAAAAGGATGAAAGTCTCAGGCACATGTTCAATCAAACACCAACAAACAAGGAGGCATGGACAAAAAAGAACACATTCAGGCCTTTGGCAAATGCTCAATTGTTGACTACACAAAATGGCTGCCGGCCACATGGTCAAACAACAAGCACTGCAGCATGGACAACAAAGACTACAGGCAGGCCTAGAGTAAAAGCACACTGACTACACAAAAATGGCTGCCAGCCACACAATCACAAAACAAGAAATGATGCATGGACAAATAAAGAACACATGCAGGCCTATTATAAAATGGCCACTTGCCACATGGCATGGGGAATAAAGACAAAATGATCTTTGACAAACACAGACACACATCCTCCCAAGGCATCATAATATATCACCCCACTAGAATAAAATAGACATTTTGCAGAAAAAAAGTGAAAAAAAAAAAAAAATTTGCATGATTTAATCCATTGCCAGATGATTTACCACAGAAACAATTGTTTCATATACCTAATAACTACTACTGGCTGGATAGCCCATTGGCAGAAAAGGCCACATGGTAAAATAAATGGAAACAGTTCAAATTTAACAAAATATACTGTGCAACCTTTTTGCATTAAAAAACGTAAAAAAATAAATGCAAAAATACTAGTCTCCTACTGCAAATCCAGGCCACCCACCACAGCCACACAAACAAAAAAAGATTTGACATATACTCTGGTTTATGTGCTTTATCTAACAACACCCTTATCCAAAAGTGTTTTTAACTTGTGATGTCACAAAAACAAAGTCCATAATAAAAATCTAATAGCGTATATGCAGCAAGAATTGCAGACAAAGAGAGTGATCCTTTCACCTCAAAATCCAAATGGAAGTGACCAGGAGATAGAAAAAACAGTAGGAGGAGCCTTCTGGACAGGGAGTGGAAGTTGGAGTCTCTGTGCACTCCGTTCCTGTTGAAAAACAAAATAATAATAAAAATGCTTTTTACACTAAAATAAAACCTGAACTGTCCATTTGAGTTGAATATCAACTCAAAAGGGTATTTTTGAGTTGATTTATCTTTTCAAGAAGAAGCCACAGCCGCTCAGAATCGCCTGCTTCACAAAAAAGTACTAGAAGCCTCTGTGGTGACTGCAAATTGCACTTATAGGGGCCTTGCGTTTTCCACCTTCTCTACAAACAATTTATCATGCGGAATGGGCAGATGCACTCTGTGAAGCCCTATGAAATATTCAACATAACATTCATCCATGTTAGTGCTCTTGATAATAGGTGAATTTTACTATGAACTGCATTTACAGGCCATGGTGCTCAACTGCACTTACTTGGGTTGGCTGAAGTTAAGGCTTTTCTTACTGTAGTTTTAAAGGCGGTGTTATACATTGACATATTGTCCACAAAGGTATACAATACATATTTGTGTCTGGACTGTTACATTATATTAGTGGGTGTCACTGAGTAGAATTCAGCTTTGGGAAAGGCTATCTGGTATTTTGATACTGAGTTTTATGCTTCAGGGTTCTTTCCTTTTGTATGGGTATTTCACCAGTGATATCGTCTTATGTGATTATTCAAAAGGCAAGATAATTATACATTGATTACTTTCTGCATGTAGTAAAATTGTACTAATATTTTGAATTGTATGGTGGGAGTTTACTATGGAAAACACCACAAACAATAGATATGGGATAATGTGGCACTGCCATGCAACATAAGAATATTGCAAGTCACTCAGAAATTGCATGATGATATAGAGGAAGAAGACCAAAGGCCAAATTTCTTTATAGGTCATGGACTTCTAAAGTAGAGTGTCAAATATTTATAACATAGGTATGGGTACTTTATTTGTTGTAGTGTGTGCTCACACCATCATTCTTCCCAAAAAACACTTAAAGACTTAGGGCCAGATTTACAAGGCCTTAGCGCCACCGCTGTGTCATGTTTAGTGACTCTCCAGTGGCACTGTGCAGTGTGCCACATTTATAAGGCAGCTCTAAGCCACTTTTTGTGACTTAATTTCACCTTGTAAATATGGGCCCCCCAGGCAGTTTTCTGCCTCAGAGGGGCGTTCACTCCACTGCTACACCCATTGCTTTTGATGCTGCCCCGGGATTTACAACAAGGTGTATGTCTGTGATAGTGCCAAAAACTAATGCCACCACAGGGGTGGCATTAGCATTGTGCAACGAGGAGGAATACTTTTATTCCTCCTCGTTTTTGCCTTTTCCATGTGTGCTGCATTCCGCAGCACACACAGAAAGAGCAAAAGGCTGTGAATGATTGTTTATGTGCAGGAAGGCACCCCTTCCTGCACATAAACAATCATTCAAAAATTACTATTTATTACTTCTATGTGTGCTGCATTGTACAGCACACATAGAAGTGCCAAATCACCATTGTAGATTATTTATGTGCAGGAAGGCATACCTTCCTACACATAATCAATTCCCTCAACACAGACACTTTTGAACTATGGTGCAAGGCTGCTCTCCATTGGCACTGGCAGCTAAATTTAGCACCAGAGCAGGGAGAAACACAGGCGTGCACCATATTTTAGTAAATATGGCTGTTCTCTGTGCTTCTAAAGTGATGTAGAGCAGCACTGTACATTTTGGCTCAGGACCACACTGTGCCACTTATTAGAAAATCTGGCCCTTGGTGTGTTGTTTTTTTCATATAAAGGAGGTGGTACATATGCAGGACTAAAGAATACAAGTTTAATCTGTATTACTTATTTGTTGAAAAAAGATATCAAAATCCATTTAATTAAAGGCACATTTAAAAACTCTGCCACTTAGAATGTGTAAGAACATACACAGAGATTGTAGCTTATGTTAATTACTTAGAGTGTTAAGAAGCAGTGCAATTAATATATCTGTTTTATGGATCACTACTCATTTAGCAAAGCACATTACAAGAGAAAATGCCAGGTCTTATTTTGCATGTTTAAACCTCCAGCTTTAATTATGCTCTGTGTTCTGGCTTTCCCCTTGTCTCCTGGCTCAGGTGCTGTGACAACAGAACTTAATTAAAATAAGTTATTCAGTTTAGCAGCTATATCATTTCTTTGTTTCAGCCAACAAGATACATCTCAAGTTGCCTGTAATAAGGACATCCGAGATGGAGCTTTTATATAGGGATTACAGGCTCCATTATATTACATGTTAATACTGCATCTTAGCTCTATAATGAGGGCAGAAAGGTAATAGTAAGACTAATTTTTGGCCGCAATAAACATACTCAGTACACTAGTGCACAGTAGAGGCAGAGATACTTCCTAGAATAGACATGATAAACACAACACAATTGTGCTGAATAATTAAATCCTCTAGAATAGCAAACATTTTAAAGACCTTCACATTATCACTATCATACCTCTGAAACCCTGCTTTAGTGTCACACATTGATCCTAGCAAGAGCCCAAGACTGGAACATTTAATATTTGCTCAGTTTTTAATCCAGATTAACAGCTAAAATGTATCTAACAAGTTGACACACACATGAGAATTAAGAAGAATGAGAATGTTCAGAGAGAGGAACTTGGGAGAATGCTACCCAGTAGTATTTAAGACTCTTTAAGACATGTTGTATCTACTGTGTGGGCTTACAGTCCTCCTAATGCTTTTCATTTGTTTGTTCAAGTGTCATTTTAAAAGTCTTGTTTGCAAGTCGATGATTTTCCCTTTATGTCCCTCCTTCTCCTGGGTTGTTCACACCCATGGATCACAGCTGTAGTACATATAGAGGTACACTTGTGAGTTTGCATGTCTTTTTTCAGTAACTATTTTTTCATTGATTTTGCTGGTGTTTGGGGAAGCAACGTTTTTCTGGTGTTCCCTTGTTGTTGGCAATGTTATTTCTTTTTTGGGGTTAATTAGTTTTGAGTTTGTTAAGCTGGTACAGTTTTTGTATGTTGCATTTGTGACATTTGGAAATGTATGTGTTTGTTTAATATTTACAATATTTCTGTCCTGTTGTGCATTTTAAAAGGTAGTGCATTTCTGTTGTAAATGGTTATTTGTAATTTGCCTAACACAATTCTGAAAGCTAGCATATCTTTTGTTTATGATGTATGTTTTTTACTTACAAACATTGCATGTGTAGGCATACATATTCACAAATTAAATTTATATTGGTAATGTTTTATGACTTATTTTTAGCATGGCATTTTTTTATTTATCAAAACTCTCTGCCCATGTGGAACAACAGTAACAAAATATTATTGATAAACATTTTGTGGGGAATCTGTCTTCCGGCACATGCAGCGTTTGTAAATAAAATACAAAAATAGGAAAAAAGACATGATGCCTTTCAAAAGCGTATAAAGATAAATACAAATAAACAATTAGAACACAGATGTGCAGCATTTCAAAATTTACAAAGGCATCATAATATGTTAAATTTGACTGAAAGGCAGTGTGCTTCCCTGTGATGATGAATAAATAATTCAAAGAACAATGTGCCTACACAAAGAAATAGCATGTTGAAACAAAGTAGCAGAACATTGCTGATATAAATTTAATTTCTAAAACAGTATGAATATATATGCCATGTTTGTGTTTTGTGTGTAGACATACTCTTTCAAATATTATATTTGCAATGGCAAGTTTTGTTACTTTTCTCAGCGTACTATGTCTTCATGTAGGTGAATAGTTTTGATAAATAATTTCTAGTATGCAAAGAGGAATACGCTGCCTTTTCTGTAAAGACTGTGATTTTACAGTACTTTTGAGCATTTGGAAAGGCAGAATGTTTCTATTGTAATTGTTTATTTGTAATTTGCTTTATTTTTTTTTGATAGGTAGATTTTTCATTTATGGAATAAAATTAGCAAACAGTATGTGTGTGCATAAAGAAAATTACGAATAAACAATTAGAACACAAATGTACTGAATTTCAAAACATGCAAAGGCAATATAAACTATTAGATTTGGCTGAAAGAGATAGTCTTTCTTTTTGAGAATGAGAAAATAATACAAAAACAGTGTGTCTACATGAAGAAATAGCATGCTGAACAACAGTAAGAGAACATTGCTGATAAAAATATAATTTTGAAAACAATATGCTTACATATGCAATACTTGCGTTTTGTGTATAGAAATACAGTTTCAAAAATGTTATTCATATCGGCTTGTTTTGCTATTGTTGATTGGCATGCTATGTCTTTGTGTAGGCACATAGCTGTGAAAAATATATTTTCTCCTATGCAAAGAGAAACGCTTCCTTTCTACAAATGTTTTGATTTTATGGTGCTTATATGCATTTACAAAGGCAGCGTGTCTCTGCTGTATTTGTTTATTTGTAATGTGCTTTATGTGAATTTCATAGGTAGCATATATTTTTATTTATGTATATACTTTATTTGCAAACATTGCATGTGTAGACATACAAATTAAAAAATTAAATTTATATAGACAGTATTTTGTTACTGGTGTTCAGTGTGGTATGTCTTTGTTTATGCAGATAGTTTTGATTTTATTTGTAATTTGCGTTACATGCTTTTGAAAGCTAGTGTGTCTTTCATTTATTCCTTGCCTTTCCAAACACATAAAAACCACTGTAAAATCACAAACTTTGCAGAAAGGCAGCATGCTTTTTTTGCATACCAGAATCTATTTATCAAAACTATATACATACATGAAGATATAGCATGCTGTGCAATAGGTATAAATATGAAATGATACATTTTTAAAAGGCATAAACACCACATACAAAGGAAATGGTGTAACATATGCACACTGTGGTGTGTTTTTTTAGAGTATTTGTGGCTTATATTTTTTAAAGTTAGAACAGGTTTATTTAGGTTTGCAAGAGTGTGTGTAGGCATATTTTTACACATTACATTTTCCTTCAATACAGTGTTGCTATCTGTTTGTTTACATTACTTTGACTTTTATTAAAAGTGAGTGTGGGCCCGACAAACATTACTTAAACTTTGCTTAATTTTGTGAATGGAGCACTGTTCATCGCTTGATTGTACTCTTTTGAAAAGTTATAATTAAACAACCTTTTCTTTGTGCCTTTGCTGTTACCATATTTAATCATGTTTTCTTTTTTAGCAGTTGCACATGAACTTTTTACTTTTGAAAAAAATATATAAATGGAAAGAACAGAACATAAGACTTAATAAGAACACCAAACTTATTTAAATTGGAAATGAGGTTCCTGTCTTGGTGGGAAGCTTCCCATCTTTTTACTTAGGACATGTTCACAAAAAATGCACAAATGGAAGATGGGAAAATGATAGTGATCTTAATAGCAATGCTTATTTGCCCTTTTAAATAACTTTGTTGTCTCCTTTTAAAACACAGCTGAAGACAATTCAGTTTTCTCCCGCTACCAATCCCTCCTTATTACATCCTTGTAGCTTCAATCAAAAAAGGTCTGAACTTTATGTGCATAAAGTAGCCTAAAAGGGAGGTTTTTTTCCCCGACCTGCAGCAACAGGCCATTTTTGAAGTTGGGGAAACCAAGTTACAGTTTTGGAGGGAGGCTTGCCATCCTGTCATTTAGGTCTAAACACTCTATGGACCTCATTATGAGTTTGGCTGGCAGAAAACTCCATCTGCCAAGCTCCCAACAGGGTGGCCACTGCCTACACTGCGACCTCCCCACTGGAACTATTATGGGTTTCCTGCTAGGTCAGTGGGTGGAAACCTGCCTACCTGTTTGCTGGCCTAGAGGGAAACAGGCTACAGCATTGTCTCGGGTGATAATGCTGTTGCCTGCAGGGTGCAGCAGCACCCTCGCAATGTGCACTGTCTGTACAGCAGACAGTGAACATTGCGAGGGTCCTGAGCAGGGGGACCTCTGCATGGGCATGCCGGTGCCCCCTTGTGGCCCACTGCACCTGTTCTCCACCAACCTTTTCATGGCGGTGTTACCATCATGAAACCGCTGGCAGAGAATGAAGTCCTAATCTGCTGGGCAGTGCTGCAAGCAGCCATCGTCAGACCACCGGGGGTTCGAAATCCTGGCAGAGCTGGTGGTCCGACTGCCAGGGTTGTAATGTGGCAGTCGGGCCACCGCATAGGCGGCAGTCCAGACCTCTACTGTGATTGTGGCAGTGTAGAGACTGCCACAATCGTAATGAGGCCGTATGTCCCCATAAAATAGCAATCTTTAATGCTAATTTTACCATTCATATAACAATGTAGTGACACTTTAAAATACAGTCTCAAAGTTATTTGTCCACTCCCGCAACATCATACTCCTTCCTATCCCATGCTTAACCTTTTGGCAAACAGATGGGTGTCTTTTGGAATCAGGTAGTGTGCTAACAATAGCCTTAAGGCTTCAATTCACACCATAGTGAAAAAAGTCTAGGCTTTTACACACTTTAACCAAACTAAAAGACATACTTAAAATTCTGCATCCAATATCAGTCAATATGTATGTTTATGTGACCCTTTTAGCCAACTATAAGGCAACCTTCACAAAGAAGTCACTGCTTATTTGCTAATTTTATTTTTCCATTCATACTGTTGATTGACAAAGCTCTTATTTGAACGGTATATAGACCTACCAAACAACAAATACTCCTTCCTTGAAATCCTTTGTGAAGCATATTCTGTTACTTATAACATTACTTGCGAATTTGAAAATTTGGTGAGCACCTCCTATTTGGCTTCTTTTACAAAAAAATCGTATCAACTGCAGAAATCAGTGCTTCTCTTTTATTTAGATTCTTATATAGCCCCTCAAAGGTTACGTGTATCTTATTGGTAGGAAAATGCTTTCATTATCTCAATACAAAAACGTTTTTTAAGCAACACAATTAAAATTTCCGTTCTAGCATACAGTAAGCTATGTGGTCTTTACCAACAATTTCATACTTTTAATTTTTGTGCTCCACAACAAGAACTAAAATTAATTTGGTGAACATAGGGACTTTAACATTTAGAGCATTTACCATTTTAACTGTTTTTTGGGGATATAGATTACACATGCAGTCTAAAGCATTTTTCAAATAAGAAGACATTTAGGGCCTCATTACGACCCTGGCGGGCGGCGGAGGCCGCCCGCCAGGATGCCGCCCTCCAAAATACCGCGCCGCATTCAAAAGACCGCGGCGGGTATTACAAGTTTTCCCCTGGGCTGGCGGGCGGTTGCTGAAAAACCGCCCGCCAGCCAAGGGGAAAACGACCTTCCCACGAGGATGCCGGCTCGTAATCGAGCCGGCGGAGTGGGAAGGTGCGACGGGTGCAGTGGCACCCGTCGCGTATTTCAGTGTCTGCAAGGCAGACACTGAAATACTTTGCGGGGCCCTCTTACGGGGGCCCCTGCCGTGCCCATGCCATTGGCATTGGCACGGCAGGGGCCCCCAGGGGCCCCGCGACCCCCCCCTACCGCCATCCTGTTCATGGCGGCTTTCCCGCCATGAACAGGATGGCGGTAGGGGGGGTCGGAATCCTCATGGCTGCGGAGCGCGCTCCGCAGCCATGGAGGATTCACACGAGCAGCGGAAAGTCAGCGGGAGACCGCTGACTTTCCGCTTCTGACCGCGGCTGAACCGCCACGGTCAGAATGCTCGTTGGAGCACCGCCAGCCTGTTGGCGGTGCTCCCGTGGTCGGTGGCCCTGGCGGCCACCGGCCGCCAGGGTCAGAATGACCCTCTTATTCTTGCATAGCTGCGAAAAGTCATTTGCTCTGTTTTATAACAGCTTGATAATACTTATGTTGTCACTACAAAGCATAGTGTAAACCTCCTTACACTATAAATCGAACAAAGTAACAAGGAACATAACTAACCAAAACAGAAATTGGGGAAAGAGTATTTTACAACTATGATTTAACTGCAACAGTACCTATGCATTTATACTATTGGAACACCACTACATTAATAAATGCCGCTTTCTGCAAACATGTCGTGAACAACCTCTGTTTACTAAATTACTTTAATTGACACATTTCATTTTACATTGGCTTCCCTCCACCCAATACAATTGCTTTTCGTAATACCCTCTATTAATATAATACTGTTCTATTATTATATAGTACCATAACTACTTACCTGTAGGATGTGTAATTAATATATATACACTTTAAAAATGAAGTTGTATGTGAATTTTTAGTAACTTATTAGCACTGTTTTGCTTAATTATTGTTATTCTTTCTTACACACCTTAGTTACCTAACAGTTTGTTCAAATGTGTGCTAACCGGAAACTTCAGAGTAAAACATGAATTGCTGCTTCAAACAGAAGTAAGTGTCACAAATGTTTTGAACAATTCTTCATAAGTTAAATGCTCTTCTGCTCCCATGTTTCTGTTTTTTTCCTAGGTCATGTTGATGTATTTGCAAAATGTGTTTGTTTTTTGGAACAATGGATTATTTATAGCCTTTTGCACAAAAAAAACAGTGCAGCTGTCTTAATTATTTAAGCAATAGGTATGGTAACAAATAATTATTTGGTATTGCTATTACCAAACTTGTGATATTTGTAGTATATGTTGCTGTTAATTTTACAAGACAATGTATTATGCTAACATTGCAAAGGCAACATGTCTTTAATTTTTAGATCATTATGTTCAAAACAATAAATTTTGCAAACTTTAATACTCCGTGTCAAACTTATAGACACACTTTAAAATCAAAGGATTGCTTGTAGTAAAAAATTTAAAAAGTGATTTATAAATGTTTAAAGATCTGTTTGCATCCTTCCGTTTATAGATTTTGCCATTAACATTTTAATTATACGTTAAAATAGATATTCACCTACTTGCTAGGTTTAGGACTACACTTCCTTTTTCTTTTTCTATTTTACTTGCCTCTCTCACAATTTTTCTCTCTTGCCTTCTACTAATCTCTCAATCTCATTCTCTATAACTCCTTCTCATTTCACATTCTCACATTAACTGCATTTCGCTTTCACTCCCTTCTGTTCTTATACTTACTGTTTCTGCATTTGTAACACTTTCTCTTCTTTCTAAATATCTCTCTAAAATTATAACTTTTTAAGTTTTACTTACTTTCTATATCCTACATACACAATTAATTGTTCTTCAATTACACTTACGTTACTTTAGTCACACTCTGGCTCCTCGTTTGTTGGACACTATGTAATATACCTATGCATTTCTCTGTGTGTGCCTATCTGTTAATAATTACTATGTGCTTAGTAACTAAGTAACTATTTAGAAAATGAACTTTTTATAATAACAATTACTGACTGCAATATAAAAAAACATATTAAAAAGTTATAACTTAAAAACATAAAAAACACATATTTGCAGAAAAGGTGCAGACAACATATATTTGGACTAATACAATACCTTCCGCTCTGTGCAGTCCCCATTCATAACTTTCCTTTCAAGGCACACTTTCCACTGTACAATAGCTCTCTACTGCACAAGCATAAATATTTCAAAATGCCAAAGAATTTCTGTAGATTACTTTGTTAATTAGTTCATGCTACCCAGCAATGGTACTAAGTTTTATTTCTAGGTCACATTTATGCATTTTGGAAATTTATTGTAGTATTTAAACAAGGTGTTAGTTATGTTTTTTTGGGTGAAACAAAAAAGTCTCACCTTATTAATAAGATTATCAATTTGGACACATTGGTCCTCATTACGAGCTTGGCGGTCGGAGGCCCACAACTGTGGAGGTGGCGGTCGCATCGCTGCTGCCCCAGCTGAGAAGAGTGCCATATTATGAGTATGGTGATCTTCTGAAGCGCGCACAGCCCATTCCCCGCCAGCACCGCCAGTGCAGATAGACCTCCTATAATGATGGTAGGCATCTCTAGCCCGGCGGGACCATGTTTCCGGCAAGTGTATTACGAGGTAGCACATTGCCAGGGTTTCCGCCGAAGTTGCACCTCCATCAAAACCCTGGCAGAAACAAACCACATAAAAGGGGACACTCACCTTCAGGAACACAGACACGTCTGGAGCAGCCATGGAACCAGAACTCGAAGTTTTCCCAATGCTCCTGCTCACACTGTATCTCCAGAACCAGCAACGATGAAGAGGACAACAACCCTAAGTACACACACCTAGCATACACTGGAGGGAAAGCCATTAGAACACACACAACACACACAGCCAGGGCAGATAGCGATCAACACACACACAAACACACACCCATACCAACACACACATACACACACACACCCACACACAACACACACACATGTGCCAAATCAAGCACACACACATGTATCGGATACACCTCCCCCAACACACACATCACCGCCACACACCAACACACATATACGCAACAGCAGAGTCACACACCAACAGAATTGAAGCTACACAAATGCTTTGCTATGACATAGCACTGCACACCTACACATGACAACACATACCCACAACAAAACTCATAGACAACTCATAACCAGTCAACAAAGGCACACACCCACACAATGTATCACCCAACACACAATGCAGATGAAAAAGCCATACCTAAATACACGGATGCACTCACAATACCCACCCAATGGTAAACAACAGCACCACAACATATCACACCACACAGAATGCACAACTGAGAAACATTCATTCATGGAATCACACAATTATAACACTAACACAAAAGACATCACTAACATCAGGGCCAATTGCCAGGCCACACACACACATGCATACCAGGCAACATAGCTAGCACAACCAACACACACAACTCACACACACACAAACCAAAGTCCACAAACAGCAAACAGACATGTAGAAAAAAGGTAGGACAAGCACGTTATCATTGCCACCAACAGTATGTTGGGTATGATCTATTAAATATGAACATACATAAAATGAACACCTATATACAAGTAAAATGCCAGTGGACAGTCCATATCCATTTGTGCCCATGGCACATATGGCAGCGTGCATCTGCTCCAACTTGCCTCCTGACTGCAAACTATACATCCACATGGTATGGGCATCAAGGGGGATGCAGGCATCTCAGGAGTGAGGGTGTGGTGGTGGAGTGGGGAGTTTGGGTTTGGGAGGGGGTCCTTGGGTTTGGATTTGGTGGGGGGGTTTGGGTTTGGGTTTAGTCGGGGTCTTTAGCTTTAGCTTTGGGAGGGGGACTCTGGATTTGGGTGGGGTAGGGTCTTTGCAGGGGGTTGAGCTTGGAATACACTGGGGGGGCATGGGAGGAGGTGGATGTGGAATGGTAGGACTTTGGCAGGGCACTTGGGCGACTCACGGGTGGGACAGGAGCAGGGGACTGGGTAAACTCAAAAAGGAAACTTTTTTAGGCACACAGGGGCGGTCATGGGAAAAGTGTTTGGGAGTGGAGGGGGTGGGAGTGGTTGTCAGATATGTCCTTGTGTGTGTCTTGGGTGTAGGTGTGTGAATGGTATGCATGTGTGTGGTGGGTGTCTGTTGGGTGGGTGAGTGTGAGCATTTAGCTGTCTTGGGAGGAGGTGCTGGGAATGGCCATGATGGATGGGTGACTGTCTGTTGGGGTGGTGGCTGCAGGTATGATGGATGTGCTGCAAGTGGGGGTGTTGGCGGTTGTGGTGAATGCAGATATGGTGACTGGAGTGGATGTCTATGCATCAGCTATTGTGGTGACTGTGGGTAAGATGGGAGTAGTGGCTGGATCAAGGAGTGTTGATGTAGTGCCAGCAGATGTGAGTTGTGTAGTGGCTGTGATGGAGGGGGTGGTGGGGTAGTCCGTGCAGGGAATGGAAGTTGTCATGTCTGCAGGTGTGTGTTGTCTGTGTGCATGCCGGCGGTTGGTCTTGTAGTGCTTGTGTTTGTCATGTACAACAGAGTCTATTGGATTGGATGCCTGCATGTGTGAAGGTGTGCTCTGGATGGGTGTGGGGAGAGGGGAATGGGATTGTGAAGAGGTAGGTGGAGGGGGGACAGTAGACAAAGGAACAGTGGCAGCCACCAGGAAGGAGGCCAGAGCCTGAAAAGATCTCAGCAAGCCACAGAGGGCATCATGAATGCCTTCCAGGAACGCATTGCTCTGTTGCACTTTAGCTGCCAGTCCGTGGATGTCATTCACAATGGTGGTCTTACACACATAGATGACTGGGGTAGGGGTGCCTGCAGCGAAGGAGACACCCACCCACTTGGGTGAGTGGGCACAGGCAACTGGGTGAGGAGCTACATGGAGGGTGGAGCTAGTAAGGGGGGTGGCGGACAAAGATGGTGCTGGAGTGGTCCCAGATGGCCAGGGAGTGTGCACTGGAGGAGGATTCCAAGGATGACGTTGATGATCCAGTCTAACCTGTGGCACTTCTTCCCTCGTCCTCAGTTCCACTGGGTCCCTCACCCTTGCTGGGTCCCATGGGCTGGCGCTTCCCCACTCACCAGTGCCCCTTTTCCTTCACCAGATGATGCGGATGCACACAAAGGGAGAGAAATACACGGGGATAGAGAAAGATAGGTAGGGAAACGGTCAAAACCTAACTCGCATTAACACATATGTACATGTACATATCACACATTACATCACGTGTCAAGGCATGCCATTGCACTCCAAGTCTGCCAATACCTATTTCATCCTGCAAAGCTGTAATGAACGTCACATCAAATGCGCACACAAGTAGGAATATGGAAATGACTAGGCAGCGACACTGCATCACACTAGGGTTTTGGCAGGGGGATATGTAATCTCACATGAATTCACAAAGTTGTCCCTTCAGTGACCTCCCTGGGCACAACCACATCTTGTACCATCCCATTGTTGTAAGGCCAAGTTCACACACTGATATCTACAAGTGCTGCACTTGCTGTACCATCTGCCCTCATGTAAGATCATTTAGCAGTACCCCTGTGTTGTGTCTCTATACATCCCTAAACACTGAAGGTGACATATGATTGCATAGTCAGCTATCAGGCCAATACTCCTGTCCCATTGAGGGCCTTCTTGTGGTGGAAATGTGGAGGCAGACTCATTTATAGTCAATGGCTGCACCTATACCAGACCAATACATCCACTGTTCCAGTAGGAAACCAACACTTTGGATTTGCATTTACAGCTCTGATAAACTGATGGTGATGGTTGGAGCTGCTCAGACACGATGCATAGATAGCCAAACAGCCCCAAATGAGGTAAGTTTGGGAATGCACTTCACTGACATTATTGTCTTTGAGATAATAGTCAGTACTCACCCACTTGTGGCTGTTGTGCTGCCCTCAAGCACCCATGCACCTCAGGGTAGGCCACTGCCAAAATATGGGCCATTAGAGGGGTCAAAGTCTGAAGAGTACCCCTCCCTCATTGGGAGGACATCCCCAGCTGGGGCCCCACAATCTTTTGGGCCCAGGGTTTCAGGTCCTCCCACCGCTTTCTGCAATGGGTGCCCTGCCAGCTATGGACCCCCAGGATCTACACTTGCTTGGCGATGACATGCCAGATCCCCTTCTTCTGATGGGTGCTGACCTGGATGGTTGACACAGACAGGACGACAACGTGGTTAGGAGTGGCACAACATCGACAGCAGTGGACTACATGCACCAGACACATCACATCACCATCCATCCAAACAGGTCATACTCCATATATCAACGCCCCCAGCATGCATGCACTCTGTGGCCAGAATGCCTACACCAATCACTAGAGCACACACACCTAACACACACTACAACGGCATGGTGTTTACCTGCTCCTTTGGGGCCCCATACAGTTGTCCATACAGGGGTAGGAACGCTTCCACTAGTTTCTCCAGTTCTTCTTGGTTGAAGGCCAGGGCCCTATCACCTGCAGGATGTGGCATGATAGCTCACAGTACACAGTAGCTTACATAATGGAGGTGTTGCTTGCAGGAGTATCAGGAGTCAAGTGAGCTAGGTGGCAGAAAATGACAGTCACGGCCTCCGCGTACAGGACTGTTACTGTCGGTGGTGATCCTCATTGGCCCCAATCTGCCATAAGCAGCAAAGTTAACCAATGAGAAGTGGCACAGTGGTTGTGACCACCTACTGCCATGATGGCATATGTCAGTGGACTTGAATCACTTCCAACTGTCCTGTGCTGCAGGACAGGCAGCTGCTATTTTACTTACAGGTAATGGGATTTTCCATAAAATGTGAGTATGTCATGAGAGTGAAATGTCCATAACTCTGCACAGGTCCATGTATTTACATCATATATGGGCACATACAAGTGACATTCAAGACGGATGTCACCTGAAGTGCATTTGTCCCTACATGCTGCCCTAGATGACTGTCATATCTACATGCATGTTTCGTGTGGGACACATATGTGCACACAACATGAAACATAGCACATGTGTTGGGTGGCACAAACAATATACAGGGCCATCAATGGGTAGCACTCATGGCATTAATGGCACTCCTGCATACACAATAAAGTAAGTGTCACCCATTCAGGCAAGTCTGCATTGCTAAGTGTGTGGAATGAGAAATTAACCTGCTAACGTGTTGGGAGTGCTCATCACATGCTACATTTTCTCCTCTACATCCTAGATACCATGTAAAGAGGATAAGGTGGAATGCATCTGTGTGCTGTCCGTTAGTTGACCTTGCCACCTTGGAAGAGAGATACATTGTGCAGACCTATTGTCTAAATCGTGTCACAATCATGGAGCCCTGTACTCAGTTGAAGCCTGATCTGCTGCCTGCCATCCACAATCCCTATGCCTTCCCAGCGTTGGTCCTAGTATTGTTGGTGCTGTCCTTCCTTGTAACAGGGTCCTTTCAGGTCACAGTGGGCTTGGCTGCAGGGAAGTCACAGCCCATGTTCAGCAGCATTGTGTTGTGGTATGTACTGTTGGCTTTCCTAAAACACCTGGACAGTTACATCAAATGATCTCAATCTGCCGATTTGCCCACTGTGAAGGCTGACTTTCATAAGCTGAGACACATCCCTCATGCTATTGGTGCAATTTATGGCACCCATATTGCTTTGGTTTCTCCAAGGATCAGCAAACAGGTCTATTGTAACCAGAAAAACTTTCACTCCATTAACGTGCATGTGGTGTGTTTGGTGGACCAGTACATCTCCCAAGTGACTGCCAAGTTCCTGGGATTAGTCCATAACAACTACATATTGAGGAACAGCAATGTCCCACACATGACAGCACGTCTACAAAGAGAGAGGGCTTACTCTTACTTTCCCTGTGCCTGTCCTTGTTTTCCAACTGGTCCTGTCTTTATTCATACAAGAGAATCAGGATATCCTAGCCTTCCCTGGCTGTTGACATCAGTGAGGTACCCTACCACGGATGCTGAGACATGTTACAATGAGGCCCACGGCAGGATGAGGCATGTTATAGAAAGGACTTTTGGCCTATTCAAGGCAAGATTCCAGTGTCTCCATGTCTCAGGAGGTGCCCTCCTCTACAGTCCCCTTAAGGTTTGCCAGATCATTGTTGCCTGCTGTATGCTCGACAATCTGGCCTTCGGACGTCAAATCCCATTACTGACAGATGAGGAGATGGCTGCTGGACCATTGGGTGGTGATATACACTTAGAAAGTGATGAGAAGGCAGATGATAATGGGGCAGCAGAGTCTAGCTGATCAATCAGTATTTCCAGTGACATACAGGTATGTTGTGTGTGTAATGTAGCAGGTGAAATATTTGCACTTTGATTCAATAAATAGCCCCTCCTGGTCTAGTATATCCGTGGGGATGTCACTTTGACACTTACCATATGTGGATGGTGATAAACAACTGAGTTTATGTCAGGAGCATTGTCAGTGATCTAAACACGGCCATTTGTACCACATGCCGGTTGCTATGTTGACATCTATTGAGGACAGTCCTGTAGTGTGCTATGTGTCATGTAATCTCCTGTCCGACTGTGAGTCAAGCTATGGGTTCTGTACTGCTTTTCCTTTCATATTCTAACTGTTGCCTGAGCCTTTTATAGCAAGTTGGGTCTGCAAACACTTGGAAATGTTGTGTTGAGCCTATTCTAGATGTCAGCTACAGGTTTTTGGTTATGTCATTCTTGTGTTCCTTGATGTTGAGGTGTAATGAGATGCGCCCTGTTTCATTGGGAAAGCACAAGGGGCACTGGTGCAAATTACTGCATATGTGCATAGGGTGGCACCATAGCTCACATCCTGATTTGTGTCACTGTGTTGCCCTTTTCACAGATTGGATAACTGGATCGACTCTAGTGTGTGGCTGGACTGCAAACTCTCCTTGAGAAGTCTAATGTGACATCTCTGGTATCCTATGTTTCCTGAGGTGGATGCCTCCCTCTTCTGTGATTTGCACTGGCTGTAGGTTGATGGGTGTTATGACACATGACATTTCAGTTTGTGCATATTTCCACATCATACAATAAAGAAACAGATGCATATGCTCTGCTCTACAATGTTTATTGTGCACATATTGTTCTACAGTTGATGAGTGGGGTCATAGTGGATGTTTTCATCGGAGTAGATGACCTAGATGTAGGTAGTACAGGTCCAGTGTCCAAGGACCATCGTAAAAGGTGAGAGATGACATTGAACTGTCAACAGGGTGTGTTGTATCAGTAGCACACAAGGGAGAACATTCAAAAGAGGTTCACTTTCTGGCAGTGGTATTGGTCTTGGCTTCTGCTCCAGCCGGATGCCTGGATAGAGAGCCATGTTTGCGAGGGGTTTTTCAGCTACAGAGGGTGGGGTGTCCGTGGCCTGTGGGTCCCCTGGCTGGGCCTTAAGTCTACTAGCTGCCGCTGACGTAGATGGCTCTGATAACGGGGTGTCAGTGGAAGGGGCCTGTTGGTGGGTGGAGGTGGGATACAGGATGTTGGGGAGGTCACTGAGCACCCCTGCAATGGTAGCCATGGAGGCATTGAGTGCCTGCTACTGCTGCATGGCCTCCTGATTGTATTCCCTCTGCAACCTTTGGTTTTCCCCTAAGATTGTGAGAATTTGGCCCATCTTGTCCTGGGATTGCTGGTATGCTCCCAGGTCTTGGGAGGTGGCCTCCTGGCCAGTTGGGTCCCTTGTCTGCCCCGTCCGCTGGCCCACAGGTACTTTACCATGCCACCTGCCCCCTTGTGCCTGTGCCGCAGGCATGGTGTGCCCACTTCCAGAATCCCCAGGACCTCCATTGTCTTGTGTTTGTGGGCTGGACTCTGGTCCCCATACAGTGGGGCTCACAACTGATTGACCAGTCCAGGTGACACAGGTTTGGGGATGAGTGGTTGGCTGTGCTGTAGTTGACACAATTTGGGGGGGGGTTGGATGTGAGTATGGTGAGGCTGGGAGTGGTGGATTGACAAGACCTGCCCGACGGTCCAGGTAAGTCATCAGTGTCAAGCCATCCTGAGGTGTACTCATCATTGGGGCCTTCAGCCTGGTGAGGGCTGGCAGACTCTGACATCGTCTCCATGGTGCCAGTGGCTGGGGTACCTGTGGAAAGAGCAGAAGATTGTTTTCTGGTGAAGTTGTGATTGGTTGTCTGTTTCTTTGATGCATACAGTGGTTTAACTAGATTCCCAGTTACGGCAATGACGGATGCAGCACTGCAGGCATTGTTTGTGGATAGTGAATTGTGAGCGAGATGATATATTACAGTGAATGTTGGGGCATGGGGAGTGCATTACTGTCATTGCCATGAGCTGGTCCTCATTCTAAGCATCCAGTTAGTGTGGTGAGGTTGTAATCGTTGTACATGCAGGAGTTGTACTATACAGTGCTGCTAGCAGGTTTTGATGTAGATGAACAGGTGCTTTATGTAAGTTGTAGTGATTGTTCTTGGCAGTGCTATCCATGCACCTGGGTGGGACTGTGTGGGCATTGTGGCAGGGTGATGGTGTGGGATGCAGGGGAGGGGTATTAGGTGATTAGGTGTGAGGTGGATTGGTAGATGGGGTGACGGGCAGTGATAGGTTGGTTAGTGGTATGCTGAACAGATGTACCTAGTGCCAGGGTCGTTCCACCTCTTCCTGATGCCCTCCCTTGCGTGTGGATGGTTGTCCACTGAGTTGACCTTGTCAACAATTCTCTTTCATAACTCAATTTTCCTGGCAATGGACATTTGCTGAACCTATGCACCAAAGAGTTATGGCTCTACCCTGAGGATTTCATTGACCATGACCCTCAGCTCATCATCTGTTAAGCGTGGGAGCTTTTGACGTGGCATGCTGATTGTGTTGTGGGTGGTGGTGTATTTTGTGTGCAAGGGTGCAGTGTGGGGGTTGGTGGGACGGGGGTTTGTTGTGTGCACTGGTTGTGTGTGGTATGTGTATGCAGTGTTGATGTGTGTATTGTGTTGCTGGTGCAGTTGTGTGGAATGTGATCTGTGTGAAGTTTTTATGGTACCTATGGCATAACAGTGCTGTGTCCTCTGTGTGCTCCTTGCTGTCAGTGTGTGTTTTTCTGATTGCAAATGATTGTGAGTGTGTGTGGGGGAGGGTCTTATATAGTGCAGTGTGTAGGTGTGTCAGATGTGTGTATGTGTATGTGTCTCAGGTGTGGGGTATTTAAACTGTCCAATATGGTGTTGTGTTCTGACAGGCGTGAGTTCTGAGTGCAGCGGTTTGGACTGTTAAAGGTTTTCTGCCATGAAAGGACAGCTGTTCTGATTTGTGGGTCATAATCTGGTGGGTGGAAAGTTGTTGGCATGGCAGTGCTGGTGGAGCAACCACCTCTTTCCCACCCTCCTTTGTCCTGGGGGCGTCAGATTTGTGGCTGTTTTTCGGTGGTATACTTTGTGGACTCTCAATACAACAGGCGGTCTTTTGGTGGCCACCACTGCTGTGGTTCTACCAAAAGACCGCCAAACTTGTAATGTGGGCCATAGTGTGTGCTTCCAAAATATTACACAATTTAAAATTACCTCTCCAACAACGCATTACTTTTTTTTAAAAATGCAATTACATAATTAGTAACTAATGTTGTTGAGGGTACCTTTATAATCACATTTCGAATATAATTGACACCTACAATGAACCCTGACTTTCCAAATCATATGTTTCGGTGGTATACTTTGTGGACTCTCAATACAACGGGCGGTCTTTTGGTGGCCACCACTGCGGTGGTTCTACCAAAAGACCGCCAAACTCGTAAAGTGGGCCATAGTGTGTGCTGCCAAAATATTACACAATTTAAAATTATCTCTCCAACAATGCATTACTTTTTTTAAAAAATGCAATTACATAATTAGTAACTAATGTTGTTGAGGGTACCTTTATAATCACATTTCGAATATAATTGACACCTACAATGAACACTGACTTTCCAAATCATATGTTTAAAAATATGTTATCCAAAAAGTTACAGTCTTTCAAATTTTCAGGAGGACTAGAAGACTCACTTACAAAAACCACTGCTTTCATAGCAAAAACAGGAAGAATAATTTACAATAGCTGCATTCTTTTAAACTTTCATACGCTTACTCACTGTCTCTGCTCTTTATTCCTCTTTCTCTCTCTCTGTATAACACACACCTCTCCCCAACTATGTCTCTGTTTATCTCTATTGCTCTATCTTTTTATTTATTTCACTTTCAAAGTTCACTTTCATTCTTTACATTTGTTGAATGTACCCACTCTTCTATCATAGCATTTTCACTCCCAAAAGTACACTCACACCACATCTTGACTTCCTGTCAAACGTGGTATCTTTTTAGGCATTCACATAATGTGGGTGTGCATTTTGCTCTGTAAAAATTAAGGTGTTCCTACATAAAATTATAATTATATTATTATAAACAGATATACACTTTCCCAATTGTTATATACAGGTATTCTAAATAATCATTAAATTAAAAAATAAAGTTTTTATTACTTATTCCCATAATTACCTTCAAATAGTTTCCTTGCTGGAACACTTAAAGTACCTAATACATGCTACACACTACCATGTTACTGTGTTTAAATGCTACCTTTTCTTTCACTGTTTAGGAAATGTATTTGTTTATTTATACGTTAAGTTGTTTACATGTTTTAAAGCAAAATAAAAGTCAGTGTCTCACCTCCTTAATTAGCTAAGTATGTTGCAAAACCTCTGTGTATTGGCATAGTAATTACTAAATTAAATATATATTTTAAAAATAGGTTTATTATAATGCTACATTAAAGGTTTGCATTAAAGGTTTGCTTCCTAACACACTTTACCAGTGAGACACGCTGCGTGCTACAATGTAACTATTTTATATCAAAATTGCTTTTATGTATTTCTAAATTATATTTACTTCTTTAAAAATTGTTGCTTCAATGATTTTGTGCACACTATAAAGCAGTGTGCTGCTCCTTTATTATATATCTAAATTGCACAAATACTGTGTATCAGCATACTATTTAATAAATTAGTTTTATGAAGACAAGGTAACTTGACTATTCTACTGCATGAAATTACTTCAATTGTATAGTTTTTTACAAAACCATTCTGTCTTTGCCCTTTCTTCCTTTCTCTCTTTCTATCTCACTCTCGTCTCTCATACTGACTCTCTCTTTTGTTCGATGTATAGCTCAATTTTTTCAAAAATTCTCAATCACAAATAATTTAAACTCCTTACACGTGTTTCTCTTTTTCCCTTTCAACATGTCTACTCCAATCCACCCAACTCCAATGTACACCACTACAATCTAAAACAAGTTACCTGCTCCTATCAGCCCACTCCTATATGCAACATGCCAATACAAAACTGTTAGAAATAGGGTCTCAGGTTGGCAGTCAGTTTGCACGCTGTCCAAGCAGGGACCCTCACTCTAGTCAGGGCAATGGAGATACACAATTAAGATGACCCCTGGTCACCCCCTTAGTAGCATGACACAAGCAGTCAGGCTTATCTCAAAGGCAATGTGTAAAGTATTTGTACCAAAACACACTGTAATACAGTAAAAACACTACAAAATAGACACCACACCAGTTTAGGAAACTAGCCAATATGTATCCATATCAAACAAGACCAAAATGACAAACATCCAACATACACAAGTAAAGTTATGAATTTTTAAATCAAAAAGTCTTACTCCAAAGAAAATATTGGATACTTTGATGTTACACAAAGTACCTGATTTCCATAAAAAATAAAGCGGCCCGGGTGAGCGTGCACCAGAAATGTCTGCAATGCATCAATTCCTCACTCGCAAGTGAGGCTGTAAGTCATTTCTTCTCTGGTCGGGTAGGCAATGCATTGTTTTTCTCTCCTGCAAGAGAGAGGTGTATCAATTTCCAGACAGGCATTTTGGGTTTGAGCAGATTCACGTCGATTTTGACTCCCAGTGCTAATGCTTCTGAAATCCGGCCACGTGGTAATGAGTAACAGTGCTGCGTGGTGCTTGCGTTGATTTCAGCAGCTGCAAGTGCGTGTTCTGTCATTTCTCCAGCCGCGATGCAGGTGATGCGTTGAATTCCCAGCCGCAATGGAGATAGTGCACCGATTTTTCAGCCGTGATGCCGGTGGTGCATCATTTTTACAGCTGCGTTGCAGGTGACGTGTATAATTTTCCCCTGTACAGCTCTTGTGCATAGATTTCTACCTTGTTTCCACCAGTCTCACTTTTGAAGGGCCCAGGGACCAGATAGGGTGCCACTTGGCAGGGTAGGATTCCAAGCAGAGTCCAGGTGCTGGCATAGGACGTTTTTGATGGCCCTGAGACTTCAAAACAGGAGGCAAGCTCAGTCCAAGCCCTTGGAGGCACAAACTACAGTCTTAATCCTCTTTGAGACAGAAGCAGAAACTGCAGGCCAATCCAACAAAGCATAGTCACAAGCAAAGGGGCAGTACTCCTTCTTCAGCTCTTCAGCTCTTCAGCTATTCTTCTTGGCAGAGGTTCCTCTTGACTCCAGAAGTAATTAAAAAATCTGGGGTTTCGGTCCACTACTTATAACCCATTCTGCCTTTGAAGTTGACAAACGTCAAAGAAAAGTCTCTTTTGTTCACAAGATCCTGCCTTGCCCAGGCCTGGCTCCGGACTTACACCATGGGGTTAGCGACTGCATTGTGGGAGGGCAGGCCCAGACCATTCACGTGTAAGTGTCAGCTCCTCCCTCCACTCTAGCCCAGATGGCCCATCAGGATATGCGGGCTACAGCTTCCTTTGTGTCACTGTCTAGTGAAGATTCAAAAACAGCCCAACTGTCAGTCTGACCCAGACAGATTATACACAAGAATGGTTTAAGCAAGAAAATGCCCACTTTCTAAAAGTGGCATTGTCAAACTGACAATTTAAAAAACAACTTTAACAAAAGATGCATTTTTAAATTGTGAGTTCATATCTCTATCTGCTCTCAAAGGGAAACTGAACTTAAAAGTTATTTAAAGACAGCCCCCAGGTTAACCTCTGAAACAGTGCAAAATGATTTTGGCAGTATTTCACTGTTAGGACATGTAAAAGGACACCATTACATGTCTTACCTTTTACAAACACTGCACCCAGCCCATGGGGCTACGTAGTGCCTACCGTAGGGATTACTTATATGTCCTAAAAGGGAAGGTTTGGGCCTGGTAAGTGGGTACACTGGCCAGGTCGAATTGGCATTATAAGACTACACACAAATACACTGCAGTGGCAGGTCTGAGACATGTTTTCAGGCAACTCATGTCGGTGGCACAATCAATGCTGCAGGTCCACTAGTAGCATTTGATTTACAGGCCCTGGGCACCTCTAGTCCACTTTACTAGGGACTTACTCATAAATCAAATTTGCCAATCATGAGAAAGCCAATTTACACAGGGAATGCTTGTACTTTAGCACTGGTCAGCAGTGGTAACGTGCCCAGAGTGCCAAAACCAGCAAAAACAAAGTGAAAACACATGATGCAGAGGCAAAAAGACAAGGGAGACCACACCAATGATGCCAGGTCTAACAAAAACAATCTGTCCCACTCTAATCTGCCACACTTCAATCTTCCTCACTCCAATCTGCTCCATTCCAATCTGCCCCATTACAAAACAACACACTTTATGTAATGCAAAACAAACTTCCCCACTCTAATCAAACCCACTCAAATCCAAAGCAGTCTGCCTCAATCAAATCTAAAACACTACAATCACAAATAATACGACTCACAATAACCTAACAGAATTCAATCTAACCCTCTCCAATCTGCTCCACTCCAATCGCTATATTCCAGTCTACAACAGTTCAATCTGCCCTACTACCATCTATCCCACACCAATACTAACACACTCCAATACAAAACAAGCTAACCCAATCCAGTCAAACCCACTCAAATACAAAATAATCTGCCCCACTCCAATCTACTACACCCTACTCCAAAAGAAACTACCATACTCCATTATAAAACAATATAACCTGATACAATCAGTTGGTGGAGTTTAAACACAATAAACTACCCAACCACAATTCAATCTGCTCGAATAAAAAATATGCCTCACTCAACTCTAATACACTACGATTACAAACAATGTGCCCCAAGGTAATCTGCCACACTTCAATCTAAATGCCTACAATCTATCCCACTCTAATCTACCACACTCCAATCTGCCTCACTCCAAACACAACACACCCCAATGCAAAACAAACTAACCCACTCCAAATAAACCCACCCAAATCCAAAACAATCTAACTCACTCCAAACTTATATCCTTCAGTTACAAACAATATGCCTCACTCTAACCTGACACATTTCAATATAACCCACTCCAATCTGCTCCATTCAATTTGCTCCACAACAATCTACCACACTCAAATCAACCACACTTCTATCTATCTCACTCCAAAACCAACACTCTCCGATACAAAACAAAATAACCCACTCCAATCAAACCCACTAAAATCCAAAACAATCTAAACTACTCCAAAATAATAAATTCCAATCACAAACAACATGCCCCACTCTAACCTAACACACATCTCTCTAACCCACTCCAAACTTCTCCACTCAATCGCTTCACTCCAATCTATCACACTCCAATCTATCCCACTGTAATCTATCCCACCCCAAAGTCAACACACTCCAATATGTAAAAACTAGCCCACTCAAATCAAACCCACTAAAATCCAAAACAATCTGCCCTACTACACTACACTCCAAAACCAATTACCACACACCAATGCAAAAGAATAAAACCTAATGCAATCAGTCACACTCTAACACAACACACTAAACCATACATCTCCAATATTCCCCATTCTAATAGTAAACAATCTACTCCACTGCGAACTCCCTCATTCCAATCTATCCTACTGCAATTTTACCAAAGCAATCTACCAGACTCCAACCTCTCCCAATAGACTCTGTCTTACTTCAATGGAACCACATCTGCTACTCTCCAAACTGCCCAACAACAATTTTCCAAACTCCCATCTTGCCACTATAACACAACACATTTTAATACAAAATAAAGTACCCCAACACAATCAAACCCACTCCAATACAAAATAATCTGCCCACTCAAAATGAATACACTCAGATTATAAACAGTGAGCCCCACTCTAATCTGCCATACTTCATTTTACCCCCTACAATCTGCTCTGTCCCAAACAATCCAATCTGCCTCACTCTAAAGCCAACACACTCCAATTCAAAACAAACAAACCCACTTCAATTATACATGCTCAAATCCAAAACAATCTGCCCTACTCAAATCTAATATATTCCAATCACAAACAATATATCCCACTGTAATTTGCAACACTTAAATCTAACCAAGTGCAGATTGCCCAAATCTAATATACTCCACACCAGTCACCCACACTCAAATCTACACCATTCCAATCTACCCCAATCCAAAGCCAACACATTCCAATATCAAACAAACTAAGCCACTCCAATCAAACCCACTGAAATCCAAAACAGTCTGCTCTACTACAATCTAGTACGCTACACTCCAAAACCAAACACCACACTGTAATTCAAAACAATATAACCTAATAAAATCTGTCCCACTCTAGTTTGCCACACTACAATTCACCGCATTCCAAACCACACAACACCAATCAGCCCCATTCCAGTACTAAACAATCTATCACACTCCAAACTGCCCCATTCCAATCTACTCCACTACAATTGGATCCACTCAAATAAAAACTATATATCTCACTTCTATTCACTCAATTCTACCCCCTCCAAAACCAACACACTCAAATATAAAACAAATTAACCCACTCTAATCAAACTTACTCAAATCCAAAACAATCTAACCCAGTTAAATCCAATAAACTCCATTCCAAAACAATGTGCAACACTCTAAACTAACACACATCAGCAAACATCAATCTCACTTTTCCAATCTGTTCCACTCCAATCTACCACACTCCAATTTACCCCTCTCCAATCTACCCCACTCCAAAACCAACACACTGTAATACAAAACAAAGGTACTCTAATACAACCCATTCCAATCCAACACAATGTACCTCACTCATATCTACTACACTCCCCTTCAGAACCAGCTACCACACTCCAGTACAAAACAATATAACCTCAAACAATCAGTCACACTCAAATACGTCAAATAACAATTCACCCCACTCCAAACCAAACAACTTCAATCCACCCAATTCTAATACTAAACAATATATCCCTTCTCTAACCTCCCCATTCCAATCTACCCCTCTCCAGTCTTCCCACTCACATCCAAAACAATCCACCACATTCCAATCTCTCCCAATACAATCTAGCTCACTCCCATCAAAACAAATCTGCCACACTCCAATCTCTCCCACAACAATCTACTATACTCCAATCTCCCCACTACAACACCAAACACCCTACTGCAAAGCAAACTACCCCACTCCAATTAAACCAACTCAAACTGAAAACAGTCTTCCCCACTCACATCAAATACACTCAAATAACAAACATTAAGCCTCACTCCAATCTATCACACTCCAATCTGCCTCACTTCAAAACCAACACACTCCAATTCAAACAAACTAACCCATTCCAATGAAGCCCACTCAAATCCAAAACAGTCTGTCCTACTCCAATTTACGGAAATCTACCCAAAAACATTCTACTCACACAAATCTGCCCCACTCCAACCTTCTCAACACAATACCAAAGCAATAGCCCATTACAATTGCAAAATAACCAGTGACACTACCATTCAAAATAATATACAATATTCAAAACTATTATGTTCCCAAATACACCACTCTTCTACACTATATACACTTCCACTACACTCCACAAAAATCAACACAGCTCCATTACATTCTCCATTTTGCACTCTACACTTTACATTTTATTTTACCCCATTTCACTCCAATCTACCCCCAAACCAAAGTACCATACGTCTACTACTCTAATATACCCCCTCCAATACAATCTACTCAACTCAGATCTAACAAGCTACCACCAACCTAACTCCACTCCAATATAAAACAATCTACCCCACTCCAATCTACCCCAAATCAATCTACTGCACTTCACTCTAATATACCCCCACAATACAATCTATACAACTCGAATATAACAATTAAATCTACCCCAACATACCCCACTCCAATGTAAAACAATCTGCCCTACTCCAATCTATCCCATCCCAATCTAAACAAATCTAACACCTCCATTCTACCCCATTCCAATACAAAACAATTTACTCCACGCCAATCAAAAGCAATCTCCCCTCTCTAATCTACCATAATCCAATACAACACAATCAGTCCTATTGCAATCCAAAACAAACTACTCCATTACAAAACCATTACAAAAAAACAAAAGAAACTCTGTAAAAATAATCTGTCCCTCTTCCAATCCAAAACAATCTGCCTCACTACAGTCAACGCCATTCCTATCCACCCCACCCCAGTACATACAACTCTACTCCATCCCACTCCAATCCACCCCACCCCACCCCAGTACAATACAATGCACCTCAATACAATGCACCCTACTCAATACAATTCACCTCACTCAATTCAATCCACCCCACTATAATACAATCCACTCCTCTATATTCCACCCCACCCTGCTCCATTACAATCGACAGCACTCAATTGCATCATAATCCAATCCATTTTATTATAGTTTCCCCCATTTAATCCACTCCACTCCAATCTGACATAATCAACCCACACAAATCTTCACCACCCACTCCAGTACACCTCACTGAAATCCAATCCATGTCACTTCAATCCATTCACTGGACTCCACTACAACCCACACCACTTCACTCCAACCCACCTCAATCCAATCCACACCATACTCCATCTCGAAAAACGCTACCGATCTTTAGTAAATAAAATCCTCTACAATCTAATTCACTTCAATATACTACACTCAACAATAACCCACTTTAACCTGCTTCAATCAAAACTACCTTACTGCATTCCACTCCAATCTATCACACATCAGATAAACCCACTCCAATCTACCTCACTCTACCACACCCCAATCTACCACACTACATTTCATTCTACCCTACTATAATCTACCCAAACTACCCCACTCCAGATGTAATACTCCATTACAATATTAACCACTCTGCAACACTCCTGTCAATTCTAATACAATACACAGCACTCTTCGCCCATCAACACTATTCCAATCTACCCCAATAAACCTCACTCCATTAAAAAAAACAATTTACACCATGCTATCAAACTCAAATATACTACAAACCAAAAAGATCTACTCCTATGTGCCACACTCCACCCAAGAATAGCCCACCTCCAATCTGTATAACTACACTCAAATTCAATACACCACACTCCATTCCACTCCATTCCAATCCACCACACTCAAATCCACTCCATCTAATCCACCTCTCTCAATCCATTTCACCCCACACCTCTCTAATCCACACCACTCAAATTTACTTCATTCCAATCAACCCCAATCAACCCACCCAAAACCAATCCACAGCACCCCACTCCAATTTTATTAACTCCAATCCAATCCACTCTCCCACAATCCAGTCCACCCCACCCCAATCCATCCCATCACACCCCAGTTCAATATACCTCACTCCAATCTAATCAACCCGTTATAATACACCCCGCTCTAACCCAACACACTTAAATCTAATCAATGCCACTCCAATCCAACCTAAGCCAATCAACCACATTCTACCCCAATCCAATCCAACCCACCCCAATTCAATCTACCCTATTTCAATCCAATTTATCCAACCCAGCTCACTCCAAATCAATCCAGTCAATCCAATCCAATCCAACCCACGCTAATCCACTACAATCTAATCCACCTCACTCCAATCCCATGAATCTAATCTATCTCACTCCAATCCACCCACTCTAATTCCCTACCACATCCACCTAAAACAAAACAACTATCTGCTCCACTACAAAACAAAACAATCTGCACCACACCAATCTAACCACAACAATCTACCCAACACTAATCTACATTCCCACAATCCAAGGTCCCCACTACAATCTACTCCATTCCAATACAAAGATAGATACGCCACTTAAAATCAAACACATTACAACCTACCACACTAAAACATAAAATAATCTACCCACACCAATCTGTTCCTCTTCAAGCTACTCTACAACAATACCAAAAATACCCCACTGCAGTCTCAAAATATTGTACCCCACTACAATTTAAAATTATATACCCTATTCCAAACCATTAAATTCCAAAATACACCACTCTGCTACACTCTATACCCTTCCACTCTATGCCATACCATTACAATCTACAAAATAAATGCACTTCCATTATATTCTGCAACACACCACTCTACACATCTGCATTTACATTTTATTCTACCCCACTTTATTCAAATCTACCCCAAAACAAGGTACCACACTTCACTCTGATATATTACGACCTCCAGTACAACATACACATCTTAAATCTAACAATTAAATCTACCCCAGTCTACTGCCAACCTAACTCCTCTCTAATCCAAACAAATCTGCCACACTCTAGTCTTTCCAAACCAAACTACCATACTTCACTCTAATTTACCCCCTCCAATACAATCTACACAACTCAAATCTAACAATTGAATCCACCCAAACCTACCCCAACCTACTCCCACTACATTCTAAAATAATCTTCCTTACTTCAATCTACCACAATCTAATCTGAATAAATCTAACACACTCCAATACAAAACAATCTACTCCATTCCAATCCAAAACAATCGTCCCACTCCTACCTAATCCAGTTCTACCCAAAACAATATTTTCCGTTCCAATCCAAAACAATCTATCCTACTCTATTCCAAATAGATTAAAATCAACCTCAATCCTGTAGAAAACAATCAGTCCAACTCAAATCCAAAACAATCCACACCACTCCAATAAACCCAATTCCAACCTGAAACAAACTGACCCTCTACAATCTAACTCACTCCAATTCAACCCACCCCAATCCAATCCACTCCATGTTCCACCCCTAAAACACCTCTCAACTTTACCAAATAAAATCTACTATAATTAAATTCTCTTAAATGTACCACACTCTACAAATACCCTACTCTTCCCCACTCCAATCAAAAATTCCCTCCACTCCATTTTCCACACATCAACTAACCACACTCTAATCTATCTCACCCTACCATATTCCACTCTACCACATTACATTCTAATCTACCTCACTATAATCTATCAAATCGACCACACTCCAAATATACTGATATATTCCACTCCAAACAAATGCAATACACTACACTCTTCACTAATCATCATTCCAATCTACCCCAATAAACATCACACCATTAAAAATCAATTTACAACACACTATCAACCTCAAATATACTGCAATCCAAAACAATCTACTCCTGTATACCCCACTCCACCAAAAAATACCCCACTCTACACTCTAGTCTAATACACTGCATTCCAATCTATCCCACACAATCCACCCCATGTAATTAACCACACTCAACCCAATTCACCCTACACCACTACACTGCAATCTACCTCAATCAACCCAAATTAACCTGCGTCAGTCCAATTAAACACCACTCCACTACAATCCACTTTACTCCAATCCAACCCACTCTCCTCTAATCCAATCTACCCAACTCCACTGTTGATCGAATGAGGATTTACCTTAAAGAAATGAAAGACAAGAAGCGTTTGGCAAAACAGGAACAGTTGGTTTAATTAAACGTAGGAGCAAGAAGAGTGCAGTACAGAGCAGGGGTCTGATGACTGTCTCCCAAAGTTACAGAGTTCTGAGCACCCTTATAAAACAATTCTATACATTCTTTTCAGAATGAAATCCAGGCCTAGTCACGGAGTCCTAAATCTGACCATCTTATAAAGTACTCAGGTGGGTCCCGACCTTGCGTGGACAAAATCCGGGCCAGTAGGTAACATGTCTAGATGTCCGACATGAGGAGCGTGTAATCACTGCGTGTTGTGTATGTGTTGCGTTTTGATTGCACATGTGTTCCTAACTTCATGTGGCATCTATCTTTTATGGTGTTTTGGGAATGCGCAGCCCTTCGGCCAAATATGCTTTATGGGGGGCCAATCTCTTACAACTATTGTGTTGCTGCCTATCTGATGGATCGATCTAGGTATTTCCTGTTTGAGTGTTTGTCTTTGGAATACCTGTGACCCCACCTGTGATCTGCCAATCAGTTGCTTCAGGCCCAGGTCTCAGAGCCTGTCTGACCATGTATTTCTGACTCTGGGTTGATGAGAAGGTCACTTTGGATTGAATTAACAATAGTAATGTGTGTTTGTTGTTATGCACACACATATCATGAGGTACATTGACATTATTTTTATCTATATCAACATTCCCCCCTCTAGTTGAACTTTTAACTAGTTTATCCACCAAATGCTTCACGTGAGTCACATTATTTGAGGTTTGACATGTTTCTGTTGTGTCCTCTACTACTTCCCTAGTTACTTGCATTCTATCTAATTTGAGGACTGCAATTTTACAGCAGTAAAACCCCTTTTGCAGGAACTAACACAAAGACAGCACAAGAATATGGATCAGTAGCAATGACATGCACAGTCTGGTCACCCAAAGGGGGAGCCAGGAAAACCAATAAAATAACAAGTCCTTCTCTGGGGCATCTCCTACCTTCTTCATATTGGCTTATAGATGATGCAGTGCTTGGATGGCAGAAGTTACTGTCTCATTGTTCAGGTTGCTACTGGGGATAAATGTTACACAGGATGCACAGATCTTGGTGCATACCCCCCGTCCATTCCACTCATCAAGTCCAGCACATACCGATGTTGCATTACCATAAGGCAGATGTCTCTTAGTTCTTCCATGATAGCGTTTAGGCCGAGCTCAGTATCATTTATCATTTTCAACACTTCCCACCTGATTATCTGCAACCAGCAGTTGTTTGGTTATGTCTGTAGGGTGAAGAAGGGTAGGGACCCTGCCGCGTTTACTTGAGCATCAGTGAATAGTCTGAATTATTTCGGAATGTCCCTGTACTGAGCCCAGCCACAATAATGAGCAGTTCCTTTTTGCTTGAGCCTGATGCAACAGAGTTGTTTTCTCCTGCAGAAGATATTGGAACAACTTGGACAGGTCTTCTCCAGGGATGACCAGGGTCAGGGTGTTTATGGTCACGAGGGAGCAGAGGCCCCACCATTCGCAGAGCACAGGAGAATTCTGCACACTGCCAGTCGAAGTCCATCAGAGTAGAGTTGCCCCAGTGCATGCCTGTTACATGCAGTATTGATTCACAAGTCTCATTCATGCTGAGCAGGATCATCCCTTTTCCTCTGAAACAAAAGGAATACAGTGTAAGTTTTCAAACAATTAGGGGTTGCCTCTTCTCCCCCAACCATGTTTACCCATCTATCCCAGCATCCCAGAAATCCTGACATGGGGTATATATGTTGGTATGCAATCCTCTACTATGAGAATCATTTCCCATTTTATCACTAAGGTGTATGGCCCTGCACTGGAACTTCATGTCTGAGGTCTATTTTTATTATAGAAGACTGCTCCAGACATGCTAAGGGCCTCCCTGGGGCCACAGACGGAGGCTGGAGCGGATGTGTTTGTTCACTGGTGCAAAGGTTTTGCTACTTCCATGAACCTCTTTTCTGGAAAGTTTTGAGGCCAAACAATGTTCTCAAAAATGGGGCAGGAATGTATTTATCTATATGCCGAGCTAGTACTATCTTAACCCAGCAGGTTGGACTAGCTGATGATTAAGCATTCCTCTATAAAGTGGGTGAGGCTTTTACATACATAAAGGGGAGACCCCTTAGGTAAGGTCTTCCTTGAAGGGTATAGAGCAGGTACCAGAAGGAATGTAAGAGTGGATAAAGAAATGCCTACCCTATTTTTTGTGGTTTTGTCTAATGGATTAGGAGCTAATGGGGATTGGTAGCTCTCCTACCTCTCTGTAGTGATTTTCTAAAACAAAGGTACAGTGAGGTGGGATTGGTCTCATACTGGGTGACATTTACTACCACTCTATGGAGTTCTACTATACTAGGCTGTAACTTGGCCTGATCCTGCATAGATACAGATGGATGAGGCATTTTGCTTTCTTAGGGGCTATCCCCTGGGATAAGTAAAGTCTATCTACATCTACGGTGTGTGGTATCAGTACACAGACATAGCATGGTTTTGCTGATATCTGGGTGCCCATGGCAGTCATCTGCTGATACCATGTGTTGTGTAAGAGTGTGCTGTGTAGTGCATGTTGAATACTGACATTAGGTTCAGTGTAATTTTAAGTGATGTGGGAAAGGCAGCTACGCAAGCACTGTATAAGTGTCGAGGTGGACTCCAATTAACTAGGCGGATTTCTGGATATGGATAGATGTGGCCATACCCACAGAAAATAGAGGGTGTACAATTCTACAATAATACATAACTTTGGAATTTTTCAGATCTCAGGTAGGCTCCCTAGGGGGAACATTTGCTGTCTTTTGGTAATCGGGGGTGTTTCTACTCTGGCAAATGCAGCAGTACATGGAGTGTCTTTGCTTTTGGAAAAAGAGGTCCTAGAAGAATGTCCATAAAAACAGTCTATGGTATAGTTCATGGAGGATTTGCCAATGACGGTTTCAGTCGCACGTTAGAAAGGTGGACCCAGGCCTCTCTTCCTTCCATCGTATGGGCAGTAGTTGTTGCAAAGATTACTTTGTAGGGCCCTTCAATCTTAGCCTGTTTCCACTTCCTCACAAATTTATGGATGTAGACTTCCTGCCCAGGTTGAGGTGTTTAGTAGGTTAGCTTGGTGGTGGTGCACTTAAAGTTTAGAGAGGAACTTGGCGGTTTTGGTTAACTCAGAGAGATATACATGCAACTCATCTGCTAGTACCTGAGAGTTTGCCTCAGCGCTTATTTTGACCTGTGTCTTTGGGATGGGTGTTCCCATCAATCCACCTGCTACAATCTTTTGCAATGTAAGGTGGTGCTCGCTGCTAGGTGTGTTTCTAGGCATGAACAAGGCTAGGGGCAGACAGTGGAGCCACTTTTTGTCAAGGCTGTCTCAAATTTTGCTCAATTTGCTTTTGAGAAGGCCATTGAGTCTCTCAATGACACCGTTATTTTGAGGATGATAAACTGAGGCCAATTTGTGTGTTATGCCTAAAAGGGATCAGATGTGGTCAAACATGAAGTTGACAAAGTGCCTGTCATTGTCTGGTCGGATGATGTCTGGAACCCCGAGCATGGTATTACCTCCCTGACGAGGAACGTGGCCACTGCCTTGGCATCACAGTGCATGCACGAGCCTGCTTCAATATACCTGGAGTATAGACCACTACTATCAGGTATTGATAGTGAGCACACCGCTCACTCATAACGATAAAGTCAATATGTACTGCTTTGAAGGGTCCAGTTAGTCAAGGGATAGCTGATAAACAACCTTTGGCGTATGGTAGGGTGAGTATAGCTGGCAGATGGTACACCCATTTAAATACATAATAATTAGTACTTCAGTAAGGAGGGGGATAAACCAGTTGCTCTGGAGCTCAGCAATCATGTTGTCTTTGCTGTGTGTGCCTGTAGGTGTAATTGGGCTAAGGTTACATTGACTAGGCTCTTTGGCATGATGGGTTTCCCCGTGAGTATGTGTCGGTATATAAGGATGTGTGCAGTTTATGTGTAACCTCTGGCTAATCATTGCCCTTTTTTGCCAGGAAGTCCTGTTTCTTTGTAATTCCCTCAAGTATTGTCTTGCTGTCTCTGTTTATGGCTTGTCATGTGATGGTTCTTTCTCTGTAGTTTGCAGTGAGGGGAGTATGTATGTGTGTTTAACCATTCTGTAAGCCACCTTTATTGCAATCTGGGAGGCTAACGCATTTGCCTGCGATATGAAGCTCCTGTCCCCAGTATGAGCAGCACATTTTACCACAGCCACGTGCTCAGGTAAAGTTATCTTGTCTTTAACCGTTCTAGGATATTTATGAGTTTCACAATGGTCACACCTGATTTTAGGAACTCTCGTCTTCTCAATTTGCTTGTGCGAGTGTGCACCCTGATGGTGACATAAACAGTGTCAGAGTAGATGGTTACCATTTTCCCCAAACTCTGAGTGAGGGCTTCAATTAATACTGCCAACTCAGCTGCCTCTGCTAACAAGAGGAGGAGGAGAGTCAGTTGTGCGGTGACATGCAACGTTTCTAGACTGTTCAGCTGTGATCCATGACTACTGCTGCCACTGTACGCCTCACACCTGTTTCTTAGTCTATTGTGGAAGATCCATTGATGAATAATATTTCACTGACTAGGATAGGATCCTTCTCTGCCTGACTGATCCCTTCTGGGGTGTAGGTTTCGTGGGTTTCCTCTCCCTCCTTGACCTTATGCGCAAGAAAGGTGACTGGATTCACTAGATGGCATTGTACTATTTTTAAGAATGGCCTGGAGAGCATTTGCTCGCATCTCGACATCCATAGTGTAGCCAGTGTACTTTTGCTCTTCTGTATGACCACAAACATGGAATGCTCTGCATATTGATTGAGGGGTGACTCCTTCACAATGGAGGTACTTTTGTTGGCAGCAAAGGCTGCTGCTGCCAGGACGTATTAACATGGGAAATGTCCCTGCATGACTGAGTCCAAGAGCCTGCTATAATACACAAGGGGCTTGTGTCCCAGAGGGTACTTTTGGGTCAGGACAGCTGTGCATCATCCAGCTCGTCCATTGCTGTGGCTAAACTGTCCAGCTCAGCCTGCGCTGTGGCTAAATAAGAAAGAATCCTTCTTATAGTCTGGCTTTCCAAGTATGGGGGGTGTGCTGTGTCTGTTTTTAGTTGTTTAAAGTCCTGTACATCTCAAACATCAGTGCTAATTCCTAATGGCTTGCTGTTGCCTTCCTACTTTCCTCGAGTAAGGGGAAATGAGAGTGCTGTAGTAAAAGACCCACTGCCGGACATAGTTGCATAGCCCTAAAAAACCTTTGCATGCCTTTTTTTGATTTGGGTGGGGATTTAGCCCTGATGGATTCTGCATGTTGTGATATGATCCACCAGCCGGTTGCTGGGATTAATTGGCCAGATAGCTAACCTCTGGTTGGGCATACTGCACCTTTCTTTTTTCCATTTTGTACTCTCTTGTGCCAAATGCAGTAAGGAGGACTGCTGTCTCTGGGTGACATAGGTCCTTGGAGGAACTGCATATCAAGATGTCATTAGCGTTCTGCACAATGGTGCTTCTAGATTGGAAGTTGGTGAGGTATTTTCTCAGTATTCTATTGAAAATACTGGGGAGGGAATTTACAGTACCCCTGAGGCAGTCTCCGGAATAGGAACTGGACCCCTCTGAAGGCAAATGTAGTCAAATACTGACTGATGGGGTGCAGCAGGATGCTAACGGATGCATTTGTTATGTCTTTCACAGAACAATAGCTGGCATCTACAGGTTTGCTAGTTAGCATGATAAATGGGTCTGTACTATGGTGAACTCTGGGAACACAATGTCATTGAGGGGACGCAGGTACTGGGCGAGGTCGCTACCTTACTCTTTTTGTTCGGAAAGATCGGCGTATTGAAGGGAGAGACTCCCACATGAAGGACCTCTTGGTCAATATGAGCTTGGATAGTGGATGATATACCTTCTTCTGTCACCTTGGAGAGCAGGTACTGGCATTCCTGAGGTAGTCTAGCCCCTTCTCACAGTGTTATCCATACAGTCTTGACAGTGGCAATGAGCCTTACATCATATGGCCCCTTGGCCCATAGCTGTGGTGATACTGGGCCAAATCTTGTTCCTGCTATGTTGTTAGTTCTACCATGGATGACAGGGCCCCATTTCATGACTCCACCCTAACCTGGATGGATCGGCAAAGATAATTTCTGAGGGCCTCAGGCACTCGCTGAGCAACTGGTCATCAGTTATCTCCTATAGGCTGAGGCCAGGTGAGACAAAGATGATACCCGCTCACATTACATCCACTTGGTTGATTGTCGGTAGGATCCAATATCTGGGCTGTATTTCAATAGCCTCCAGGAAGTACAGTGCTTCTTCTTGCATTCCTGCATCATGGTGACCTTTCTGATGGAACAAAAATTCATGGGGCAATTGCAGCTCCTGGCTTGACAGCTCTTGTGCGTTAGCTGTGAGGGTGTGAATAGCATTAGTGAAGGTCGACAGATCGACAGGTGTCACTCTTGCTGGACTGTCTGTGCAATTTTGGTGAATGAAGGACATGAGTCTTGCTGAGACAACCCCAGGGGTTGAGAAGTCATTGACCCATCCTCTGTTAAATAAGTGGTCATGTTTAGTTTGATCATCAAGTCTCTTCCTAGAAGATTAATTGAAGATGAGAGGTCATATAATAGTTTCCCCTTCACATGGTTACCTCCCAAGTCTAACTCTAGTAGTTTAGAGAATGGAACCCTTATGACCTTGTCTGAAAAACCCTGCATGTCCAAGGAGTACTTGGACAGGGGCAAAAACCCTTATTTTCAACAGGACTTTGTTGCCCTTGTGTCAAAAGGGAAGCTGAAGGGTATGTTATTTATCAATATCATTATGGTGGGCTCCTCATCGGATCGTTGAGTCACTGATAGTACAGGACACGTGAGAGTGGGTGCATGGGTGTGGGTCTCCTAGATGCTAAATCCTTCCCCAACATCTGCAGCAATACTCAAATTTGTGCCGGTGCCTTCTGGGACATTGCGGCAATAGCTGTTCTGACAAGGTCACCTGTTCCCTGTTCAGGGGTTCTGCAGCAGCGTCCTAGTTGTATTTCAGCGTCTTCCTACTTGTTCTCACTTTTCTTCTTCCCGCCACTTGTCTTTTATGAGGCACTGCTGCATGTAGAGGAACTCCCATTTGGGATTTCCTCTCCCATGTTTAATGCAGTCTTCCGCCATCACTATGTCCTCTGGTTCAAAGGAACCCCCATGCCAGGACCATCTGAACCGGTTCCTCTCCCTGTTCCAATTGGTTAGCAGGTTGCAGAATCAATGGGAAAGGTTTTCTCTCATCTCTTGCTATTATCTCTCTCTTGGTCAGTCAATAGTAACTCGGGGTCTGGGTTTGGCAGTGGCCAAACTTGTCATTAGACTTCAGAAGATCAGAAGCCCTTTCCCAGCCATCACTTATTAAATCACTGTCTATGGCCGCAATGAAACTCTCAATCACCTGAGAGTGTTCTTCCGGACGGGTTGTAGTGTATGCTCCCTACTCTGCTGGGAGTTCGAATGACTGAGCATGATGGATGGGGGGGTCAAATTTAGGGGAACCATAGCGTCGACCTGGGTTGGGGTTGGAACCATCTGTGACTGCCAACCTAGTGGTCCCCAGCCCTGGATCCAGTGGCTCTTTGCCAAGCGGTGGGCCCTCTGGGCCAGATAACCAGCAGATTTGTGTAAACTAGTACAGGAACGGCTGGGACAGTAGGCATCAAAGAAAGTACTTCCATACCTATGTATGCTGGGGAAGTGGGAAGCCTTGTTTGTGGGTTCTGGGTGGTTGCATGTGTGTCCTCGTGCATTCTATGATGCTGGTTGTGAGTGGAAGGTTTTGACTATCTGGTCCGCCCTGATTTTTCACTTTTGGATCACCTCGATTTTGACCTTTTACTGTGAGGGAACCACATAGTTGGCGACTCACCCATAGTAAACTTGTGATAAAATGGACTGCATGTGTTTACTGCTGTTGCCGCCTTGCTAAGATGAGACTGTAGTTACACAGCAAGAGTAGGAGGCCCAGGGATGGTTATACGAGATCACATGTGCACACGTGTGTGCACCTATGTGAGGGAGGATTTTTGGTATTCGCAGCCCAAGAAGTGGGCTTAGTTATCCTGACGCAGAAGGAGCAATGCAGAATGGGTGGTGACCTGGAGAAGGCCTCATGAGAGGGGTGTACACATGTGAGGGATAGGCAGTGTGCTTACTGTCACTGTAAAGGACACCCCATTAAATGTCAACATCAGTTCGCTTACGGTATTTTCATTGTAGGGACACTCCATTAAATATCAATGGGGAAGGATTGCCTAGGGCGCAACTCCAGTCACTGAGGGTCCACAGAGCATCACACCAATGTACTCTGTAACCTGTATAAAAAGAATAATGCAGTAGGTCACAAAGGCATAGTTATACAACTCATGGGTCATGGAAGAATGGCACTTTTCTCTGACTCTGCTCAGGATTAGGTCCAATTACTGCTCTGTCCAGCTGCCTGAGCAGGGCCTTGCATCAATCAGACAGCTGTCATCCTGGGCCAGGAAATGGGTGGAGAGGCGCTGGAAGGAATTTCAGGGAGGAGGGGCTGAGACTTTCAGAGCACATGTGGGATAAACTCCTGGACGACACCATTTTGAGCTATGGTAGAAGATTGTGCAGACGGGAGTCATGGACAACTTGAAAGAACTGGAAAGAAGTAACCCTTGACTGCCCACAGGGGCAGGGACTCTTCCCAGAAGGACTTCAGACCCAGGGAGGTGCATGCCAGGGACAGGTAAGCTGGCTCCCTTGCCCCACTGAGGTTCAGTTGAGGGGAAAGACCAGGCTGGCACAAGGAGAGCATGCTGCCCAGAAGAGGAAGGCACCCAGAAGAAAGGCTGGTGCAGGAAGTCAGTTGGACTGTCTCCCTGTCAATTTGGGAAAGTGCTCTTAGTGGCACGTACTCACCACCAGCAGCAAAATGACACCAGGATGGTTGAAATCAGCCATTAGGGACCCGAGATATCATCTGGAGAAAGTCTGCAACCCTTGACCTTTCCAGAAGTAGGGGACCCAGATCCCATCCTGGGGCCCAGTGACAACTGTACTGCTGGAGTACAAAGTGGGGGGGGGCGCTGTCGCACACACCCCCTTGCTGCGATGGTGAAGGAGCCCTGGTCCTCATCCTGGGCCCCCATGCGGCCAAGGTAAAGCTGGGGAGCACCGTTGAGCTCCCTCTGAAACTAATGATGGGGCTGCCCACCCAATGGAAAGCCGGGGAGTACTGTTGTGTACCCCGTGATAATGACCGCAGGGCCCCACAGGAAGATGGTCACCAGTGTTGGGAGGTTCCGGTGCCCAAAGATGAAGCTGTCTCATCCCCCATGAAGACTGCCCTGTGGGGCTCTGGACCCTATCCTGGGGCCCTGCCCAAAAGGTGAAGTTGGAGGTAGCTGTTGTGCGCCCGTTAAGATTCTCCCAGGACTCTGGAACCCATATCGGGCCCTCCACTGAAAAAAATAGCCAGGGAGCACCATTACACTCCCCGTGAAGATCGCAATGAAGGAGGGGGGACAGGACCCATCGTTGGGCCCCAGCAGCTGCAAGAAGGAAGGGGGGGTGCAGTTGCACTCCCCTGAGTGGCCAACCATACCAGCTCCCAGGGCTCATCACTGATGGGAGTGGTGAAGACAGGGCCACAGTGAGCATCTGCCCATGGGAGGGGGCAGACCAAAGAGTGGTTGCCAGCAATGGCCACCAGGGGTGAGCTTCCTTAGAGGTTGTGCAATGAATCAGCACCGAGGGGGACAGGACACTCCCAAACATGAGGGCAGCTGGGGGTGGACTCCCAGCGCTACGCTCCAGTGAGGCAGCATGACCACGGTGTCTGGGTGGGACCAGACACCCTGACCAAAGAGGAACACAGCTCAAAGCCGCATAAAGCAATGGCAAAAAAAATTAAAGCATCACGGTTCTCCACAGCACTGCGAGAGAGCTACTCATCAACGATGCAACCCGCTCTACAATGCCTTGTGGTGGCCCCAGGAAGATGGGGGTCACCACCAACCAAATACCCATAGGTAGGGGGAGCTGCAGGAGCAGAACAGCCTCCCCCCAATGCAAAGTTTAGAGTTCCCACCCTAGGTTGGGTAAGACAAGAGAATGGTAACCCCCCCCAGGGTCCAATGTATTCCTCAAGACCTTCTGCCAGGAGCTTTTTGTTCTTTGCTGATGGATCTGTCCCCTCTACGGGCAAAAGGCTATAATTGCCAGTGTTTTACAGCAACATGGAAAAGGTATGGTCCCGGTATGAAGACCTGTAGTATGGCTTATGAAGGATCAAATGACAAGGCACCCTCTATGGGTGCAGGATGGTGTTACACAATGTTTACCAAGACTAATCTGAGAGTAATTTGAAAGTAATCTGAAAGTAATCCTAGCAGCACAAGGTTTTTCAAAATGCATAAACAGGTCCTTGTTCAGGCGTATTTGAGTAATAAGACTGACAGCCACCTCAAAGTAGACATACTGTATTACAAGATTTAGGGGCTATCACTCCAAGTTACAGTCAAACATGGCATTGGGACACAAGTAAATGTTTTACCATGTGGGTTGTGGGGTTATAGTTCCCCTCAGGGGGAGACCAGAATTATTACACAACAGCATTCAAAAGTAATTCCATCAACTTGTGTTTATTTGTAAATTGTTGCATATTATTGAGTAGTGTGTGAGTAATAAATGTCATTTTACTTTATCAAAAGCAAAATAACAGACTGGGCAATCATTTATTCAATGTTATTCCTGTGTACTCGTGAATGGCGATGACTAGGCCACACAACCTCACTTCAGTAAGCTTTGGACTGTTCTGCAACGCTACCTTATGACTGTCAAGTGCTACAATTGGGTGATTGGTTCCCAGAGGTGGTCGAGTGTAGACCCATTACTTATGGAGGCCACACAACTAATGACACCTTCCAACATTGGTATCAATGGTTCCCCTTTTCGGCCAGGGGAATACTTGTGCCTTAGAATGTCCATGTCATTAATGGCAGAATTTATCTAGCATTTTAGCCTGTATGAGGAATCTAGTTTGCATGTGGCTTAACAGTGACTCAATGATGGGTTGGGAAGCTTTTTAAAGGAACTGTATAGTTCTAACTTTCTAGAGTTTTAAATAATCCTAAATTTGACTCTGACCATGGGAAAATACATACACAATATTATGCTGGTAATACCTACTAGCTAAGAGCTCAACATCAGACAGAGATGTATCAAACAGACTTTTCACAATACATAAAGCAACGCATATGAAGGGTCATAATCTGAAAGAAAAAGCAATGGTTAGTTCAAAACATTATAACCTGTTTTTAGCAGGAGAATATCAGATATTGAAAAAGAATTTGTAAGAGAAAGATAATGATTTGTGTAATGCATACATTAAACATTTAACAAAACATAGCATTTAAACATGAAATATAATTGCAATCGTTTATCAGCACCACAACATCAACAATGCATTAGTTGAGAACCACAATGGAAATAAAAGAGAAGAGAGGGAAAAAAGTGACAGAAAATTATGAGTTTGTCCAAAAATCCTTTACCCCACTCATAGTGCATGCTACCTGAAGATGAGTGAAAGGCTCTGTGGAGTACCTGGAACTAAGTGAGCCTGATAGACTGTCAATATAGGCTCGGGGACAAAGATAGCACCAATTTAGAAGGAACCACTTGACTGGTACAGGCTGTCCTCAGCCAAGCACAAAGCTACCCCTAATCTCCCTGGTCCAAATTGTTCCCAAATGTATGAATTTCACCCTGTTTCACACCCAGGGGCTTAGGGTACCATCTGTGTCACATCCAGCAGTCGAACCGAATAATACCTCTCACTTCTTTCAGACACCACCAGTGTTTAAGAGACAGGTAGTGCTGAAAAAACTCTTTTAGCCTAAAAAATAAGTTTGAGGTATTGGCCCAATATCATGCCTATGCTCTATGGGTAGTATCTGTATCACGACCAGTGGTCCAAGCTGTGAGGCCTCATCCCCATATCACACTCAGGGATCAAGCGTATCATCTGTGTCATGCCCACTGGTCCAAATGATACCCTGTATCACACTCAGGGGTCAAGCGGACTACCTGTGTCCCTCCCAGTGGTCTAAGCGACTGAACATAATGCTTTCCTCCCCTAACCATGTGTCGACGATTGTAAAAAGATGACCTCCGAGGCCGCTTTGGAACTACTCAGTTCAGACACATGAAATGTGTAAATATCAGATTTCTGTCAGTGACAAAATGCGGGGCAGTAGGTAACATGTTCAGATATCTTGCATGTCCAAATGTCTGGCCATGGAGTGCATGATCATGGCATGTTGTGTATGTGCTGTGTTCTGATTGGCTGAGTGGTCCTATCTTCATGTGGCATCTAACTTTTATGGTGTTTTGGGAACGTGTGCTCCTTTGGCCTAATGTGTTTATTGGGGGGCAATCTATAGTGGTGTCACTGCCTATCTGAGGGATTGATCTGGCTTTTTCCTGCTTGAGCATTTGTCTACTGGCTACGTATCACCCCACCTGTTATCTGTCAATCAAATACTTCAGGCCTAGGTCACAGGGCCTGCCTGACCATGTATTTCTGACTCGGGGTTGATGAGGTGGTCACATCGGGTGGAACCAACAATAGTAATGCAAGTTCATTGTTATGTGCACACATATCATAGTGTATATTGACATTGTTTTTATCTCTATCAATACCACGACCTCCCATCCCAATCCATTTCAACTCACCCCATATCAATATACTTCACTCCAATTCAATCAACTCCATCCAATCCACCCCACTCTTATCCACAGCATTCCAATGCAATCAACTCTCACTCCACTCCAATCCAATATATGCCAATCAACCACACTCTACCCCAATCCAATCCATGCCCACCCCACCCCAATTCAGTCCACACCCTCCAATCTAATTCATCTAATCAACCCCAATACAAATCAATCCACTCAATCCAATCCACCCCACTCAAATCCAACCTAAACTAATCTAATCCACCCACTGTAATCTAATAAATCCAATCCACCCACTCCAATCTACCCAACTCTAATCCAATACTCCCCAATCTAATCCAATACACAACACTCTAATCCAATAAAGCAAACATACCTCACACCAATTTAATCCACCCCACTATCTACCACATCCACCAAAAAAAAAATAACAATAATCAACCTCACTACAAAACAAAACATATACACCAAGCCAATCCAACCACAACAATCTATGTAATACCAATCTATGCCCATTACAATAACACCCAATCCAAGGTCCCCACTATAATCTAGCCCATTCCAATCAAGGAATATACACCACTCTAATCAACCACAGTATAAACCACCACACTCCATCTCAAAACAATCTAACCATATCAATGTGCCCCACTCCAATCTTCCCAACAACAATACCAAAATATTACCCCATTACAAATCCAAAATAATCTACCTCACTCCAATTCAAAAGGATCATACCCATTCCAAACCATTCCATTCAAAACTATACCACTGTGTTCCACTCTAGACTCTTCGACTCCATCCCATACCACTAAACTTTATGAAAATCAATGTGCATCCATTACATTCTACAACATGCTACTCTACTCACTCACATTTTACAACATTATATTCTTCCCCATTAAAGTCCAATCTATCCCAACCCAGACTACCACACTTCACTCTAATATACACCCTCTAATACAATTAACACAACTAAAACCTAATAATTGAATTCACCCCAACCTGCCCTCACTCGAATCACATTCAAATATCCCACTTTACTCTACTGCAATCTACCATACTCCACACACTCCCAATCTCCACAATACACTCACATCAAACATTCTTCATGCCAATCAACCCCAAGGAACATTACCAAGTACAATCTACTACAATATAATTTACTTCCATCGATTACACTCCAAAATACCCCACTACAATTTACCCCACTCTGCTATAATATACCCCATCCAACTATAAACTACTCTATCCACTAAACTACAATCTACCCCATTCCACTGTAATCTACCCCAATCCACTCTAACGCACTCTATTCCAATATACCCCACTACAATCAACTACAGTCTACCCCACTGTACCCCACTAAAACAATTTATAAAACCAAAACAAATACAACATATATTTATTCACCAATGCAAACCATAACTTTAATACTTTTTTTCTTTTACAGGAAAAAAACAACTACACAAAGTAACAAATGTATTACAATTTGAACACAGAAAAATAAAAAGGATGAACTAACCTAAAACAAATAGTAAGCAAACACATATAATAGAATAACATATGATTTACTCACAATCAACATTACAACATATAATACGACTCCCTTTTAACCATCTTTAACACCCACCATAATCCTATAAAACATAGCTAAAACACATTACAAAACCAAATGGCTCGTCATAATAAATATATACACAAACACAAAAAATATATTTTTTAATTAGTAATAAGCAGAATGCAAATACAACAATAGAACAAATATTTACATGACTGTTACGATTAATAAAATTCTACAAGGTAGTTATCATCAAGGCCATGAAATATTTGATATAAATTTGAGGGGCAAACAATGCCTAACAAATAATATTTTTGCAATACTAAATAGACACTATAAACCTGCAGAAATTTGGAATCAAAGTGAGTTACACTATATTATGGGCCTGGGAGATAATTCATATACTAAAATGCATTCCATTAATAATCAAATGCATATGCATCCAGATGACTTGCCTAACTGTATACAACACAATAATGCAATATATTCAATTAAACTGTAAACATCTTAATCTGTTAGCATACTACTTTGCATTCATCCTTTATATCCTGGTTTTACAAGTGCATTACATTTAATAGTAAATTTGCATTTAGGAATATTATGCTGCATTAATACAGAAATCATTTTTCACAATTGAACATACTTACTTCATTTTGATTCACATCACAGCCAAGATTACAAAGGGATGCCTCATCCAAATAGAACACGTATTACTATTCAAATAAGGAGCTGTGAAGGAGTAATACAACATATTTTTCAACTTGTAAACTGTATTAAAAGTCCATACGAAAATTGAATTGCTTATGAACTAACTCCCAGAAATATAAATATAATTAAAAAAACTTCAAGCTGCACATCTAAGATAACATTTTCTATATGGTAAACATACATATATGAATACAGTTAACAATCATCCAATCACAGTCATTCCAATTACACATACAGAAAATACTTTGAATACACATATTGGCTTTAGTATATTTACATCTTTAAGCTTAGCAACAATAGCAATCTTTTGCACATTCAAAGGAAAAGAAACATTTCCCCATCAGAACTGAAAGCACCAACATAAAGTACATATACACAATAATACCATATACAATCAGCAAACAATCAAACAAGCAAATAACAAATTATGTAATTAGCAACTTCTAAAAGGAATTTTGTTATTCACCGGAATATATTTGCACAAATCATAATTAATTATGACATAAATAATTGTTACAAAATATTAACATTATCACACATTTTACATCCATATAATGTAAAATAACCCCATATTCAATAGACTATGTATGTAACATTTGCTATACACACATTAGCAACAATAACATTCCACCCAGTTTATTTATCAATGGAATGAACTTTCCAAATATCCCAACACAATTACATTTAAATATGGTAGAAGAAAGCTTAATTTTACCTAAAATACCATTCCTAAAAATATGAACATTATCACGTGGATTTCATAAATCATTTTAAGGTATCTGCAAATTTTAATGAGAACTATTACAACACTACCAAGGCAAATTAATGATGACATGACCATTCCTATGAAATTAAAAAGAAGGTTAGCTTATAAATCTTATACACATTTTGAAAATGTTACAACAAATAAAGTTAAACAAACAGCACTATAGTTAACAACGAATAGTACAATTTTCAAAGAGCATTGAATCACTGATAATCCAGATTGGAAGTTTGTACCACAACAACAAAACTGTTGCAGTGAAATATCAGAAAGAAATGATTCATTAGATACTTCAGACAACGTGCCAGCAGGAAATCTAGATATCATGTTAATAAATGAAACAAGTACAACTGATAGTTGTTAATATCCTAAGTTTAGCACCTGCAGAACATAACACACCAAAAGATTGACAACATGTCAATGGAAATTTTAAAAAAACAGTGACAGAAGAGTGGCAAAATATTTCACTAATCAACATTTCTTTAAGCTAAACAAAATGCTTATAAAACAAATTCAAGTTATAATCAACAAATAACTCGGTACACATTTTAACAATGGGAAATTAATTACTGTAAAAGACATTAAATGTAATTTCGAAAAACATCTCAGAATACAATGAATGATACAAAAGACATGTGCAAGATATTTTGACCTTCAAGTTTGGTAATTATTTATTGCATTTTAATGTGTGAAAATAACCCCATTGGTAAATTAATTGACTACTTTCACAGGGTAAAATTTCAAGAAAGAGGTTCATAACATACACATGCTTTATCATTGAAGAAGAGCCTCAACTAGAACCTTTAATAATACTGCAAAGACATGCACACATCAAAAATTGTGGTAAAAAAACAAAAGAACGTGCAGATATCAATATCCTAGATATCCAATTATGCAGACTCTGACCCTTGAACCTTTAGTACTTGACAAAACAGATTAACAGTTGCAAGAACAGATTCACAACATTCATGACACTATGAACACACCAGATTCTAATACTTTAGATTTTGAATTTTACAAATTATACATTTAAATAGAGAACAATATAATATAAATATGAGATAAATTATAGAAAAAAATATATTTTTGAAGAGAACACGAGAAGCATGTGTTATTATTATTATAAACTATAATTCAATTATCTTACAATCTTGGAAAGCAAACCTAGAGTTACAGTTTGTACTAGATGCTTATGCTTGTGTTGTTTACATAATTACTATATCAGTAAATCACATATAGGAATGAGTAAAATAATTGTGCAAGCAGCAAAAGAAGTAAGAACATCTTGAGCACATTCCTCAACTGTGATTCAAGAAGCTGCTTACCTCATTCTTCAAATTCCATTACGCAAATATTCAAAATCTTTTGTATGTATTAATGCTAACCCTCCAGAAAAAAAAACATATTTAATGAGAGACCTAGATATACTATAAATTCATTACCAAATATATGAACTGAACATACCATTTGACAATATCATATTAAAATATAGCATGAATCCAAAAACAATGGACATTAGCAGATTATGGCCCTCATTCTGACCTTGGCGGTCTTTTCGCAAGACCGCCGAGTTACCGCCACGGTAAAGACCGCCGACCGCGGCGGTATGCCGCTGCGCGTATTCCGACCGCTGGGAGCGTTCTGCCGGAAAACCGCCAGCAGCCACACTGGCGGTCGGCGGGAAAGTGGAGACTGGTCAACCTCCACCGCCACGCCAGCAGAACACCGCCCCCAGAATTACGACCCACATTTCTGTGTGGCGGTCTTCTGTTGGCGGTCTTCTGTTGGCGGTCACGTCCCTATGGCTCCCGTCGCCTCCCGGAGGACCAACGCACAAGGTAAGTTGATCGTCCGTGAGGGGAGGGGGTGGGGGGGTGTTGTGTGATGTGTGCGTGCATGGGGGTGTGTAGAGGGGGTGTGTGAGTGCGTGCATGCGGGCGGGGGGTGCTGCTGTGCCTATGGGCAATGTGTGTAGTTCGGCGGGTGCGCATGTTGGCATGTATGTGTGCGGGTATGTGCCCCCGTTGTGTATGTGTGTGTGTAGGGGGTGTGCATATGTGCATGTTGGGGGTGCGTGCATGTCGGGGTGCGTGTATGTGCATGTCGGGGTGGGGGGGCAGGGGGTTCGTACCACCTCTGGGGGGGTGGAGGGTGTGGGGGGAGGACTCGTGGGGGGTGGGGGAGACCCCTATCAGTGCCAGGGAAGGAATTTCCCTGGCCCCGATAGTGCCTACCGCCATGGTTCGCATGGCGGTTCCCGACCGCCAAAAACCGCGGCGGTAAGCAGGGTCATGATACGGTTGGCGGTCTTGGGTCGACCGCCGGGCCGGAGTGCGCAAACTCCAGCCCGTCGGTCATGACCGCCGTGGCGGTCGGAGTGGGAAAGTGGCGGTCGATCGCGGCGGTGACCGCCGCGGTCAGAATGCAATTTTTTGGACCGCCGGTCTGTTCGCGGTCCGACCGCCGCCTCTCCGCCTACCGCCAAGGTCAGAATGAGGGCCTATGTTTCTATGTATAGTCAGAACAGCAAAGTAAGCAAACAAAACCTCAGAATGGCAATGAAAATCTACACTCAGTGAAGCAATTTCTACAGCTCAGATGAATAGGAAATTGCATTAAACAACTAAAACCATGAAAATGAGAATATACACTTGGAAACAACTGATACCTTAATTAAATCTAATAAGTAGAAATTATAAGTGTCTGCAGATTTAATAAAAACAATGATAAAAAAATATAGAGAATTATTAATGCTAAACTATCAATGGAGAAAAGAATACACAATCATTTTAAATAACAAAACATATTTTGAAAGATATGATTGCTGCAAAGTGGATTATTGGTAAGGGCAGGTAAGTTCCTACACTTAGCAATAGACCACAAACCCCCACTAGGTCCAATTAGGGTCTCAATAAATTAATCCCAGCTTAACCCATAGTAGCTGAGCAACGACCACTTGGTCTGAATTTAGGAGACAGGTGGGAAAAGCATTTAAAAACCACAAAACAGTAAATATGTAAAACACAAAACACAATAACAACTTAACACCAATTAATAAAAAAGATTATGTTTCTATCTTTAAAGTGACACTAACATGACAAAAATTCCATAAAGGGAACCGGAGATATGAATTTTTAATGATTAAGGTCCTCATTAGGAGAGTGGTGGTCTTACCGCTGTGGACCCGGTGGTAAAGACAGCTGCATTTTTAGTCTGGAAGTTTTGCCAAAGCCAAACATACACAACACCGCCAGTCTGCTAGTCCAGCTGGACAGCCACGGCCAGAGGTGAGCTCCTCCAACTCGGTGGCAGGTCCAGCCGTATTGGGAGCCAGAAAACCACCAGGCTTTTCAAGGCAGTCCCCCTGACGTGAAAACTGACGGGCAGGAACATACCTGGTGACAGGATTCCCCAATTCACCGGCACATGCACCCCACACCTCCACATAC